>NC_091262.1:82716944-83022222 GCF_042477335.2 Ovis canadensis
CATCAGTTCAGTTCAGTTCAGTTCAGTCGCTCAGTCGTGTCTGACTCTTTGCGACCCCATGAATCGCAGCACGCCAGGCCTCCCTGTCCATCACCAACTCCCGGAGTTCACTCAGATTCACGTCCATCGAGTCAGTGATGCCATCCAGCCATCTCATCCTCTGTCGTCCCCTTCTCCTCCTGCCCTCAATCCCTCCCAGCATCAGAGTCTTTTCCAATGAGTCAGCTCTCCGCATGAGGTGGCCAAGTACTGGAGTTTCAGCTTTAGCATCATTCCTTCCAAAGAAATCCCAGGGCTGAGCTCCTTCAGAATGGACAGGTTGGATCTCCTTGCAGTCCAAGGGACTCTCAAGAGTCTTCTCCAACACCACAGTTCAAACGCATCAATTCTTCGGCACTCAGCCTTCTTCACAGTCCAACTCTCACATCCATACATGACCACAGGAAAAACCATAGCCTTGACTAGACGGACCTTAGTCGGCAAAGTAATCTCTCTGCTTTTGAATATACTATCCAGGTTGGTCATAACTTTTCTTCCAAGGAGTAAGCGTCTTTTAATTTCATGGCTGCAGTCACCATCTGCAGTGATTTTGGAGCCCAAAAAACTGAAGTCTGACACTGTTTCCACTGTTTCCCTGTCTATTTCCCATGAAGTGATGGGACCAGATGCCATGATCTTCGTTTTCTGAATGTTGAGCTTTAAGCCAACTTTTTCACTCTCCACTTTCACTTTCATCAAGAGGCTTTTTAGTTCCTCTTCACTTTCTGCCATAAGGGTGGTGTCATCTGCATATCTGAGGTTATTGATACTTCTCCCAGCAATCTTGATTCCAGCTTGTGTTTCTTCCAGTCCAGCGTTTCTCATAATGTACTCTGCATAGAAGTTAAATAAGCAGGGTGACAATATACAGCCTTGACGTACTCCTTTTTGTATTTGGAACCAGTCTGTTGTTCCATGCCCAGTTCTAACTGTTGCTTCCTGACCTGCATACAGATTTCTCAAGAGGCAGGTCATCACTTCATGGCAAATAGATGGGGAGTGGACACAGTGACAGACTTTTTCTGGGCTCCAAAATCACTGCAGATTATGACTGCAGCCATGAAATTAAAAGGTGCTTGCTCCTTGGAAGAAAAGTTATGACCAACCTAGACAGCATCTTAAAAAGCAAAGACATTACTTTGCCAACAAAGGTCTGTCTAGTCGAGGCTATGGCTTTTCCAGTGGTCATGTATAGATGTGAGAGTTGGACCTTAAAGAAAGCTGAGCGCTGAAGAATTGATGCTTTTGAACTGTGCTGTTGGAGAACACTCTTGAGAGTCCCTTGGACTGCAAGGAGATCCAACCAGTCCATCCTAAAGGAAATCAGTCCTGAATATTCATTGGAAGGATTGGTGCTGAAGCTGAAACTCCAATACTTTGGCCACCTGATGCGAAGAACTGACTCATTTGAAAAGACCCTGATGCTGGGAAAGATTGAGGGAAGAGAAGGGGACGACAGAGGATGAGATGGTTGGGTGACATCACCAACTCAATAGACAGGAGTTTGAGGAAACTCCGGGAGTTGGTGATGAACAGGGAGGCCTGGTGTGCTGCAGTCCATGGGGTCGCAAAGAGTTGGACACGACTGAGCAACTGAACTGAACTGAACTGAACTCTACATATAAGTTAAATAAGCAGGGTGACAACACACAGCCTTGACGTACTCCTTTTCCAATTTGGAAGCAGTCTGTTGTTCCATTTCCAGTTCTAACTGTTGCTTCTTGACCTGCATACAGGTTTCTCAGGAGGCAGGTAAGATGGTCTGAAATTCCCATCTCTTTTAGAATTTTCCAATTTGTTGTGATCCACAGAGTCAAAGGCTTTAGTGTAGTCAGTGAAGCAGATTTTTTCCTGGAATTCGCTTGCTTTTCTTATGATCCAACATATATCAAGATGCAATCGACACAGAACGAGTAACTGACACATACAGTGCACACTTTAATTACACACTCTTGACCTACAACAATAAAAGAGACCAGCAAAATGGGTTGATTCGGAAACAGCCAAGAGTTGCAGTTTGGAACATGCAGTCTATGGCAAACCACAGGCAAGTCTGGAGAACAAAGAGGCAATTCTTTAATAGAGGAGAATGGAGAATTAGGAAGGGCCCGTCTAAGCAAGAAGTCCATTGGTGGAAACTGAGAATTTGGCATGTAAGCGGTCTTCCACTGGCTGGCTTGTTGCCAGGAGTGGAGAAATCCTTCCTCCCTCCTCCTATTAGTAAAGTAACACAAGGCACTCTCTTCCTTGCAGGAAGATGCCAGAGATATGGGTTTAATTCCTGGGTTGGGAAGATCCCCTGGAGGAGAGCGTGGCAAGCCACTCCAATGTTCTTGCCTGGAGAATCCCAGGGACAGAGGAGCCTGGTGGGCTGCAGTCCATGGGTTGCAGAGTCTGAAGTGACTGAGCGCACGGCACACACAGGGTCTGCTTGCTCCCTCTCTGGCCTACTGACTCCAATTTATTTTTTTAAGTTTTTGACCACGCCGCTTGTGGGATCTTAGTTCCCTGACCCAACCCTCAACCCTCGGCAGTGAAAGTGCAGAATCCTGACCCCTGGACCGCCAGGGAATTTTCTCTGACTCCACTGTATTTCATTTAAATATCGAGTTATCTGTCTGGCTGTTCTGGGCCTTAGCTGCAGCACACGAGATCTCAGTTGCAGCATGCTTGAACTCTTGGTTGCATGTGGGATCTAGTTCCCCAACCAGGGCTCAAACCCAGGCCCCCTACATTGAGAGCCTGGAATCTTAACCACTGGACCACTAGGCAAGTCCCTCCGACTCGTTTCTAAATGAGGTTTCTGTCTCTCAATTTTTATAACACTAAGGTGTACAACGCCATGATTTCATACACATACATATTGCAAACTATGATAAGGTGAGATAATACATCCTTCACCTCATATAATTACCATTTGGCTGTTTTTGTTATGGTGAGTACATTTAGGATCTACATTTAGCAACTTTCAAGTACATAATACTTGTTAACTAGAGTTACTGTGCTATACATTATGAGAACCCTGGAACTTCATCTTATAACTGAAGTCTGTACCCTCAGACCATCAGCTCCCCATGTCCCTCAATGCCAGCGCCCAGCAACCACCATTCTACTCTGCTTCTATGATGATTCTGAATTCCACATGTAAGCGCACTTATACAGTACTATATTTGTCTTTCTCTAAATTAGCAAAATGTCCTCCAGGTTCATTCATGTTGTTCCAGTGGGCAGGATGGCCTTTTTTATGGCTGAATAATATTTCCTTATATGTAATTCCTAATACCACTCACTTCTTTATTCATTCATCCACAGACGAACGCTTAGGTTGTCTCCATGTCTTGGCTATTGCAGAAATGCTGCAGTGAGCTTGGGGCACAGCACTTCAAGATACTGGCTTCAGTTCCTTTGTATACACCAAAGTGGTATTGCTGGATCACATGGTAGTCCTATTTTCAACTTTTTGAGAAACCAGGATGTAATAAGTTTTCAAGAGGTCTTATGGCTTCGCCTTAATCCAGTCTGACTGAGATCCTTGTAAGAGAAGGGGATGAGGAAGAGGCCTCAGAAGTCAGCTCTGCCCGCCTCGATCTGGGACTTCCACCTCCCAGAACTAAAGAGAAGAAATGTGTATTGTCTAAGCCCCTAGTCTGAGAGCTTTGTTACTAGCACCTCTAGAAAAGGAATCCAACAATGAACAGGCCCTCCACAAATATTTCTTAAAATTGAGCTAGAAGAGCTATCAAGATTCTCTTTTAATCACAATGTTTTGCACCTGTTGAATATTTACTGTGACTGAAAAGAGTCTAAGGCAGTTTCAAATCTGAACCCAAAGAAAGTTTTTAAAATTCCCAAGATCTGTAAGATTAAAAACAATATTCTTGGGAATTTCGTCCATTTCTAGGATAAAACCAATCAAGCGTCTCTTCAGTCAGTTACTGCAGATGGCTAACAGGAATAGTACCACACGACAGCCACACGACCGGGAAAACGCTGCCAAAGCCCCCTCCGGACCTGTTTCTTCCAGACCCACTAGGCCAGGCGGGAAGGGGCACCCGGACCAGAGGCTGGCCCCGCCCATATTCCTTCTAGGCGGGGTCAGTGTTCAGGGCTGTGAGGTGCCTCATGTGGGGCGTGTCCTGTGAGACAGGCCCTCGGCTTTGTCTCCAGAAATCCGGGCTACAGAGGGACATGCTGGATGGCTCCTGGGCCAGCAGACAGGATGAGGGTCAGGTAGGCAGGCAGCCGGCAGAGGCCTGGGTGGGGCCGGAGCCTCGCTGCTCGGTCAGAGCCCAACATTGCCTCAGCCCTGCTCAGTGACGTAGCAGGGCCCAGAACGGCCCCGTGTAAGGCACTCTCCACTTGTGAAGGCGAGACGTTCCTCCAAATTAAGAAATAAAGACAAGTTAGCACATGGAACTCTGCTCCACACTGGGCGCCAGCTGGACGGGAGGGGGCACTGGGGGAGAGCGGACACACGTGCACGTGTGGCTGAGTCCCTTTGCTAGTCACCTGAAACTACCGCCACACTGTTAATCAGCTATACCCCAGGACAAAATGTTTCTGGAGTTAAATACCAAAAAAGTGAATCCTCCTCAGACCACTGGTGATTTAAAGGAAGAAATATGAGTTTCCAGAGTTATACCTATGGCTGATTCATGCTGATGTTTGACAGAAAACAACAAAATTCTGTAAAGCAGTTATCCTTCAGTTAAAAAAATAAATTTAAAAAGAAAAGAGTTGTTTGGAGACCAGAACAACAGCCAATACGCTCGCCTTTTTCGCGCCGCCTCAAACGAGTCTCGCCCCCTCGGACGAGTCCCGCCCCCATGTCGCCTCTGGCCTATCACGGGCCGTGTGTCTCACGAGTCCCGCCCCCACGTAGTCCCCAGCCTATCCCGCAGCGCTTTCGCATCACACCGCCTTCCTATTTCCCTGCTGGTGGCGCGCCCGCTCTGACCCTTGACCTCTCTCTGGACTTTCCCGCGCCGCTGAGTCCCGCCTCCCAGAGCAAGCGCTCCGCCCCCGCCCTCGCTCTGGGCCTATCCCGCGTCGCGCCGCACACGAGTCCCGCCCCATCCTCTCCCCAGACCTATCCTGTGTCGCGCCGCGTATTAGTCCCGCCCCCCGCTCCGCGCCGGGTTGGCGCGCGGCTGTGACGTCACGGGCAAGAGAGGCGCGGCGGCCGAGCGGAGCCGCTCCGGGCCGCGGCCATGCCCAAGCGGGGCTGCCCCTTCGCGGATGCGGCCCCGCTGCAGCTCAAAGTGCGTGTCGGCCAGAGAGAACTGAGTCGCGGCGTGTGCGCCGAGCGCCTCACACGAGAGATTTTCGGTGAGTGCTGTGAAGCGGGGCTGGGCGGGGGGTCCCCACCGGCCGCGCCCGCTGGAGCCGGTGCCCGTGTTCCCCGCCGCCTGACCGGGCTTAGGATCCGCGAGAAGGACGGCGTGAATGCTCCCGCGTCCACGACCTGCCCCTTCCGCACCTTCCGAAACGGACGGCTTCTGCGTGGGGCCGAGTCGGGGCTCGGTCCTGCGGGAATACTGGACTCACAGGGACCCGCTCTGATCTGACCAGCCCAGCGATAGGCCTCCGGGTCCCGCCTCCCGGGACTCGTCCCGGTGGGAAGGTCGGCAGAGGCACCCCTTCAAACCCGAGAGGCTTGTGTGGAGCGCGCCCTCCTTGCCAGGCGGTGCCGCTGCTGAGGGGGCCAGTCGAAGGAGGACTCTCTAGAGGGGCAGACACGGGTCACCGAAGGACCACCTGCAGGCTGTCAGGTCTCCTGGAGGAAGAGTCAAAGCCAGATCCTGCGGGGTTAGACAGGCAGAGAGGGAAAGGAAGGAAATTTCCCGGCAGAGGGAACAGCCTGTGCGAAAACCGGGGCGCTGGAGTGTGCTGTCCGGCTCTGCACGGCTGCACTGTCCAGTTGAAAAATGTGAGGGCCCTGACCTAAGCCTTCTCCTCTGACTTCTTCAGGCACGTTTTTGAGTGCATGGATAATACTGACATCGCTTTGGAGAGATTAGCAGGTGATGTAAATAAGTGAAGCCTAGGGTACTTGGGCCAGACTGCAACTGTTACTCACTCTCTCAGGACCTTCCAAAAACGAAAACACTGCAAACAGAAGGGAGGGCTTCCCTGGCGTCTCAGACAGTAAAGAACCCGCCTGCAGTGCCGGAGGCCTGGGTTTGATCCCTGGAGGATCCCCAGGAGGAGGGCACGGGAACCCACTCCAGTATTCTTGCCTGGAGAATCCTATGGACAGAGGAGCCTGGTGGGCTACAGTCCATGGGGTCGCAAAGAGTCAGACACGACTGAGTGACTAACACACACACATAAGTCAGTCTAGCTCTTGACCACAGTGTCCTGGACCATTTGCAGAGCTTGGCCCACGCAGGGCCCATCAGGGAGGGGGTGCTAGGCTCCCTGGACATTCTCTGAGAAGGACAGGGCCTTGTGAGGCCCGTGTGAACTCATGTGTAATGATTTCCAAGTCTTAAACTCTCGCCTCTTTATGTTGAACTGGCCACAGGCCCTTGAAGACAAGTGTTAGTCTGGCCACATGACCTGCCCCCTGCCCAGTCCCATCCTGTTACAAACGGGGAGACTGGAGGAGGAGGAGCTGGGTGTGGCAAGCTGCCATCACTTCCGTGAGTTATCAGCTGTGTGTTTCTGTGATATCACCCAGCACCAGCAGCTTCTAAGGTCTCCACCCTAGCTCTGTTGGGACAGAGCAGAGAACCACAGAGCATTGCTGGGCTGGCATTTAGCATTTCACCTTGCGAAAGCTGCTGCTCGTGGCTGGGGAGATGTCCAGGCCCCACAGAGGTCTGGAAGGTTCTGGGGTACCTTGTCAGGAGCCAGCTGTGGCTGTGCATTTTGCCAGCAGCTCTGCAGTAGCCAAAAGGTTGCAGGCTCAGCCCTGAGTTTCTTGCTGTGCTTTAGTTGGCTATCCACAGTGCAGAAGGGAATGGAGACGGAGATGGCAGCCCACTCCAGTGTTCTTGCCTGGAGAATCCCAGGGACGGAGGAGCCTGGCGGGCTGCCGTCTTTGGGGTCGCACAGAGTCAGACACGACTGAAGCGACTCAGCAGCAGCAGCACAGAGCTTCCTCTGTCAGAGGAGGCCTGCTTGTGGGTTCTGGGGAGGAGGTGAGGCCACACGTTGTGAAAAATGAGCAGAGTGACGGGACGGGGAGCCCAGGTGGGGCTGCAGGCTGCAGAACCTGGCTGGAGGAGGTGCCTGCTGAGCCCGGGCCAGAGGGCAGCCTCGCCAGGGGCAGCTTGGTCCCGGGTGACTGGAAATCTGCTCAGAGGAGGGCTCAGCACGCACAGCTCCAGGGACAGGCGGCCCCGCAGGGGCTCCCGTACCGCAGGGGTGTAAGCGGGCAATGCTTGTCCTCCCCAGAGAAGACCACGCAGCTTCTCTTCCGTGGAGCCCAGGCCTGCATGGACCCTGCATGGGAGGAAGGCTGCGCCATTGTCCACACGCCAGAGTCCCCGAGGCCCGGCCCCACAGAAGCCCCTCGGGCCGCGCGTGGGCAGATGCTGATCGGGCCCGACGGCCGGCTGACCCGGAGTCAAGCGCAGGCCTCCGAGGCTGGTGAGTAAGGCGGCCGGCAGGCGCTTCCCAGGTCTCTGCTGCAGACAGGATGGGGTGGGGGCTCTTCCTCCTGGAGCTGGGCCGGAGTCTGATGCCGGGAGTGGGGCGAGTGCCTGGAGGTTCCCGCTGCAGGAGGCGCTCCCCGCTCTGATGTATGGGAACTGTGAGCAGCTCTGAGTGTTCAGTCAGAAAGGAGCAGGCCCCCCCTGGGTGGCCCGCGTGGGCGTCCTGCCTGCTCCCACCTGGAGCTCTCATCCGCATCCCTCTGCACTGTGCTGTAGACTCAGACCGTCACGTGCGTCACAGCTAAACCCCCACCCCTGGGGGCCCAGGAAGCCCTGTGTTAAGCCAGTACACAGGGGCCACACTTGGAGACGCAGCTGTGAGATGCGCCAGGGGTTGAAGGCCTGGCGAGTTCTGCTGCAGGTGGTCAGGGGAGGAGCTAGCCCAGGCTCCCGGCCTCTGGGTGGTGAGAGTTCCAGGTGGGCCTCACGGAAGCCGGCTAGGATCTCCCCCTGGTGAACGGGTCCCAGTGCCATGCTTCCACACAGGTTGAGTAGTGGTCGGTGAGGTGCTGGAGGAGGGCAGCCCGCTGTCCTCCGGGAGGCGAGGGGTGGCCCCCAGCGCCAGGGTTCCCGGTCACCTTTGGACGGACCAGTGTTTCTTCCACACAGACCCAGCTGGGGCGGCGTCGGGAGCCTGTTCATCGTGCGTGCGGGCCGTGGACGGGAAGGCCGCGTGCGGCCAGTGCGAGCGGGCCCTGTGTGCACGCTGCGTGCGCTCCTGCTGCAGCTGTGGAGCCGTGGCCTGCGCCCTCTGCGCCCTCGTGGAGTGAGTGCGGGCCCTGGGGCGGGGGGCTCCCCTCGTGGAGTGAGTGCGGGCCCTGGGGCAGGGGCCTCCCCTCCTGGAATGAGTGCAGGCCCTGGGGCGGGGGGCTCCCCTCGTGGAGTGAGTGCGGGCCCTGGGGCGGGGGGCTCCCCCTGGTGGAGTGAGTGCGGGCCCTGGGGCAGGGGGCTCCCCTCCTGGAATGAGTGCGGGCCCTGGGGCGGGGCCCCCCCTTGACCAAGTGAGTGCGGGCCCTCCTTGTCCTCTCTCCTCCCCCAGCTGCCTGGTTCCCAAACACCCACAGAGCCCACCGCTCACCCTGCCTGGTCTCGTGGCTGTGGTGGGCCGGGCACCCTGCCCTGTGTGATGAGCTCATGACTTGCTCCAGAGCTCCCTGGAGGCCGGGCTTTGGCCTCCGAGCTGCAGTGTGGCCCTGCCACGGCGCCCTGCCCACGCCTGGTGGACCAGTCGGGCCCCGGCTCCGGCGGGACTGTGGCCTGGGCCGCCGCTGAGAGCCGGGCCTGGGCTCCTGAGTGCTGATGCTGTGGCTCCTTCCCCCGGGCGGCCTCCTGCCCTTGGCTGGGTTGCCTCTTCCTTGCCCCGCTGGAGCCGGCGGAGGCCAGTCAGCCCTGCCGCCCAGCTGGGGCCTGCCCGGGGCGGCAGGCCAGCGTCAGGCCTGAGCTGCGCTCTGCCTGGCAGGGCCTCTCCGGTGAGCGCCCCGTTCACTGTCACCCCCTGCAGGTGGACACCCACCGCGGGCTGGTGTCTTGGGGCTGAGGGGGTCTCCTCGGGGTGCCCCTTGTCAGCAGGCTCCACACTCTGGCCTCACCCCAGGCCCCCAAGCCGCCTCCCTCAGGAGCGTCTGGCCATGGGGCCCGGCCGCCTGGGTGCGGGGCCCCTTCATGGCTGCCTCCGTCTGGGCCGGGCTGGTACGCAGCTCACGGGGACTCAGCCCTGACGCAGCCCCTCTCTCGCCGGTCTCAGCTACGGGGGCGACCTTCACGAGAAAGTGCTGTGTTCCAGCTGCGCCGTGTTTGAGGCCTGAGCCTGCGCGTGGACCGCCGCCTCACCTCCACCGCCCCGCCACAGCGGCTGAGGGACCGGGGGCGGGTGCCTTTTCTCTCTTGTATTTTGTGCCCCCGACCACTGAAGACAATAAAGCCTCTATATTTGGACGAGAGGGCTCAGTTGGCGGCGCTCCTGAGGCCTGTGACCTGCCGGCCCCACACGGCAGCACCCTGAGCCCTCGGGTGGGCCGAGTCTCAGACCGTCCCTGCAAGGCCACCAGGCACACTGCCGTCTCGGGGCCCCTACCCAGGAGGGTGGGTTCTGGCCAGGGTCGCAGCCCACGGGGCCTGAGGAAGGCAGTGGACAGGCGGGCTGCAGGCCAGTTCCCATACACGGACCCCCACAGCGCTGCCCGCCAGGCTCCGCCCATGGGCGGGCAGCCTGCCTCCCTGGAGAGCGTGGCAGAGCAGAGAGGTGCGCGGGGCGGGCAGCCGGGGCACTGGCGGCTGGAGGGTCAGTGACAGCAGTCCTTAGGGCCAGGACTGGGCCTGGGCCAGGGCAGGGTTTGCCCCCATGGGCGGAGCCTGGGACCCCGGAGCAGGGAGACGGAGGGCCGTGAGGGGGCTTCAGGTCTAAGAAAGGGGGTCACAAGTGAGTCCCGGGTCTTTTGAGCTGAGAACACTCAGAGGCCGCCTGGCTCAGCCCCGGGAGCGCGGCTCAAACCCGTTCGGCAGTCAGCCATCCTCCTCGGGGGTCACCTTCGGCCCCGCGTCCGCCTGCAGACTGTGACCCTGGCAAGCACAGGAAGAGAGGCTCAGTGAAGCTCATCGCTGGGGACACAGGTCGCTGTCGGGAGGAGTGGCCTCGCCCCCGTCAGGGTGCCCGTGCGCGGCTGTGGCCAGCAGGCAGTGCAGCGTCGGGGCAGCCCCGCAGTGAGTGACCGGCGCCCCCACCTCTGGCAAACACCCTGCAGGGAGGCGAGCCTGTGCACCCGTGTTCACAGCAATGCCGTTCACAGGAGGGCAGAGGACCTTGTCCATCTGGGGGACAGGGCTGAGCCAACACGGCCCATCCCTGCAGTGGAATCGGGCCTGGCCTTACGAAGGAAGGAAACCCTGACAGACTACAGGACAGACAGACCCAGCGGTGTCGTGCTGAGGGAAGTAAGCCAGCTGCAACAGGGCGGGCCTGCAGCTCCACGCGGAGCAGGGCAGCGGAGGGGCAGGCTGCGGGCGGGGCGGAGGTGGGCAGTGAGTGGAGGGAGAACGGTTTCAGTCTGCGAAGGTGAAGGTTTCTGGAGGAGGTGGTGGTGGGGGACACTGAACGCCTCCACACTGGCCGAAGCGGTAAACTTGGCCTGTCTTACCAGCTGAGGGTATTTAGAATGTTACAAAGACAGTTGTTGGAAGCAAAAATAATGTGTGTTGGGGATTTTGAACGTGATGGGAACAAACTGTGAGCCCAGCACAGAGCTGGGACATGGAGGTGTGCGATCTGAGGACTCTGTGTGGATCGCTGGGTCTCGGAGGCAGGCTGGTGAGTCGGTTACAGGTCCAAGCACAGCCAGGCCACAGCTCCGACCTCCCTGCAGAGAGCGCTTGTTCTGCGCGTCCCGGAACTGAAACAGCGGTGGGGAAGCTGATGAAATAAGCCATAAAAGAAAATGGGATGGTAAAGAACAGTCATGAATCCAAAATGAGGCAGAGAAAGAGGACAGACGGCATAAAGCAGCAGCGAGGCGTCCAGGAGAGCAGCACGGTGGTGCCCAGGCTCAGCCTCGGCTAGATCCAGTGCTGGAGGCGGGCCCGGCGCCCCCGAGGGGCCAAGACCCTGACAGCCCAAACAGCAGCAAGAGCAGCCACCCTCTTGTCGACAAGAAGTCCTTTACGAGTAGAGAGAGGCAAATTCAGAGTGGAAGGCCGGGCTGAGTGTCTGTTGGACGATGAGCCTTGAGCGGACGTTCCTGGGCTGGCATCTCCTTCGGGGAAGGCCCTGACCCTATGCCATCCCGACACCAGCCTGGCCGGCCCCTAGTGGGTGCTGGCCTGACCCGTGGGCACCCCAGATGCTAAAGGCGCTTCTGCTCCCATCTCCCTGTCCCTCAAGGGGCTGGCCTAGTGAAGGACAGGGTAGGACATGGGCAAGCATTACCGCCTCCCTTGCAGGCCAGGCTGCCCTGCTGGGCCTCACTGCCCCCGGGGGCCACGATTCACCAGGCCCCTCCAGGTCTGCTGTGGCCTTGCCGGCCAGGCCAGGATGGCCCCGCGAATTTCTCCCCGAGATGCCCAACTCCCCGCACCCCACTACTCTGCCGGGGAGGTGCCTCCACAGCCCCGCCTCCGGGGAGGTGCCTCCACAGCCCTGCCTCCGGGAAGGTCTGGGTGTTCTGGGGTCTTCGCCCCTGGCTCATCCCCTCTTGGCCCAGCCCTCCTGGATGGGACACAGGAAGGTCACGCTTGTGTCCGTGCCCATGACCTTGAAGCCTGTCCCAGGCCAAGGAATGCCCCTGGGGCCATCACCCCATCTCCCAAGGGGGTCCCGTGGGAAGGAGTGGCTCAAGCCCCTCTCCCTGGCCAGCTGCCCCCACCACGCCCCAGCTTCAGCGACGCCCCCCGGGTTTCCACACCGCACTGGCCACATTGGGGTGCCATTGCTTCAAGTCTGGGGGTCACCGGGCACTGCTGTATCATCTGGTCTCCACCTTTCCCCCTGGTCTATGGTGTTGAAATGCACGCCTCCCCGACCCTGCCTTCCCCTCTCTGGGGCACATGCATGCGTGCAGGAGTGGGGCTGCCGGGCGCCGTGGTGGCCCCAGCTCTGCTTTGAGGCGCCTCCGTACCATTATCCACGGGCCGTGCCATGGTGCGCTCCCACCGACAGTGCACAGGCTTCCAGTCTGAAGCCGCCTGTGTGTTTCTGAAATGGGTCTAGAGCACGCTCAGCAGGCAGCATTTGGCGTGTCTGGTCTCCAAGAGAGCTGCTGTATACTAGAGTGAACTGGGCGGCTCCAGAGGCACCCCCAGGCCTGGACAGACCTCCAGCACCCCACACTGCTCAGGCACCCCGTCCAGCAGAAGCGGGCAGCCACCCCACTCCAAGGAATGCCTTGTCAGGGTCCCCTGCCCCGGAGCCTGGAGAAGAGACGGCGGAGTCCACTAGAGGGGAGGGCAAGGCCCCGCCCCTCCCTGCAGGTGCTGATGGCCCGCCCGGAGGCCGGCGCTGCGCGGCAACGTCTCTCTGCACCCACCAGGTGGCGCCCGAGGCCCATCCCGCTGGGCCCCTCCCAGCTGTCCCGGGCTTGCTGCGTGACCCCTGGCAGGCTGCCCTCTGGTCCTCTCAGGTCCCAGGGCCTGCCGGTGGCTGGAGTGTCTGTCCTAGCCAGCAGTGGGCCCTGCAGGGTCCCGGTCCATCCTGGTGGTCAGGCCTGCTGCATGGATGGTGCTGCTGGGCAGACAGCTGTGCAGCCTGGGTGGCCTGCTTAAGGTGTGGGGCTGGGGTGAAGCCGTGGGCACAGGGGCAGCCAGGGCGTTCCCTCCGACTCCCCAGCGAATCCTGCCAGAGGCGGGTGAGGGACCCCATCTCAGGTTGTCCCCGGGCTTCCAGGCAGGCCGCCTCGGGCTCCGGAAGGCCACGTGTGCCCTGTCGGGAGGTCAGCCACATGCACCTCCATCCGCCACCCAGCAAGGCGAGCCAGAGTTGAAAAGCAATTTTTATTGAAGAATTTGGAGGGAAAGTTTCATAATAGTAAAAATACTAAAGTTGAGTATAAAAAAACGCCTTGGTGCAGCGCAGCGTCTGGCCAGGAGGCACACAGGGCACAGCGATGGCCCCTGCAGAGGGCGCCGGGCAGCGCCCGGGCGACAGCGGGAGTGAAGCTTCTAGAAGGACACGTGCTACCGGGGGAGCCATCGGGGAGCCGGTCCCAGTGGGAAAGGGGCGCAGGGAGGGCTTTCTCCTGAGATCAGAAACCCCAGTACACACAGACAGCGACAGGTGGCACCCGACCCCTCTATCTCACCGCAGCCCTGGCCCAGCCTGATCGTGGGGGCCGCCCTCCTGCAGCCTCTGCTCAGCCCCTCCCCGAGCGAGGGGGCTGGGCCAGCACCCCACAGCCAGATGGCCTCTGGGGCTGCGGGGTCGGGGGAGGTGGGGGCGGCTGGGGACAGCTGGCCGGACGGACGGACGGAGGGGCCACGGGCAGGGCCCACGGACCGGTGAGCCCGTGGCTGCAGAAGTCCTTGCTTTCCTACAGGAATCTAATCGTTCCAAAGGCAGAGGCAGCGTCTGGAGAACTGGATGAATAAATTAAGAGAAACCGCAGGACGTCTTCCTCCCGAGCTGGCTGGCCAGGGGCACTCTGCCCCCAGTGCGGGCGGCCCTGCCCATGGCATGGGGCGCCTCCCCATCCGTGTTGGCGGACGGCGTGGTTCCACCCAAACGCATCCAGAAATAAAAAAACATTAAATACAGATCCTCCGTGCAAGGCTTCCTCCCAGTCCTCGGGACGCGTCGTCCGGAGCACGTGGCTGCCCGCGGCGGTGTCCTGAGCTCGGCCCAGCAGGCCCCTCAGGCCGTGCCGCTGGCCGAGTAGGAAAACTGGGGGAAGTGCGGCCTCCGCTCGCTGTCCTCCCCCTCCATGCCGTCGTCTGCGGACAGGAGGGGCGGCTCAGCTCCCAGGCACTGCGGAGACCGGGGCAGGCCCCGAGGGCTCCCCCCCAGACTCCACAGCAAGCTTCAGCGACCCCCGCCCCCACAATGCTGGGACCAGGGGACTGCGGCCCTGGCACCCACCCTGCAGAGGGAAAGTGGAAAGGGAAGTCGCTCAGTCGTGTCTGACTTAGCGACGCCATGGACTGCAGCCCGCCAGGCTTCTCCGTCCATGGGATTTTCCAGCCAAGAGTACTGGAGTAGGGTGCCAGTGCCTTCTCCCCTAACAGGAGAGGGAGCCGCCCAGTAAAATGCTGAACAGAATTCTGTTGTCTTGAGGGGTCGGCGGGGAGGGCCACCCTCACCTTGGTCAGGTGGCGTAATGGTGATCATCTGGGCTGTGAACTCCTCATCAAAATACCTGGTGTCCGTCTCAGACGTGACCTGAGGCTTGAAGGGCGGGCTGAGCTGCAGGAGGCGGGGGGTGGGTTACGGGCCTTGCTCCCACTGCCCGGCACACCTGGACCCAGACACGGCTCCCCACCCAGAAGACAAGCCTGTGGCCAGGCCTTCCCCTGCCTGGGTGCCCTAGGGGACCTCGCCATTCAGGGACCCACCTGCAGGGCTGCCCACCTCACTCTCGCCCCTGGTCATCAGTGGCCAGGCAGCGTCAGGCTGCAGAGGACCCACCATGACCCAGGACTCGAGGGCAGCTTCAAAGGGCCAGACTCATGGGAGGAAGCAAGGACCCCCATGTGCTCCACCCTGGCCCAGGGTCAGGTCTGCCTGGGAACTAGCAGCAACTAGCAGGCTGGGTCTTGGGTCAGGGCTGGCACCAGAGCCCTCAAAAGGCAGGGCCAGGAGGCAGCAGGCCCTGGGGCAGGGCCCTGGCTGGAGAAGGGCAGAGTCGGGGAGCCCCGTCTCAGGGACAGAGGTCCAGCTGGCTGCGTGTAGCCTGCAGAGGAGGGGTGCGCTGACAACAGGGTGGAAGCGGGCTTGAGGAGAGACACCTAGCAAGCCTAGGGACCACCTTCCTGGGTCTGTCAGCCACGCTGCCAGCACGGGCCAGGGCCTGGAGCTTGTGGGTCCCACAGAGGGCCAAAAGCACAGAACCACATGTGCAGGAAGCATGCTGCCTCAGTCCTCGAAAGCCTCTTCACATGTACGGGGCGCGAGCAGGCGGGGGTGCGAGCTGGTGGGGGCGTGAGCTGGTGGGGGTGTGAGATGTGAGTGGGGGTGAGCAGGCGGGGGTGTGAGCAGGTGTGAGAGGTATGAGCAGGTGTTGGTGTGAGATGTGAGTGGGGGTGAGCAGGTGTGAGAGGTGTGAGCAGGTGCTGGTGTGAGATGTGAGTGGGGGTGAGCAGGCGGGGGTGTGAGCAGGTGTGAGAGGTATGAGCAGGTGTTGGTGTGAGATGTGAGTGGGGGTGAGCAGGTGTGAGAGGTGTGAGCAGGTGTTGGTGTGAGATGTGAGTGGGGGTGAGCAGGCAGGGGTCGGGTGTGAGCAGGTGCTGGTGTGAGATGTGAGTGGGGGTGAGCAGGCGGGGGTGTGAGCAGGTGTGAGAGGTATGAGCAGGTGTTGGTGTGAGATGTGAGTGGGGGTGAGCAGGTGTGAGAGGTGTGAGCAGGTGTTGGTGTGAGATGTGAGTGGGGGTGAGCAGGCAGGGGTCGGGTGTGAGCAGGTGCTGGTGTGAGATGTGAGTGGGGGTGAGCAGGCGGGGGTGTGAGCAGGTGTGAGAGGTATGAGCAGGTGTTGGTGTGAGATGTGAGTGGGGGTGAGCAGGTGTGAGAGGTGTGAGCAGGTGTTGGTGTGAGATGTGAGTGGGGGTGAGCAGGCAGGGGTCGGGTGTGAGCAGGTGTTGGTGTGAGATGTGAGTGGGGGTGAGCAGGCAGGGGTCGGGTGTGAGCAGGTGCTGGTGTGAGATGTGAGTGGGGGTGAGCAGGCGGGGGTGTGAGCAGGTGTGAGAGGTGTGAGCAGGTGCTGGTGTGAGACGTGCGGGGTGAGCAGGCGGGGCTCGGGGATGAGCAGGCGCAGGGCAGCGGGCGTGCTGCCCGGGGCGCAGCCCCACGCACCTTCTTCTCATACACGTCCTGCCACACGATGCTGCTGAAGAATCGGTGCTGCATGATCTCCTTGGCGTCCTCAGAGCCCCCACCAAGCCTGGGGGGCAAACGGAAGCCAGGGTGACCGGTCGTGCCTGCTGGGCCCAGGGCCCGGCTCAGGCTGAGGCTGGCTGCCAGGCAGCAAATAACAAGAGCAGCCCCTTCCATGGCAAAGTCTAGCCAGTGCAGGGCGCTAGGTGGGCAGGAGCTGCCAGCCGGGTGGGGTCTTCCTGACCAGGTATGAGGGGCCACCCTGCCTGGGCCAGCCCAGGCCAAGGACATCACACACAGCCACCAGCAAAGCCTGCTGGGCATTTCCTGGGGGTGTCAGGGGACAGGTAGGTGGAGGGCGGCTCGGGGCAGGGCTCACCGCTGCTTGGGGTCCTTCTTGAGCAGCCCCGAGAGCAAGGACTTGGCCTCCGGGCTGAGTGTGCGCGGGAAGCGGATCTCCTCCATGAGGATGAGCTCGAAAAGCTTCTCGTGGTCCTGGTTGTAGAAGGGCAGGCGGCCGCACATCATCTCGTACATGACCACGCCCAGCCCCCACCAGTCCACCGCCCGGCCATAGTCGTTGTCTTCCAGCACCTGGGGGTGCAGGGCACGGGCTCAGAGGGCGCAGGGCACGTGAGGGCCTGGAGGGCGGGAGGGGGGGGCGGGGCCCGGGGACGAGGGTGCGGCTGTGCGCACCTCGGGGGCCAGGTACTCGGGGGTCCCGCAGAAAGTCTTCATGGTGGCGCCGTCCTTGATGCCCTCCTTGCACAGTCCAAAGTCGGTGATCTTGATGTGCCCGTCCTTGTCCAGCATGAGGTTCTCGAGCTGCAGGAGTTGGCCTCCAGCTCAGCCCGCCTCCCGGCCACCTGGCACCCCTGCTCCCCGCCCGGCCCGGCCCGGCCTCCGCCCATACCCTCCCCGCTCCCGCCGCCCCGGCCCCGCCCCGACTGCCCTCCCGGCCCCGCCCCACCCCAGGTCTCCTCCCCGCGTCCCCGCCCCACCCCTGCTCCCCTCCCCCCTCCCCAGCCCCGCCCCGCCCCCTCCCCCCACGCCTTTCCCCGACCCCCCTCCTCCCCCACGCCTTTCCCCGGCCCCGCCCACCTTGAGGTCCCTGTACACCACGTTCTTCTCCGAGTGCAGGTAATCCAGGGCCGACACGATCTCGGCGCCGTAGAAGCGGGCCCGGTCCTCGGGAAACACCCGCTCCCGGGACAGGTGGAAGAAGAGCTGCGGGACGAGAAGCCTGAGCCGGGCCAGCCGCCTCGGCCAGGGCCGCGGGGCAGAGACCCTAACCCGGCGGGGAGTGGGGAGGGCGGCCACCCCCCAGCACCCGGGGCTCAGAGAGGGCAGCGCAGGGGCAGGGCCCTACCTCGCCCCCGTTGGCGTACTCCATGACGAAGCACAGGCGGTCGTGCGTCTGGAAGGAGTACTTCAGGGCCTGTGAGGGAAGCAGAGCTCGAACCTGGCCCTTGGCTGGGCAGGGGGTCTGCCCCGTGGAGCAGGAGACCCCCAGCTGCCCCAAAGGCCATGCCCGAGGACCAGCAGCTGCAGGTCCAGTGACCATGTGGAGACTCCCCTGCAGGATGCAACCCACTGCCCTCACGCGTCAAACCACAGGCAGCCTCACTTCAAAAGAAAGACTGCTACTGATGGGATGGCCCCCAGCTCATGAAGATACCGACGTGAGACCCTCCCCCACGTCCTGCTCCATCCCCCATCCCCAGGGAGAGCCGGAGGGAGGCAAGCGTCCCCAGGCAGAGCAAGTCCGGATCCCTACAGGACTTGAGGTGGCCGGTACCCAGTGGAGGGCATGACAAAGCCTGGCCTTCTCCTCACAGTCCTCTGGCCAGACAGAGGGGAAGGGGCAAAATGAAGCGGAGGCGGCAAAGCCACGGTCATGATAACTCTGGGCTGGGCGGACAAACAGTGTCTGCTCTTAACGCCTCACACTTCTCCTGAGAAAACATCCTAGGAGCCTGCCTGCTGCTCGGCTCTCCCCGCGCGTTAGACCAGGCGTCCGCTGGAGAGCAGACACCGTGCTGAGCACAGTGGTCCCGGGGACAAGACTCTGGAGGTTGACCCGGTCGCCTGACTGCTGACCTGGGAGCGCGGCCAGCCAGGCCTGGCGGCTAAGTCCAGCCAACGCCTTGCTGCTCGGGTTTTCCTTACATCCCTCCTGGGCCGAGTTCCCCCAGGACAGGGAGCGCCTGCCGGGAGCAGCAGGGTGGGCGCGGGGAGTGCAGCCTCCCGGGGTCTCAGCAGGACAGAGGGAAGCCGGGAGCCCCTGCCCGCTCTGTGCACCCCCACGCCGCTCCCGCAGGCCCGCCCACCATCGTCCAAGCTCGGAGCCTGCTGGGTTGGCAGGGAGGACGGGCTGGGGTCCCCAGGGGCACGGGGGGGGGGGGGCGCTCACCGTCAGGAATGGGTGCCGGGAGTTCTGGAGAACGCGGTTCTCTGTGAGCGTGTGGGCCACCTCGTCCTGGAAGACGGGCACTGCTGAGCCGCCTGCCCGGCCCCGGCCCCCCGGCCCCCGGCCCCCTACCCCCCCAGCCCCCGCGCCCCCCACCCCCGCCACCCACCCAGCCCACCGCCCCCGGCCCCCCCCAGCCCCCCGCCCCCCCCCCAGCCCCCCGCCCCCCAGCCCCCCGCCCCGGCCCCCTGCCCCCCCCCCGCCCCCCCAGCCCCCGCGCCCCCCACCCCCGGCCCCCCGGCCCCCCGCCCCCGCCCCCGGCCCTCCCCCAGCCCCGCCCCCCGCCCCGGCCCCCTACCCCCCCCGCCCCCCCAGCCCCCGCGCCCCCCGCCCCCCCCAGCCCCCGCGCCCCCCACCCCCGGCCCTCCCCCAGCCCCGCCCCCCAGTCCCGGCCCCCCCGCCCCCCCCCGCCCCTACTTTGGCCACGATGACCTCCTTCTTCAGGATCTTCATGGCGTAGTAGCGGCCTGTGGCCTTCTCCTTCACCAGGATCACCTTCCCGAAGGTGCCTTTGCCCAGCAGCTTCAGGTACTCAAACTCATTCATGGTCTGAGGGCAGCGTGCAGGCGCCAGGATCAGGGGGCTGCACGCTGACCTGACCGCCGGCGGCCCAGCAGCGCTGAGCGGGGCGGGGTCTCCGCGGGCAGCCTCGGGGCCGAGGACGGTGAGGCTGGGGCAGCGGGCGGGGGGAGGATGGTCCTTGGCGGTCCGGGGCTCAAGGGAGACTGCAGGGCTGTGCGCCCCAACTGGGAACGCTGGGGTCCGGGGGGTGGGAGAGCCGTTCCCAGGCCTCCCTGCGCCCGGCGCGTCGCCCCCGCTTCCGTGCAGGGGCTGGGAGGGGCGGTGTGGGGCAGGGCTGGGGCTCACCACGCGGTGCTTGGGCCTGGCCAGCGACACCTCCATCTCCTCGGCCCCCGAGTTCTCGCCGGGTGAGCCCGACCGGAAGTCCATCGTCTCCTCCTCCTGCCTCTTGAGCCCATCGGCCACCGTCTGGATGGCGGTGGTCCACTCCTCCCTGCGGGATGCTCAGGTGAGACCCCAGCTCTGCCCGGGGCCCGGGGCCTCCCCGGCCGCGGCGCCTGCGCTCCCTACCGCTCCTCGGGCGTCTCCACGTGGAACGTGCGCTCGATGACCGTGGTCCACTGCAGGCAGCGGATGATGAAGGTGTTGGGCCGCGGCCGCTCCGTCTTCATCAGCTGGCATTCTAAGGGCAGGCAGCACCTGTCTGCACAGCATCCCGGCCCACCCACCGCAGGCCAGACCTCTCCAAGCCTCAGTCTCCCGCCCTGTAAAAGGGGGCCAGAGCTCCCTTCCAGCTGGAGCCCTGCTGAGAGCTAGGCAGTGCCCCTGAGGGGGTGTTTGCGACTGGACGGATCCATCTCCAAGGCCTGTCCTCTGGTCTCTGAGCTCCCCAGCCACCCAGGACATGGTCCTCAGCCAGGAGGAGGACGGGGGACCTGGGGGGCCTGAGGAGGGGCTGGCGGGGAGGAGGCCTCTGGGAGAGCTGCTCCCCAGCTTCCCGAGCAGGAGCGTCCCACCCCCCAGCCACACGAGGACCAGCGGGCTCCCGGCCCCATCTCAGCGCAGGGCCAGGCCCGGGATGGAGGCTGGCAATGACTCATCCTCTGGAGAGGCCACCCGTCCACCCCAGAGGCCGCCTGGGCTGACCCTCTCCACGCTGCTGCCCACGACCCCGGTGCACGCAGGAGCGGAGACCGGCTGGCAGGCCTGGGAGCGCACGCACGCCTGGAGCACACGTGCCCCAAACGCGCACACCTGCAGTGAAGGAGCTGTGGGAGGGCCCAGGGCCCGGAGCGGGGCTGGGTTCCAGCTCGGCCGGTGGAGGCAGGAGGGGCCTGGGGCCAGTGCAGGGGCCTCCGACATTCCAGCGTCTAGGCCCTGGCAACCGCGGGGGCCCCGCCAGGCTCAGCCGAGTGCAAGGAAGCAAGGAATGGTCTGCCAGGCTGGGGACCAGGGCGGGGGTCTCCGGGGTGGTGGGGGTGGGGAGTGGTGCTGGGGGCCCACGTCTACCCGGGGCAGGAGAGGGAGGAAAATCTGTGCGGCAGCCTTCGGGGTCCGCATACCCTCCTCCATACTCTGCCCACCGGAGACCACCAGGAGTCCCCAGGACCCAGGCCCATCCAGGGCCTGACTTCTCGCCCCCCACCCCGGCAATTCCTCCTCAGTGAACAGCCCCTGCCGCAGAGGCCCCTGCGGAGCCGCCCAGCCCTCCCTGTCCGCTCTGCTCCTGCTCCTGTGGCCTAAGGCCTGCCTCAAGCCCCTGCCCCACCTGCTGCTGGAAGCCCCTCTGGGTGGTCCTCACCTCCCATGTGTGTCCTGACAGCCCCCACACTCCCCTGCGCTGAGTTTGGGCAACACTCCCGAGGAACCTCCTCCCCCACGAGGTGGCAGCTGCCCAGCTGAGCATCCTTCCCAGGCCCAAAGCCCCCAGCCCAGCCCCGGGGGCCCCGTGGGGAGCCCAGACTCACGGCCACGGGGCTGCCGGAGGGGACCTGCCTCCTGGGCCTCCCCCCGCCGCTGTTCTACCTGCTGCTCTGCTGACACCCGAGGAGCCTGGGAGGAGGGTTCAGGGCTCACAGGAGCCAGTCCCTGGTAAAGCACCCCAGGGAGCCCCCAGCCAGGGCCTGGTCGGGGTCAGGGCCTCTGCTCCCTCTGCTGGAAGCCCTGGGGTGGGGTGGGCTGGCTGGGCCTCCCTGCAGCACGGACAGCCCAGGGACCAGGCCGGCCCACCCAGGCATCTGCAGGCGCCGAGGCTGGGGGATGGACCATGGTGCTACCCACCCCCACACCCTGCACCACAGCCCTGGTCTGACGCGGGGTGGGGGAGCTGGCGGCCCCGGGCTCGCAGGGCTCACGGCAGGGAGGGCAGGGGGCTTACGAGGAGCCGGGTGGGGCCGGGCCTGCATTCTGTGCCCCAGCAGCAGGTGGGCGGGCCCCGCGGCCTGCCAGTAAACAAGCCATCACTCCCCCACCCCCAGGCCTGTGTCCCGGGCCAGCCCTGGGCACGGCACCCAGGCTGGAGGCCCCGCCGGGCACCCCATCCTCACACCTCAGTGCCCCCGCCTCGGGCGGTCATACCTGCCGCCCCCCTGCAGGTGCATGAGGCCACAGCAGCACCTGCTTTAGAAAAAATGCGCCCATCCGTTGAGCCTCCTGAGATGCCCCCGGCGGCACTGCCATACCCACCCAGCCTGCACCCCGCTGAGGAGGGCATACGCGCCCCCGAGGGGCCGGGGCCTCTGAGAACCTGTGCCGGGAAGACAGGCCCCTGAAGCCGGTGCACTCCAGCATGCCTTGGGCCCGAGCCTTGGGGAGAAGCCCTGGGGGCCCGTCAGTGCCTCCGAGGGTAGCACTCTGCCCCCAACAGCCTAGGGCCTCGGCTCAGAGACCCGAGCAGCCAAAACCAGCCACTAACAGTCCCCGAGGGCTGCCAGCCTGATGCAGAGGCCGGGGGGCCCACGAGGGGCTGCAGACGCGCAGGGACACCCGCCCGCGGCCACCACGCGCTTACGGGCCACAGAGAAGTTGTTGAGGGGCGACTCGCGCTGCTCCAGGTCCTGCGGCCGCTCCTTGTAGCCGATGAAGGTGCCATCATTCTTCAGGAGGAAGTAACGGGGCCGCCAGGTCTTGATGTACTCCCCTGCGGACGCGGCGAGGGGGCGTGAGGCTGGGCCGCTGGGCCACGCGCCGGGCCCACACACCCTCGTCCCCAGGTCGAGGGTCAGGCCAGGCAGACCCCGATCACCCAGGGTGAAGGGCAGGCAGGTATGAGGCTGAGCCTCTGGGCCATGCGCCGGGCCCGCACACCCTCATCCCCAGGTCGAGGGTTGGGCCAGGTCAGGCACGGACCCCGATTCCCCCGGGGTGGAGGCCGGGTGGGCAGGCGGGGCTTGCTGTGGGAAAGCACCCACCTCTGACGAAGAGCCCACCCCAGCCTGTGTTGGAAAGGGGGTCAGGTGGGCGCCTGGACCTGATGAAGGCTGGCCCAGTCCTAAGGGCCCTCCAGGAACCTGGCATCCAGCGCCGAGCAGCTAGCGCCACACTCGAGAGTGAGACGCCCAGACTCGCCTGGCAGACGCGAGCCCACCCTCAGCAGGTCCCCAGGGTGGGCACTCAGAGCAGAAGCTCCTGCCCACGTGATGACCCTCCTGCCGTCCGGGGGGGGCGCCCAGCTCACAGTTGTGAAGCCAGGCCTGGAAGACCCTGTCCCACCCACGGGTCACCCAGGTCCCCAAGAAAGTTTCCCCCCAAGTTCTGCAGTATCAGCCGTACACGCGCCAGAGAACCAGAGCAGATGTCCTCCGTGACGTCCCAGCGACTGCCATTTTTCATACTGACACCAAGAAAAAACGTTTCGTTTCCATTTTGCCGAGCAAGGAGTTTGAACGGCAGCAGAGGACTTACTAATTAGGCGCCCACTTCAGCAGAGGGCCACTGGGCGGTGGAGGGGAGGGGCCGGGCTTTCCTGGACGCGGCCACCTGGAGGCCGAGCAGGGCCCAGACCCCTTCCCCTCGCCCGCTCCTCCGCCCTGGCCCACTCCCATCTGGGGCCCCTGGGGCCTCTGGGGGATGCGAGGGGCATCCAGGAACTTCCCGCCATCCCCCAGGGATCGCAGGCAGGGGTCTCCACCAGGCCCAGACACTACTGACCCACCCAGGAGGGCCCAGGAGGCGACCAGTGACCTGCCCCCACCCCAGCAGCTTTTAGCAGGGTCCCCACCCAGTCCTGAGACCCCCCAGGGGAGGTGGCTAGCACGGCACTTCCTGTCCCAGGGCTGGGGATCCCTCAACGGCCTGTGCCAGCACTGGGGGAGGAGAGTGGGGGTGGGGGGCAGAGCTGGCTGGGGGCCGCCCGCCGCCCGCCACTCGCCCCACCCGCCTGCGCGCCAGTCTGGAGCTGTCGGCCCCTGATGGAGAGCCTCCCGTCCCGCCAGCTGCCGCTCCCCGGGACGCTAAGTGTGCTGGGAGAGCGATGCGCGCCGCACCCGAGCAGCCCCCAGATCCATCTTCATTCACCAAATGCTGCCGCCCCCACCGCGCCCAGCGTGGGCCCCCAGCGCCGCGCCCCACGCGGGCTGCCAGCAGGAGCCCCCCCACGCCCCGGCCCAGGCCTCAGACCCTGCCATCCCCAGCTGCGGACCCCACCCACCGCGCCCCCACGAGCCCACCGCGCCCCCACGAGCCCGCCGCACCCCCACGAGCCCACCGCGTGCCCACGAGCCCAGTGCCAGGGCCACACAGGCTCTGGGGACCCGACCTGGGCAGGTGGGGGTGGGGGGAGCGCAGGCCAAGAGAAGCCGGGGCAGGCACTCAACGTGGACAGGCCCGTGAGGCCTGCTGGGTCCCCCGACAGCTCTGCACCTGGGGCACTAGAGGGGGGCCACACCCGCCTCGGGCCCCCGGCGGAGAGGCAGTAGCCGTGCTGCGGCGCGGGGATGGCGGGAGGAGGCCAGGGCTGGGGCTCGGAGACACAGACCCCGTTCTTCAGTCTCTGGGACGCTCCCGCCTGCAGACGTCCAGCCAGGCAGCCACTCGGGGGCCGCCAGCTGCGACCTGGGCTGTGGCCTGCATGGGAATGAGCTCAGCACAGACAGGGCGCGGGGAGGGCCGCCGGCCCAGGGTCTGGCCACGCCGTGCTGTGCGCTTGGCCGTAACACTTGGGGGCCGACAACGGGGGGACGGCAGGACAGGCACCCACAGCCCGTGCTGGGGACAGATGGGGAAGCCCAGGGCGGGACGCCCTCCTCTCCTGCCCCCAGGGGCCCCTCCTCATCCCCGTGGACGGTCTGCCAGCGGGGCTCTTCCACCACGCCAGCTCGTCTCCAGGAAGCGGCTACAGGACTCCCGAGGAAGGAGGGGATTCCTCTCCAGCATCGCTGGCCTCCCACAGCCGGGCTGGGGACCAGCTCGGGGACAGGACGAACGCAGGCTGACGGCCAGCCCCCCAACACCCCCCAGCACAGGTCCCAGCACGGGTCCCAGCGGGCAGGAGACCCAGAGGCCGAGACCCAAGCTGTGGGCCCCGAGGAAGCAGCACGCAGGCTCCCTGAATCCGGGCCTGCCACGGGCACACCCTCCCCTGCCGGGGGTCTGGCCCCTCCAAGCCCCACCCTGAGCCCACCGCACGGGCCCGAGCCGGTCCTGAGTCCCCAGCTCTCGGGGAAAGTGCTGGATGAGCGCACTGCCACCGCGTTGGTGGGTGGCAGGCAGCCTGGCAGGGGGCCAGGCAGCACCGCACTGCTCCTCCAGAGCGGAGCAAGCCCCAGCAGGCCCAGGGAGCGGGCGCCAGCTGACGGCACTTCCCGCACGGGGCCCCCATACCACACCCATCGGCCACTGACAGCCACCGCATGCCCCAGCCAGCAGGCCCGCAGCCGGCCGCGTCCCCACGTCCGCAGGCCCCATCCCACCAGCAGGACACTCGGCCCCGGACGGTCAGCACACGCCGAGAGCCAGTGCCTGGGAGTGGGCACAGCCCCCCCCCCCACCAGAGCCCGGGTCTGCCGTGCAAACCACACCGCCAGCTCCTTGCTCCTGGGGACGCGGCACTCATGAGGTCCTCCTGGGGGCACAACGGGCAGTTCGGAGGAGCGGAGAGGATGGGCGTCCAGGCCCAGCCCAGTGGAGGTGATGGAGGGGAGGGGTGCGCCCCCACATGGGCCCTGAGCCGTCCCCGGCAGCCCGCAGGCACAGAAGGTGGAGCGTCATGACCAGCCGCTCCCTGGGGAATCCAAGGCCCAAGGCAGGGGCTCTCGAGGTCCCAGAGAGGCGGCTGGGGGCCAGAGTCGAGGTCCCGCTGCCAGGCCGGGCCTACTTCTGGAGAGACTGAGCAGCTGTGAGGTCTCTGGTTCTAACATCAAGCAAGGAGGGCCCAAGCCGCATAGACTGCAGGGGAGCGCGGGCAGGCGGGGTGGCAGGCAGGGGTGCACTCGGGGCACGCTGGAACTCCCACCGAGGCAGAGCAGAAGGCCCCAGGGGCTGCCCTCCCGCTTCCCACTGCCCCAGGGCAGCACCAGGCCTCTGGCCAATCACGACCCACCACTGCCCTGCCTGCACGCCCGCCCGGCCTGGACGCCCACCGGCCTGGCCACCCTCTCTGAAAACCCCGCCTCCGCCCTGGGCGCCACACGCCATCCGCTGCACCGGCTAGAGAAAGCGGCTGCCCTGACCCCGCGCGCATCCGGCTGGCACTGGGCCCCAGGGCGCCCCCTCACCGCCTCGGAGCTGCCCCCCTGGCTCCGTCCCGGGTCCTGTCCCCAGGACACGGGGCCTCCTGCCCAACCCACCGCCCTGCCTCTTGTCTCCCTGCCCCCAGCGGCTGGATGCCCCTCACTCAATCACCCTTCACTCAGAAACCTCGCCTGCTGAACGGCCGCATCCCCACTGCCCAGGCGCCACCACGGACCCAACGCGTTCTCCCTGCGGCTGCCTGCCGGGCCTCATCTGCCGCCCTGGGCCTGCGTGGGCGCCCAGCCTCGCTGCCGCAGGGGCGTCTGGGGGCCCGCGCTTTCGGGACAGGAGGTGGAGGGGCAGCCCACAGGCCTGTAAGTCCAAGGCTTCCTCCCTCCGCTGCTGGCCTCTGGGTCACAGGCCCTGGCCCTCGGGCAGGGCTGCCCAAGGTCACATGCACGCACGTGCTGGGTTGCCACAACATTCCCCTAGGGACATACCTCTCAGCCCTGTGCCAAGAGCCCAGGACGGACCCAACCAAACCCAGGAAGGTGCCAGGCCCCGCGGGGCAGGGCAGAGGAGATGCGCACAGGCAGGGGAGTGAGCAGACGGGTGGCACCGGCTCCCAGGGGGCCGGTGGGGGCAGCGGGGCCTGCCCTGTGCCCACGCCCCCCGCCCGCCAGCCCAGACGCTCAGAGTGGGCATCCAAGCAAGCCCAGCCTCCCCGCGGCCAAGGGGCTCCGAGCACCAACATCCCCCCAGGACAGAACACCACCCACATGGCAGAGGGGTCAGGGACCTCGGGACTGTCGGGGCCCCCCGCTGCCCAGCTGCCCACTCCCCAATGTGGAGCCCGTCACAGCGGCCCCCTCTCCCGGCGGCCCACCCTGTGACCAGCAGGCTGCATCCTCCCCACGCCCGGCCCTGCCTCCTCGCACTCCCAGCCACACCCACCCTGGCCCCATCCCCTCCAAGTTCCTCAGAGCCCCCCATTCAGGTTCGCCAGGCATCCTGCACCCCAGCCCGGGGCGGAGCAGCACATCCTCTCGGCCAAAGGGCTCCTCGAGGTCAGCCTGGTACGGGGCCCCTGACCCTGTGGATCCCGCTGAGGCCCGGGGGCAGGCAGGCCCCGCAGGCAAAGCCCCGGGCTCAGGGGGCTTGGTCCTGGGCACACACCCAGCGCCCCAGGGCCCTCAGCCCCAAGGTTGGCAGGAGCAACAGCACACGTAACCAGCACCCCCATCAATTCCAACATTCCTGAGACAGGAGTGCGTTATTTCTGACGGTTAGGGAGCCGCGTGACGCAGACGAGAAAGCAGGGGGAGCATGCTGCGTGGGGCGCACACAGGCCGGAGCCGGGGCCCTCTGCCAAGTGGCCAGAGGGGGCCAGGTCTGGGCCAGGGACCTGAACGGGGGTGCACGGGCAGACGCCAAGGGCACCCACCCCGTGGGAGCAGTCACGCGAGGCCCCCGGGGCAGCTGCGGGCCACGAGCCTGGCCAGGGGGGACGCCCGCACCCCCACTGCACTTCTAGGAACTGGCCTGACGCGACCCGGCCCAGGCTGCCCCAGAGGACCACGGCGGGTGGGACGCCCTCCCCGCCCCTGTAGGGGCGCTTGCTGAGCTCCCAGGGGCCAGGGCCCTCCCCGCCCGCCAGCATGGGGCCAGGAAGCAGACAGGGGCAGCGTCTGAGTCTGGGGACCCGGGGCGGGGGCGGGGATGACCCCTCACCCCCAGCGCAAGGACGCCCAAGCTTCCTCTTTTGTTGTTTGTTTTGAAGGGAAAATTCAGCCTGCTCACAAAACAGGAAACTCGGCCCCACACCGGCCCGCGGGCCTCAGCCTCAGCCACACGCCACGGGCCCCAGGTCGCCACCACCCGTGGGCTGGAGGTGCCCCCCCCGAACAGCCCGCCCCCAGGCACCAGCTCCCACCCTTGGGGTTGGCTGTCTGCTCCGTGCGGCCCAAGGGGACCACCAGGGCCAAAGCCACGGACCCCGTGGCGAGATGGCCCCCGTGGCGAGATGCGGAGGGAAGCTGGGCGCGCCTCGCCGGGCCAGACACTGGAGCCCGGGGTCTCAGCTCAGCCGGGCCCGGGGCGCACAGCACAGGGGGCAGCCCCCTCCCCTGCGGGTCCCACAAGCCCCGTGTTCTGGCCAGCAGAACCTCGGCCTCCTCGAGGAGAGCCAGGCTCACCCGCACGGCCCCACCCTGTGGGGGGGGAGTCAGGCCTGCGGTGGGTGGGAGGCTGACAGCAGGTGGGACGACCATCTCCCGGGACCAGTGGAGGGAGCAGGTGAAGCCCAGGGTGGCGGCCAGAAGCAGGAACCGGCCAGGACTGAGGTGGAGGCAGGGGAGGGGCCAGCACGGCCCAGAAGCCCACTCCCCACCAGGAGGCCTGGGAGCAGCTCAGTGAGCTGGCAAGAGCCTGGACCAGGGAAAGGTCTGGGCCAGCCACTGGCTAGGGTCGGGACAGAGGCAGGCCTGAGGCGCCCCTAGGACCAGGACCAGACCCTGCCCCCTGCCCCCTGCCCCGAGCCCGAGGAACACAGGGCCTCGCCAGGTGGACCTCACTGGGGGAGTGGGGGCCAGACCCAGGAAGGCTCCCAGGCAGTGAACCCCGTGCCCCCAGGCCGGCTCTCTGCCCGCCTCTGGGCCCCTGCCTGCCAGGCCGCGGCGTGGGGGCTCCTGCTGGACTGCAGGCCAAGTCCAAGCAGCCCTGCCTCCTGGAGGAGGGCTGGTTTTTCAAGCTGTCCACCTTCAAAAGTCAGAGAGCACACATAAAAGGCCAAATCTTTGCAAAGCGGCCTCCGTGAGCCTCCCTGAGCCCAGTTCCCCAGCGCCTCGGCTGGAGCTGAGAGGCAGACGCCCGCCACGCGGGGCGGCCTCCCACGGCGGGGCGTGTCTGCCCACCACTCGTGGCATCCCGCGTTGCTCAGGGAGGCCGCCGGCCTCTGGGACATCCACTCGTACTCAGGACATGCAGCTGTCTCGCAGGAGCTCTGCCCACGGTCCCTGCAGCCCCACTTGGCCCAACCCTTGTCCTTCCCAGCCTCTAGCAGCTTGGCCGCAGGCTCCCCAGGACGCCTGGGGACCCGGAGGCCTGGAGGCCGCACCTGGGTGCCGCAGGGTGGGGCGGACCCTGGCTGCCAGGCAGGTTCTCCCCTGCCCGGTCGGCTGCTCCGAGCCAGAGCACACAAGTCGGCGGTGCAGCCCCTGAAGGACGGGGGCAGGAGCCGGGCCCGGGGATCTGTCCTACACAGACCCTCGCTGCCTGCCCTTCAGCTCTCAGGCCGACACCTGCTGGCTCCTAAAGTGCCTTTGCCCTTTGCCCACGGGCCCACAGCAGCCCCCTGACCTCCATAACAAGAGGCACCGTGGGGGCACTCGGGGGTCCGTGAGGAGCTGGAGGACAGTCAGAACCCCCCCTCCAACTCAGAATCAGACCCCTGGCAGTGGGGGTGGGGAGGGGAAGGTGGAGCCCCCTGCCCACTCCCGGCCCGGGCCCCCACTCCACCCAGAGCCACCACACGGGGGGCCTTGACGTCCTCCTCCAGCCAGTCCTGAGAGGTGGGCGCAGGGCAGTGGGGGGGCACACAGGAGCGGCTCACACCGACCCCTCCCGCCCACTTTGAGGGGCTGGGCGCACACAGCCACCCACCTGCGGACCCCCAGGACGGAAACACAAGTCCCCCCCGCAGCCCAAGAAATGGCACCACCACAGCCCTCCAGCCCCGAATCGGGGTCACTCTGGATCCCCCGATCCCGGCTGTGACCTCTGCCCCTTTTGCCCTTTCACCTCAAAGCGCAGCACACAGGAAGAGCCCACACTTCGGGGAAGAACAGATTTGTGGAAGACGCACAGATGTAGCGAACAAGCTGGTAGTGACACCAGGGTCCCCGGGGGGGCCGTGGGCGAGGACCCGGGCACCCCCTGCGCGCGGCACGGCCCCTCCTAGGCCACAGGGGCCAGCGTGCCCCGCCACGCCGCACACCACCCAGCGGGCATGAGAGCCAGAGGCAGGGCAGACGCAGGACCTCTGCCACGCCGCACACCACCCAGCGGGCATGAGAGCCAGAGGCAGCGCAGACGCAGGACCTCTGTCAGGCCTGAGGCTCGCTGCGCTCCGCCCAGGGTCCGGGGGCCCGCCCCCGACTGCTCCCACCGCACAGACGGGGACACAAAGGCCTGAGGACGCAACACACTTGCCCGTGGAGAAGGGCATGGCGATGGGGCGCTGCCTGGATGCCCCCGCCCCTCCAGAAGGCACACACCCCGAGTGGCCCACTCAGACTCACCCAGGCGTCAGAGGGGCGCTTCCACCCAAACCGGGCTGGCCAGTGGACACCCCAGGAGCTGGGCTGGGGGCCCCGGCAGCCCCAAGCCCCAGGCATCTCCCAGGTCAGTCCCTGGTCAGCCAGTCGACCAACGCTTGTCAAGGGCTCAGAGGCCCTGGACCCCAGTGTGTGCCTGCGCTTCCGCGAGGCGCAGAGGGGACGGCAGAGACCCAGGCAGGCTCAGGCCTGACCCCAAAGAGGGCGACGGGGTGAGGAGACAGGGCGGGACCTGGCAGGGATGGGGGGGCGGGGAGACCAGGAAAGGGTCAATGCTGGGGGAGGGGACCCAGAGGGCCAGCCGCTGCAGGAAGCCCTGGGGGGCCGGCCACGGACCACAGGCCCCTGCAGCTGCCCCACCTCCGTCTAGAGGCCGAGCACTGTGCCCCTGACCGCTGCTGGAGCGAGCTCTGAAAGCTCACACTGACCACATCCGTGACCCCTGCTTCGCGCCCCTGCTGCGCCTGGGGTCTCATCTCCACCTCTCCCGAGCTTCCCAGCCTGCTCCGCTGGGCGGCTCCTGAGCGTCCCAGAACACCCACTCTCGCTGCAGCTCCCCAACTGCCCACCTGTGCCTGAGGTCCCCTCCCAGTGTCCTGCGGGGTCCTGAGGTGGAGAGGGGACACCGTCCCTGGAGGGCATGCATGAGGAGTGGGGGCTAGCGGCTAGCTGGTGTGGGGCGGCCAGAGCTGGAGCCGGTCTGCAGGAAGGGGAAGTTGGGGGAGCAGGTGGTGACTAACCAGCCCCCGACCTGGAGCAGGAGAGCACGCCCTGCCTGAACGCCTCGGACACCTCGACCCCAGGCCTGTCCTGCCCCCCGGGCCTGTCCGGCCTCTATGGGACAGGAGGCAGCGAGGCGGCAGGGCCGCGAGGCGAGGGGCCCGGGACAAGCTCCCATCCCACCAGCTCCCCGAGAGCCCCTCCCTGGGCACATGGGCGAGCAGGGGGCAGGCCGGGCAGGGGCCAGGGCCTGGCAGCACCAGCGTGAGCCTGCCGCACGCCGGGCCCCGGGCAGTGCGGAGCCCCCTCCTGCCCACAGCCCAGCCGGGACTGGCCCCGGGCCAGGCCCACCAGCCCTGCCCTGCCCTCAGGAGCCCTCGGGCAGTGCCCTGGGCCGCCAGCGCGCCAGGCTTTGGACAGGCCCCAGTCCTTGCTGCCTTCCAGGAAAGCGGGTGGTTCTCCCCGCCCGCAGCCTGGGCCAGGCGGCAGCTCCACGGGCTGCACACCGGCCTGGGGTGCACGTTCCCAGCCAGGAGGCCCCGCGGGGGCTTGTGTCCCCCAGGCCGCAGGGATGTCGGGCCCCGGACGTGCCCCTGGGCTGCTCCCAGGGTTCAGGGAGGCCCTGCTGGTCCAGCAGCCACAGCCCACACCGCCTCCAGCCCCTGAGGAGCCACGGGCCCAACTCGGGGCCCTGAGCCGGGCCGGCCCGCGGGCACTGACCTCGCTTGTGCAGCCAGCCCTCCTTCACGACGGCCACGTCGTCCATGCTGCTGTGGCTCCCGCGGGCCAACGCGGCCCAGACCTCACTCTCGCGCCTCTCGGCGGGGTCCACCCCGCACCCAGCGGGCCGCCGACAGCCTCTGTAGGAAGCAAAGGGAGGTGTGAGGCTGCGCTGGGCCCGGGGAACACTCCTCAGGGGAACCGAAGAGGCCCGTGGCGCCCAGGGTCTCAGCTCAGGCGCATCTTCCCACGTGGCCCGTCCCCCTCAGCCTTCAGAGCTGCCGCCTCCCCACACATGGCCTTCCCACCCCGGCTCCAGATCCCAAGTCACTCACACGGCTCCCAGGGCCAGGCCTGCCCTGCCCCCAGGCTGTAAGCCCCCCCGCCACCACCCCTCCCGGACCCCAAAGCCCTCAGAGCTCACTGTCCCCGTCTCTGACCATTCCCACCTCCCCCGACCTCTGTACAAATGACCCCTGTCCCCAAAAGGCCCCGCATGGTATATCCCAGCCTCCCTAACCTGCCAACCCAGCAGAAGCCCTCTCTTCCAGGCAGTCCCCCTGACTGCTTCGGCCCACACCTCCTGGCCTCCGCAGTCCCCTGGCGAGGGCACCCAGGTCTCCCCGTCCATGGTGCTCCTGCCCCAAGGTGGGCGTTCCCGAGAAGGACCCAGGCCTCCTCCTCTCCGTCCCAGACTGGGAAGCAGAGGAGTTCCAGCATGAAGGCAGGGCCAGGCAGGCAGGCGGCTGCTGCAGACGAACTGGAGCCCTCCAGGGCAACACACGACCCCTCACAAACCCACCCCAGAGAAACCCCAGGCCCCCCCTAAACCTCAGTGCCCCGCCGGCCTGAACCAGTTCATTCATTCGGCCAACATGGACCAGGCATCTCTGGTTTTGCCAGGCTCAGCACTGGGCACTGGGGACAAAGAGAGGTTCAGACGAGTCCTGTCTGCGAGGAGCACCCAGTCCAGGGTGGTTACAGACCCATAATTACAGCATTCAGGAGGCAACAAACCAGGGATGGGGGGACTGTGCAAACACGGAGGCCCGGCACCAGCCCTTCGGAGGCCCACCAGCAGCCTCCTCGTGAGCAGACACTTTGGCCATTGATCCTGTGTGGCCCACCCCTCTGCTCCCCTGTTGGATGAACTCCTAGGCACCCCTCAAAACCCACTGCCCACATCACTGGTTCTGAGCATTCTGGGAAACAGCATTCTCCCCACAAGCAGTCCTCCGCTACCCTTCCAGTTGGGCACTCAGGAGGGTAGGCCTGGAAAGACTCCTCTCTGGGACCCTCAAGCTGGGCAGACACCCCTAAGTATCTCCAACATGGTATATACCTACATATACACTCTTCCTACACACACTCCCTGCACGCATCTCCCACAGCCCACCTTCCTGGGCTCCTGGAGAAAGCCGCTGTGCACTGTCCATCCTGGGCTAAACCTAGAAGGGCAGGAGGACCCACGCTCTGCTTTGTGTCTGACCCCCGTCAGCGGGCCCACAGGCAGGCGTGGCAAGGAAGACTGGAGGAGGGACCACCAGGGCCTGGACTCAGAGCCAGCCTGGCTCGCACAGGGGGCTCTGGTGACACTCGAGTGGGCGTGGCCTGGAGGCAGAGGGCTGGACTCAAAGACCTCTGCACGGGTGGGCCCCCCCCCCACGGGGCTGAATGGGTCTGCTGCTGACAGGGCCAAACAGCTGTGGAGAGCCCCGCGTGTAAAAATCTGTCTGCGCGCACACACAGGGCGGTGTGCCTGTGCGCAGAAAGGTGCACACCGCCGGGGCCGGGGCTGCCTCCCCCCGGGACGGGCGGCTCGAGGGGACCTCTGCTTCTGCGCTTCCGTCCTGGGAGTGCCTTCACCACGAAGGTGAGTTACTGCTATGACTGTTCAAGTCACGACCTTCCAAAAAATAATAATCTCTGCTCCGAAAGGCCCCCTCCCTCGGCCTCCAAAACACCAGTTTATACACTAGATGTTCAGCTAGGGGGCAGGGGACGAAGCCCCACCAGTGCACCCCACTCTTCATTTGAAACAGAGGCCCAGGGCAGCTAGGAGTGGCCTGAGCAAGGTGGGAGGGGGCCAGGGGTGACCGCCGGGGGGGCATCTCTGGCCCCAGAGCACAAGCCCACAACCCCAGCTCTGTCCACCAGCACTGCCAGGACCCAATCCCACCCACCAAGTTCACCAGCTGCCCCGGGATCCCCCCAACCGGGGGCAGGAGCCCCAGCCTCGGGGATGGGTGGGCAGCACTCGCGAACCCACCCAGCTCCAGAACCAGTCTCAGGGCCCAGGAAGGCTGTAGTCCTTTGTGGGAGGGCCTAGGCACCCAGCCACCACGGACAACTTTTTGTCCATGGGAAAATGAAGTCCCTTCCAAGGGCCCACCCACAAACTTGAACGAGAGCCGGGTCGAGTCTTTTCCCCGGGCCCCCGAGCACCTAGTGTGCGCCGGGACCCCGCTGGCCGGGCGCCCGGGGAGCCCTCGGCCGCCACGGACCCCCGGCCACGGACCCCGGCGAGCGGCCGCACCCCTCCGCCCCGGCCCGGGCCTCGCCCGCCGGAGCCGCTTCCCCAAGGTCATGCGGGAGGCTGGGGCCGGAGGCCCGCCGGCCCGCCGCCCGCCCGGCCCGCGCCTTCCCCGCCCAGGCCTCTCTCGGCCACTTCCTGCTCCCGCGCCTCCATTCCGGCCGCGCGCGGCCCGCGCCCCGGCCCGGGCGGCCGCGAACAAAGCGGCCCGGCCGCGGGGAGGAAATCCGGGCCCCGGCGGCGGGCGGCGGGCGGGCGGGGACTCACCGGGCGCCGCGTCCGGCGAGAGCGCGGGCCTAGCCGGGCCGCGGCCTCCGGCGCCCGCTGCTCCGCATCCCCGCGGACCGGCCGGCCGGGGCCGGGCTGGAGGCCGCGGCGGGCGCTGCTCGGGCGGGCCTCGCGCGCCGCCGGGCCCGGAGCTCGTGCGCGGCCGCCGGCTCGCTCCTCGGGATGCGCTGGCTGCGCGGCTGCGCTGGGCCGGCCGCCCGCCCGCCCGCCCGCCCGCCGCGCTCGGCCCCGCCGGCCCGCCCTCTCCCCGCCCCGCGCCCGCCCCGCCCGGCCGCCCGCCCACATCCGCCTCCGCCGCCCGGGGCGTCCCCTCCACGGGGAGCGGGAGCGCGCGGCGGGAGTCCCTGGGGCCGGGCCGGGCCGCCTGCGGAGCCCGGCCGCTCCCGCCCCTCCCCGGGGCCTGCCTCCGGGCCGCGGCCTCCCTGGCCTCGGTTTCCCAGTTTTGTCCGGCCAGCCCGCACTTCTCGGACCAGTCCGGCCTCGACCCTGTTAACAGGGCCGGCGTGGGCTGAGCCGCCTGCTTCTGACTCCCTCCGGCGGGAGCAGGGCTGGAGTGTGGGTTAGTCTGACTTTTAGAATATGCCCCAAGCTGGGGAGCTGGTGGCTCGAGGGGCCACGGTGGGCCTAACAGACCCAGTCCAAGGCCCTTTGCCTAGCGCAGGCCCCTTGGGTGGCGGGGGGTGCATGCAGGCGGCTGGCCGGTGGGCAGCCATCTGTCTGTGGGCTGAAGGCTTGCTTGGGTCTGGCCCTGGGCTGGGCCCTCATTCCTGGTGGGGGTCTTCCAGAAGCTCCCCTCCCCAGAAGGAACACGCAGACATCTGGCAGCTACAAAAGCGAACAGGGACCTCACGTGGGGACCAAGAAGAAAGAGGGCCCAGGGCCCGGGGTGGGGGGGGGCGCGGGGGAGGGGGTCGCCATTCAGCACACCTGGCCTGGAGGGCCCCCCTGAGTCAGTACAGACACCCAGAGGGGGTGCAGGAGGGCAGTCTCCAGAAAAGGGCTGTGACGGCTTGAGGCAGACCGGGGTCCTCCCTGATGTCCCCAAGGGCCCTGGGCACTTGTAGGGCGCTGGGGGCCAGTGAAGGGGCCAGCATGGCACTGCAGACAAGCCGCCACCCCACCCCTCCCTGGGCCCTGCTGTGCACAACCTTTTCCAACAGCTGCCCCTCCCCCCACCCCCAGGCCTCCAAGTTGACGGCGATCCCTTCAAGAAAGGAAGACTTGGGGGCTCCCTTCCTGGCATTGGTGTGTATTTGGGGGGAGGAGGACATTTTTGTTCTTCCTCCAGAGTCAGAGTTTTAGCCTGGTTGGGAGGGGTGGGGTATAGACACTTCATCTGGGTCAGAGGTGGAAGCCGCTGAGCGCCCAGGACAGCGTCCGCAGCTGTCCCTCCCTCTCGGGGCTGAAAGAGAAGGACCAGGGACACTTGCTCCTCCAGGAGAGGATGAAAACCTCTGGGCCTCTGCCCTCGCCACCCCCACCCTCCCGCCCCAGCGAGCTGCCCCAGCGCTGCACCTCCACCCCCAGGCCCTCGTCTGCAGGGACCAGGGGGGAGGCCTGACCGGTCTGGGCTGCTGGGTGCCTGACAAGCACTCGCTCCCCCCAACCCTCCCCTCGGGCCCCCTCTAGGACTATCTCCCCCACCCCCGCCCACCATTCTCCCAGGAGGGCTTTCCTCCGCACCCGCGCCCCATCCTGGGCTGGCAATGCCAAGGAGAAGGCAGGGAACCCCTGGGGGCCCGAGAGGGCGCCCCCTCCTGGGCCCTGTGGTGACCTGCAGCCGTCCTCGCCATCGGAAGACAGACAGCGTCTTGGCCAGGAGTGTCTCTGTGGTGGTCAGGCCTCCTCGGCCTGGCCCGTGTCCCGGCGGTGAGCCCCACAGCCCTGCCCTGCAGCATAGCTGGGAGCCGGCCCTGCGGCTGGAGCCTCTGCGGGCAGGCCCAGCGCCCTCCTCTGGCCTCCGGAGGGTGAGCAGAGCCCCTCTCCTCTAGAACACCTCCTGCCCGCTGCCCCCCAAGCCGAATGTCGCTGCCCTGGCTGAGGCTGGGGCCGCTCAGGAGCCCCCGAGGCAGATGTTGGCCACAAAAACTGCTGCACCAGCCTCCGGGGAGGGTGGCCACCTGCCCGTCCTAGAGCTCAGGGTCCTTGCGGCCCGGTCACCTTCTGCAGCTGCCGGCCCTCGGGCAGGACTCGGGGGCCCGAGGCCCGGGCTGCCTGGTCTCTGCAGCAGCTGCAGGGCGGGGCCTTGAGGCAGCTCCCAGGCCAGATGGCTGCCTGGCTGGCCATGTCCAGCGACGTTCGGCCCCCACCGTTGCGACAGCCTCCTGCCATCCCTGTGCCTCAGGCCTCGCCAGCCACAGCGGGGACCCACAGGCCAGGCCTGCTGGCTGCCGGGTGCCCTCTCAGGTGGCCTGGGGTGGCCCCTCCCGGGCCCGAAGGAGGATGTAACTCCAGGAAGACTGGAGACCTTCGGACCAGGAAAACACAGGGGCCTCTCTCCCTGTCCCCTCCCCTGAGCGATGTCCCTCCTCCCTTAGCCACCCCTACCCAGCACACCCCCAGCCTCTCGCTGGCCACATCCCCTGCTGCCGCGTGGACCCCCTTCGTGCCCAAGACCTCTGTCTGGGCCCCAAGGAGCCCTTTGTCCCACCAGCCAGGCAGGGCAGGCCAGGACACTCTGCCCACCCCAGGGCCTTCTCTCCCGGCCTGGCTGGGGAGCTGTGTGCCTGGGCTGGGCAGGTGGGCACGTCAGAGCAGTCAGGATCAGGATGGGGGCACCGTGGGCATTGGACAGACCCCTCTGCCCTGCTTTCAGTCAAGAGACACGACTACACCCCCTGCCTGTGCCATGCCAAGTCTCAGCAGCAAAGATCCAGTGGAGAGCACGGGGTGGCAAGGCCACATGACACGGGAGCTCCTTGGAGAAGGCGGAGGCCCCAAGAGGAGATCGTGGGATTGGGGACACCTGAGTGGGAGTGATCAAGAAGACCCACTCCCAGGGGCTGCTGCTGGAGCAGAGACAGGACTGGGGAGACGTGTGTGGAACCTGAGGACTCACGAAAGGCCCCAGGGTCTTGCCGTGTGCTGGGCCCTCCAGTTAATCTCCCCCTTTTGCAGATGAGAATATTAAGGTATGGAGAGGTTAAGAGTCATGCCCAAGGTTGGAAGGGGGTAGAGGCAGGGCTCTGAGCAAGACTCCGAGAGGCAGTCCCCTCTGGGTTCACTCTGACCTGACTTGAAATCAGCTGCCCAAGCTGGGGTGGGGGCGGGGCGTGGAAGTGAAGGAAGGGGCTGGCCTCCTCAGGAAGGGGCCCCCAGGGTGCCCGGGCTCTGGGAGCCAGGGCATTCTCGCTGGCTGTGAGCACAGTGCAGGTCCAGGGTACCAAGCCAAAGACTGCTGAATTTAGGAAATAAAAATGCAAGCTGCCCGGTGAAATCTGAATTTCAGATAAACAAGTAATGGATTTTAGTATAAGAATGTGTCTTTCCTTCGCTCAGACTTGAAATCCTAACTGTGGTGGGCCCCAGGGCCTCTGCCCACCAGAGTTTAAATAGGACCCCTGGAGCCCCACCCCCACACCCCATCTCACAGCCAGGAACTCCCCCCAGGGGTCCTCGCCTCCCAAGAGCATGGGCTCCCCACCCCGTCTTGCTGCCTCTTTGCCATTGTATACCCGGCTGGCTGGGGTCCTGCCTTTGTAATGCAGCACCCCAAAACACCACCCCCACTTCTAGTCAAGGCCTGCCCACCCTCTGTCTCCCGGGGTTCTGGGCTGTACAGGTGAGAACGCAGGAGACGCTGCCAGACTTGGATCCTGGTTCAACAACTGACTGCCTGCTGTGTGGCCCTGGCGCCTTCCGAACCAAAACCAGTGTGATAATCAGAGCACCTCACTAAACCAGCGGGGCTGCTGGGACAGCTGAGCAGCGGTCCACAGCGCCTCCACCCTGCTCTGTAAAGGCAGCTGGGAAAAGACTGCCAGCCAACAGTCACCTCCCGCCCTGGGGGTCCCAGCCTCTCCAAGCTCATTGCTCTCTGCTTTTCTCAGGCTTCTTCCTTAACCCAGGACCTAGGTGTCCCTCACACCTTCGCGTGGCCTTGCTCCTGAAAGGCCAGCTCAGCCCCTTCGGGGGCGTCACCTCTCCCTGAGGACTCCCTCCTCCCCCTTCGCAGCCCGCGGCCCGGCTCTGGGCTTTCGGCGCATTTCCCTCTCTCTCCATCACCGCGATGGTCCCCTCACCCCATGACGCCTCCTGGGACCGCCACGGTCCCCAAGGCTCACAGCTCCGTGCACCTGGCTCCCATCAGAGGCCTCGCTGGGTGTGCTGAGAGGATGAGAGTGCCCAGTTTTGGAATACCAAGGCTGAGAACCCGCCCAAGCGTCTGGAAAAGGGGCCCAGCTAAATTAAATTCAATACGAGGCTTTCAAGGAAAGGGGGTGTCATCTTCTCAATATGTACAACTACCCCCGCCCCCTCCTCCATCCCAGGGCGGGCACCCCGCGAGGTGGCGGCGCGACCCGGCTGCGCCTTCGGGAGCCTGGCGCCTGCGCTGGCTGGGAGAGGAGCTGGTCCTCGGAAGGAGTCTCTTAACAGACGGGCGCAGTTGGGACCCCATGGGGGGGACCCCGAGGATGAAGCGGCAAGTATCGCGAGAGAGCCCCCTCCCCCGCCGCGTCCCGCGTCCCCTCCCACCCCAGCGCCCCAGATGGCGGCGCGCGGGGCCGGGCCGGGCGGGGCGGACGGAGAAGGGGCGGCGTGGGTGACCTCAGCGGTTCCGCCGCTCCGGGAAGTCGCCTCGGCCCGCCCCCTCCAGCCCCCGCCCCGAGTTTCGCTCTCTCCGGGGCGGGGCAAGCGGCGAGTGCTGCCGGGCCAGCCAAGTTGGAGCGCGCCCCGCCCGGCGCCCTCCCCGTCCCCGCGCCCTCCCCGCCGGGGCGCGCTGCCCGCAGCTCCGCACGCGCAGGGGCGGCACCGGGGAGGGCGCGCGGCGCGGGCCGCGGCCGGAGAGGAGCTCGGGGCGGTGGAGGTGAGCGCGAGGGGCGGGCGCCCCGCATTGCCCGCCCCGCCCGCCGGCCCGCTCCCCGCGGTCGCGCTGCCTTAAATGGGGCCCCGCGGCGGCGGCGGCGGCATCTGGCGGGCCGAGCGGCAGCTGGAGGCGGCGCGGAGGCGCGGACCAGGGGCGGCGGCGGCGGCGCGGCGACTCGGGCGTCGGGGGACGCGGCCGGCTGCCGCCCCAGAGTGAAGTTCAGGGGCGCCCGCGCGGGGAGGGGCGCCCCGGGTGGAGACGCGCGCAGGTTCGCGCGGCTCCGGCCCCCTCCGCTGGCGCCCCGGGACCCGCCCCCGCGGCGGAGCAGCTCCTGTTTACTTTCGATCGAGTTTTTCCTGCTCGGGGCAGGTGCCCAGGGAGGCTCCGGGCGGGCAGCCGCGCGCGGCGCCCCGCGCCCCTCTCCCCGCGCTGCCCGCACTCGGGAAGGGCTGGTCGGGCGGCTGGGGGGCGAGCGGCGGCCGCGGCGTCTCCAGGCGCGCTCACGGGCGTCCCGTTTGTGCCCAGGTGATGACCGCGGCGGCATGGAGTTCCCGGAGCACGGCGGGCGGCTGCTGGGCCGCCTGAGGCAGCAGCGTGAGCTGGGCTTCCTGTGCGACTGCACCGTGCTGGTGGGCGACGCGCGCTTCCCGGCCCACCGCGCCGTGCTGGCCGCGTGCAGCGTCTACTTCCATCTCTTCTACAGGGACCGGCCAGCGGGCAGCCGCGACACGGTGCGGCTCAACGGCGACATCGTCACGGCGCCTGCCTTCGGCCGTCTGCTGGACTTCATGTACGAGGGCCGCCTGGACCTGCGCAGCCTGCCCGTCGAGGACGTCCTGGCCGCCGCCAGCTACCTGCGCATGTGCGACATCGTCAGGGTCTGCAAGGGCCGGCTCCGCGAGAGGGAGCGCGCGCTGCCCCCGGAGACGCCCGCCCCTGGGGCAGGGCGCCCGGGCCGGCCCCCGGGCCCTCTGTCTGCCTGGGCCCCCGCGCCCTGTCCAGCCTCTCTGAAGGCCAGGCTCCCTCCCGCTGGACCAAAGGCCACCTGCCCCCCGCCCGCACCAGGACCTCCCCCCTGGCAGGCGTCTGGAGAGTCAGACGGGGCCCTGGACCTGTCGCTGAAGCCCGGCCCGAGGCGGCCGCCCGTCCGCCCACCCTGCGCCCTCCAGACCGCCCCCTGCCGCCAGAAGCAGCCCGGGGCCCAGCCGGTGGTGAAGGAGGAGCCAGACTCAGAGTCCGAGCGGGAGGACGGAAGCAGCAGCCCTCGGAGCGCCCACAGCCCCCTGCGGCCCCCCGGTGTTCCCGCGGCGGAGCCCCTGGCCGGGGGCTTGGGGCCGCTGCCGGTCCGCGGGGTGGGCAGGGGGGCGCCGGGGCCCGAGGCGGAGCGGGGGGAGCTGGAGGCCGCCCTGCGGCCGACCGGGCGCCTCTGCCTCTGCCCGCTGTGCGGCAAGCTGTTCCCGGGCGCCCACGTGCTACAGCCACACCTCAGCGCCCACTTCCGCGAGCGGGACGGCGGCCGCACGCGGCTCTCGCCCGACGGGGTGGCACCCACGTGCCCGCTCTGCAGGAAGACCTTCTCTTGCACGTACACGCTGAAGAGGCACGAGCGCACTCACTCGGGCGAGAAGCCCTACACGTGTGTGCAGTGCGGCAAGAGCTTCCAGTATTCGCACAACCTGAGCCGCCACGCCGTGGTGCACACACGCGAGAAGCCGCACGCCTGCCGCTGGTGCGAGCGCCGCTTCACGCAGTCAGGGGACCTCTACCGCCACGTCCGCAAGTTCCACTGTGGCCTGGTCAAGTCCCTGCTGGTGTGAAGGGCCGACGGAGGGGCCGAGGGAGTGTGAGGCCGGGAGCTCAGCAGAAGCCCCCAGGGCTGGGCCAGCCTGCAGAAGGAACCCTGCTGCCCTGGGAAAATGGCCCCAGACTTGGACGGACTGGGAGCCGCCGGGGCAGTCCTCCAGCCTTGGCCCTCCGTTCCAACTCACTCTTGTCCCTGGATCTGCCCTGACCAGACACTGAACTCCTCCGTCCAGCCTGTGAACTCCTCTCTCCAGCCTGTCCCAAGGAAGGTCCGAAGGGTCCGAAGGGCCCGGGCTCCCCAGCGAGAGGAGGCCAGCTGACCCTCCTCCCAGGCTTTCCTGACCACCCCATGAGCAGGCTCGGGGGCACCCTGTGAGCCTGGCACTGTGCTCGGTGAAGGATGCCCGCTCACAGATGCTGTCAGTGTGAGTCCCAACGGGAGCTCGGACGGAACAGACCACTCCTGGTGGGTGGCAGTGGGAACCCCTGCGGGGCGCCCCAGGCACAGTGAGCGCCAGCAGGGCCCTCAGGGCACAGCTGGTGTCCCAGGGCTGCGGCCCCAGCAGGAACCCGGGTGGCAGCAGAGCCAGCTGGGAGCAGAGGGCTGCGGAGCTCCAGGCGCTGGGGAGGGAGGCAGGCCCTCCACAGCTCTGGTTTTGCCCACACCGCAACACAGGGCGGAGAGGGGGGTTCGGAAGCATTTCTCTAGATACAGAAGGAGCCTTTGGAGGTTGCCAGATGTTGGCACGTGGTCGCTGGGCCGTGCCACTCCCCTGCCTGAGCACAGGGACCAGTATGCCTCCTGGCCGCCCCCAGGGGGCGGCCGAGCGGGGCTGGGAACGCAGCCCCCTGCCTGGAGCATTCCTGGTCAGTGGCAGGCCTGACCCTGAAGGTCATCTGTCCACCTGATGGCGGTCTCCCTGGAGCTGCTGGTCATTGCCAGAGTGCTGTAGGGGACCGAAGGCTGCAGTTTGGATCAGAGCCAGGTGGGCAGAGTTTCCTTTCCCTACGGGGCGGGGGGAGGGGAGAGTCTGGGTGAAAGCAGGCATTGCTTGGGGCGGGGTGGGGGGAAGGCATGTGGCCTCCAGGCAGCGGTCACAGGACCCCGCACGCCACTTGCGGAGGCTGATGCTCCTAAAACGCAAAAGGCTGCTGCATCTGTGCTTGGTGGAGGCACTCCGCCTCATCTGCCTGCTCCCTGGGCAGGTCTCGCTGCCGGGTCCCAGTGGGTGGGCAGAGGTGGGGCCGCCCCAGGTTCTGAAGGTGGCAGAGCCGCCCAGACTCCTGGTTTCCCCAGAGCGTGGGCTCTTTCTGCTGTGACCGGAAGTGGTGCTGAGGTCCGAGTTCAAGTTTTAAATTACTGCTCGGCTCCTGACAACACTTGATGTCGTATTTATTCGTCTGCCTGGTCTGGAGTGAGAAGACCATCAGCCTTTGCAGCAGGTGGGCAGGCGGGGGCCATCCCCCTGCAGGCCCTCAGCCCTCCCGGTGTGTGGGCAAGCTGGCCTGCAGACCGGAGAGAGAACCGGGGGAAGGGGACCCTGCTGCTGATTGTCCTGGCTCCCGGCCCTGCACCTCTCGGAGGGCTGGTGGGACTGCACTCATGGGCAATGTGCTCCATGACCGGATTTCCATGCGTGAGTGTGTGCTTGGGAGTGTGTGTGCTCGTGTGATAGGGAGAGTCTGCCTGTGTGGGCATCTGTGTCCAGCAAAGGCGGGGCCCGAGCCGGACCAGCACCCGAGCCCCCGCCCCAGCAGGCAGTGGGGAGATGAAGCCTCAGCCTTGGTTTTCCCCACGGGGTTTCCACTGGGGAAGAAATTTATTTTCCTGGGGCAGGAAGCCAGCCTGTCCTGAGTTATCAACACTGGATTCATTGTCTTCTGCAAACAGTTACTGTGAAGTTAATGTACAGAGAAGTGGTCAGTTTTATGTCTAACAACTGACACAGTTCAGATAAAAATATATATACACACACACACATATATTTAAGACACTAACCATGTGGGATTGTGTCGCAGAGGCCTGTGTAGATAGACACCTTGCTGGGGGCGCCTGCTCTGTGGGGCCCTCCTGGATGGCCCAGCCTCCCGCCCCTCTGGCGCCACTGCCTCTGGGTGGGGGTCCTCCGTGTGCCTGGAGGACAGCCCTTGGCGCTTGGCGTTTGGCGGGAGGACTTGCTGGCATGCGCCCGCCTGCTGTAACGGTCTCCCCCTGTGCACGTTGTCGTCTCAGTGACAGTGGTAATAAAGCCCACCCCAGGTGGAGATGGCCGTGATTGTTTCTGGGGACACCAGAGCCAGTGGGAGTCGGAAGTGCTGCTGGTCTTCAGGGGGACCCGGGTGTGCGGTGGGCACTCTGGGAGCCCTGTCCCAGATGCCACCTGCCGTGTCTCCTGGGCGCAGGGGGCTGCAGCAGGCTGTGTGTGGCTGAGAGACCCTCTTCCCAGATTGTTAGCTCCCCCTCACCCCCAATCCTGGGGAGCAGAGTACGGGCTGGGACCTGGTGAGGCAGCTCGTGGCCTCTCGCCTGGTGCAGGGGTGCCTCCTGAGGCCGCCAGCCCTCTGGGTCTGGGTCTTCTCCCCCTGCTCCAGAGGCAGTCCCCATCCCTGCCCCTGCTTCACCCTGTGCCTCTCGCCTCCCTCCACACCCCGTTTGTACACCCCTGCCTCCCCCTGGGTGGGACGGACCCTCACAAGAGGTAAGCAAGGCTGAGCGGGGGTCTCGTGCCCGCCACCCCCACCCCTACCCTGTGGCGCCCAGCTTGATCTCGGGACGGCTGAGTGGGACCCAGTCGGGTGAGTGGCTGGACAGGCTTGGCTGCTGGGGTTTCTAGGACCCCGAGCCAGCTCGAGCTGATGGCAGGGCTGATGGGCGGTCTGCATGGGCATTCCACAGGGGCCTGAAGCTGGTGCTTCCCTGAGCCTCTGCTGGACCCGGGGCAGGTCGCCTTATGTGTGTCCCCGGCCATAGCACCCACCAGGAAGAGCTGAGTCAGACCCAGGAGGGGAGGGGCCGGGGGGCCTCACTTGCTGAGAGGACCCCAGAGGCTGGCTGGGTGAACCGGTGCCGGGAGGACTGGTTCCTGGGCTTTCGAGGCCTTCCCAGCCTGGACCCTAAGTGCACGCGTCCTTGCTTCTGGGAGGTGGCACCTGCACCTCCCCTGCCTGGCCCAGCCTACCTCTCAAGGAGCCTTCCTCCTGGACCGGAGCCACTGTCCTGCAGGGAGGCCCTGCCCTGTTCCCATCCGGGCCCGTGACTCAGCCCGGGCCTTCTCAGAACCCAGAGGAGGCTATTGCCGTGCCAACCCAGGGAAGGGCAGGAGGGCGCTCAGAAGGTCCCGGGCGGGGGGAAGCTGACCAGGGTGGGTTTCCAGGACTCCTGCCAGCCCGGCCCTGCCCAGCTGAGCTCACACTCTGCCCCTGTGCCCGTCACTGAAGCTGCCGCCCCCACACCTTGGGGGAGCATCCAGCGCAAAGCACGTGGAGGGGTCCGGCTGGCCTGCCGTCGCAGAGCCAGTGGGTGGCAATCCCAGGTGCTCCTACAGACCTCAGCTGGGCGCTGCCCCTCCCCCTTGGCGCAGCGGCACTAGAGGCGGTGCCAAGGGCAGGACTTTGGGCCAAGAGGTCCCCACGACCACCAGCGGGGCGGCACTCAGGCCCCTCCAGGAGCGCATGGCACGGGTGCCCCAGGCTGCGGGCTGCCCTGCAGAGGTGGCAGTGAGAGGGGCCACCTGAGTGGGTGCAGACGTGCAGTGCCCAGGGCGCCCCAGGGAAGCTGCCAGCTTTGAGGCAGGGAGTGCCCAGGGCAGGTCTGGCCAGCCTCGGGCCCTCCTCCCCAGCTTCCTCTGCCCCCCGCCCTGGGCCTCGCCGCTCCCAGCGCTCATGCCCTCTGGTGAGTGAGGTCCACCTTCAGACCGTCAGGACAGACGCACAGGCTTCTGGCCCACTGGCTCCATCCCCGCCTCCCAGCCTTGGGAGGCAGGGGGCACCCGGCTGGCCAGCCTCTGCAGAGTCCCCGGCCCGACACTGCTCACCCTCTTCCAGAGCCCCGAGCCCGCCCGGCCACGGTCACTGCCATCGTCACGGAGCCGCCCCTCCACGCCCCTGCTCCACGTGCGTGGTCACCTCCACCCACCCTCGAGGCCGGGCCCCACAGGACACCCCATCGAGGCCAGTTTCCAAGCTGAGGGCCTGATGCTGAGCAGCCACGAGCTGACGAGGGCCGGAGACAGTGCAGCCCCCCAGTGGCCCGCTGTCCGTGGCTGTCCTGTGCCGCCCCCGGCCCGGCGCCTTCCTCCTCCTGCTCAGAAGAGCAGACATCTGCGCCCTCCCCACCCCGCCCGGCCACCTGGCCTCCCAGCACCTGCCCCCAGGTCCCGTCCTTCCCCGCCTCTGAGCCCTCGCAGGGGGACAGGTACTGTGGCAGACAGCTGCTGAGAGGAGCCTGGGCACAGCCAGCGGGCATGCCAGCGGCACTGCTGCTGATGACGCCAACAAGAAGGAAGACGCAGGGCTTGGCCCCAGTGCTCTCCGGAGTGGGGGAGTGCAGCCCCAGGGTGCTGGCCGTGGGGGGCAGTGCGGGGCCTGCCGGCACTTGGAGGAGCATCATTTTCGGGTCCCAGGCCTCCTGGGCCACCATGCCCCTCCCGTGCCTCCACCCTCCTGCAGCTGCCCCTGCCCAGCCCCAGGGGGCTCCGGAGGGTGGGAGGTGGTGGGCAAACCCCAGCAGCCGTGGAGGAGTCCAGGGACAGCTGGTTGGAGGGCCAGGACCCAGCGGGGGCGGTTCAGAGAGGAAACCCGCTGTGCTGACTCGGTGTCCAGGCCGGCGGCCCCGTAGAGAAGTCCAGCTCCTGGGCAACGAGAGCTCCCCTCCCTGAGTTGGGATTCAGACAGGTTTGTTTTCACCAGTTGGAACAGAAATCTGTGTATAGAGAAAGCCCATTTCCTTGCCTTCTCCAGCAGACAGCTGGGGCTTCGAAAATTAGGTTCTGGAGCCAATTCCAATGTGTGTGTGTGCACACGTGTGCATGCATGTGTAAATGTGCATTGCATGGGTGTGCACGCGTGCACACAGGTGTGCACCTGTGTACGTGTGTGCACGTGTGTGTGCGTGTGTGCATGTGTGTGCACGCGTGTGCACCTGTGTATATGTATGTGCACGTGTGTGTGCATGTGTATGTATATACGTGTGTGCACGTGTGTGCGCGTGTGTGCGCGCGTGTGTGCCTGTGTATACATGTGTGTGCACGTGTGTGCACCTGTGTATACGTGTGTGTGCGTGTGTGCACCTGTGTATACATGTGTGCACGTGTGTGCGTGTGTGCGTGTGTGTGCACCTGTGTATACGTGTGCACGTGTGTGCGTGTGTATGTGTGCACGTGTGTGTGTGCGTGTGTGTGCGCGCGCATGTGTCTTGAGCACTCCTACAAGCAGTGCTCCGGCACCAGCTGGGTGTCCTACAGCTCAGCCCCATCCTGACACTGTCGGCCCAGACAAAGCTCAGACCCATGTGTACGGGCTCAATCCCACAAGACAGCTCTGCCCCCAACTCACGCTGGTCCTGAGCCCAGATTGTCACCTGTACTGCTAACTCGGGTTATGGAGCAGAGGCTCCCCCGACCCCAGGAAAACAGTTTATTACATCCTTGGCTTATAAAGAAAAAGGATATCATTCAGGATAAGCCAGAGGGTTCCTGGGGCGAGCTGTAGGGGCAGGTGTGAGCTTCCAAGCCCCCTCTGGTTGAACCACTCGCCCTGAACCTCCATGGGCTGACCAGACCAGCCGGGACGCCGCGAACCCCGTCCTGTGGGGGCTTCACAGAGGCTCTGTGCCTGGGTGCATTGACCATGGATGATTGATTCCATCTCTGGCTCCCCGCCCCTGGGAGGTCAGGGGGCGGGGCTGTCACCCGTGGTGGTCCTCCGGCCAGTTGTCCCCACCCTCAGGGGCCTCCAGGCACCTCCTTCACAGGAAACAGATGACAGCTTGATGAGTCTCTTCACGCAGGAAATGCCGAGGGTTTCGGGAGCTCTGTGCCAGAGACAGGAACGAAGACCAAATATGTCTGTGTTTGGTTTTTTGGCTGTGCCATGTGGCTTGTGGGATCTCAGTTCCCTGACCAGGGACTGGACTCGGGCTCTGGGCAGCGAGACTGTAGGGTCCTAAGCCCTGGACTGCCAGGGGATTCCCTGTATTTCTCACTAAATCATGAACCGCAGCCTGGCGTGTGTCTTCACTGGTACTGCTGGTTGGCTAGCGCCGGCCTCACAAGCACCGCAGGGGGCTTGGACCTCGGGCGTCGCCACTCACTCCCTGGAGCCTGGGACCCCGGATCCAGGAGCACAGGGCCGGCTCCCCCTGAAGCCTGTCTCTGTGGGATGTAGACGCCGTGTCCTCACGTGGGCACCCCTCTGTGCCCGTCTCTGCCCTCACCTCCTCTTAGAGTGTCTCCAGTCAGACTGGACGAGGGCCCACCCTGGGACCCCAGTTCACCTTCATCACCTCTTTGGAGACCCCGCTTCAAAATGCAGTGACGTTTGAGCTCTGGGGTCAGGGTCTGCACGATCTGAATTTGGGGGCACAGTCCAGCCCATACTTTTGGTGTTTCAGAAGGGCATGGAGGCTGGCGGGCCCCGGCCTAGGAGCGGGGAGGCTCAGATCCCAGCCTGGCCCTGCCTGGATCCAGACGAGCCACCGCAGTCTTCTTAGAGGTGAAGTTTGTTGGTGTTTCCATTTTGCCCTTCAGCCCATAGGCTGTGGGCTACATGGTACTCAGAGCCACAGCCACTGGCCCTCTTCTTTGATCAAACCCCAGGGTAAAACTGGAACCTGGGCAGCTGTAAATGTTCCCTTCACTGTGGAGGCCTCCAAAAAGGCAGGGCTGCCGGCTCCAGGACTTGTGAACATTTACCTGACCTCCATACCCGTTTCATAACAGAGACACAAGCGAACTTCACAGTCTGCAGCACTGGGGGAGCATGGCTAGACTGCCCCTCAGGTCAGTCGCTCAGTCGTGTCCAACCCTGTGACCCCATGGACTGTAGCACACCAGGCCTCCCTGTCCACCACCAACTCCTGGAGCTCACTCAAACTCATGTCCATCGAGTCGATGATGCCATCCAACCATGTCATCATCTGTGGTCCCCTTCTCCTCCTGCCCTCAATCTTCCCCAGCATCAGGGTCTTTTCCAATGAGTCAGTTCTTCACAACAGGTGGCCAAAGTATTTGAGTTTCAGCTTCAGCATCGGTCCTTCCGATGTATATTCAGGACTGATTTCCTTTAGAATTTACTGGTTGGATCTCCTTGCAGTCCAAGGGACTCTCAAGAGTCTTCTCCAACACCACAGCTCAAAAGCATTAATTCTTCGAGTCTCAGCTTTCTTTATAGCCCAGCTCTCACATCCATATGTGACCACTGGAAAAACCAGAGCTTGGACTAGACGGACCTTTGTTGGCAAAGTGATGTGTCTGCTTTTTAATATGCCGTTCCTTACCCCCATGGAGCTGTGGAAAATTCTGAAAGAGATGGGAACACCAGAGCACCTGACCTGCCTCTTGAGAAACCTGTATGCAGGTCAGGAAGCAACAGTTAGAACTGGACATGAAACAACAGACTGGTTCCAAATAGGAAAAGGAGTGTGTCAAGGCTGTATATTGTCACGCTGCTTATTTAACTTCTATGCAGAGTACATCATGAGAAACGCTGGACTGGAAGAAGCACAAGCTGGAATCAAGACTCCCGGGAGAAATATCAATAACCTCAGATATGCAGATGACACCACCCTTATGGCAGAAAGTGAAGAGGAACTAAAAAGCCTCTTGATGAAAGTGAAAGTGGAGAGTGGAAAAGTTGGCTTAAAACTCAACATTCAGAAAACAAAGATCATGGCATCCGGTCCCATCACTTCATGGGAAATAGATGGGGAAATGGTGGAAACAGTGTCAGACTTTATTTTGGGGGGCTCCAAAATCACTGCAGATGGTGATTGCAGCCATGAAATTAAAAGACGCTTACTCCTTGGAAGAAAAGTTATGAACAACCTAGATAGCATATTCAAAAGCAGAGACATTACTTTGCCAACTAAGGTCTGTCTAGTCAAGGCTATGGTTTTTCCTGTGGTCATGTATGGATGTGAGAGTTGGACTGTGGAGAAGGCTGAGCGCTGAAGAATTGATGCTTTTGAACTGTGGTGTTGGAGAAGACTCTTGCGAGTCTCTTGGACTGCAAGGAGATCCAACCAGTCCATTCTAAAGGAGATCAGGCCTGGGTGTTCTTTGGAGGGAATGATGCTGAAGCTGAAACTCCAGTACTTTGGCCACCTCATGCGAAGAGTTGACTCATTGGTAAAGACTCTGATGCTAGGAGGGATTGGGGGCAGGAGGAGAAGGGGACGACAGAGGATGAGATGGCTGGATGGCATCACTGACTCGATGGAAGTGAGTCTGAGTGAACTCCGGGAGTTGGTGATGGACAGGGAGGCCTGGTGTGCTGCGATTCATGGGGTCACAGAGAGTCGGACACGACTGAGCGACTGAACTGAACTGAACCCCCATGGAAAGTAGTGAGAAATGCCGGGCAAAAAACAAGCTGTGTTTAGAGTGACAGTTGGAAGGCACTGGAGCTCAAGCGAAGCAGAATCTAGGCAGGAACCTAGCTTTGAACAACAAACACTGCAACCAGCCAGGCGTGTGTGTTTGTGGCTGGAGTGTCACTAGACACGTCCCAAGGGAAGACACACACATAAATGGCAAGAGGCACAAGGAAGAGCGTGAAACTCACAAAACCACAGTGAGCCATCACCGCACCCCGTCCTGAGTCAGTGACTGACACCACTGAGTAGGGGTGGAGACATGGAGTAACCACAGCACCCCGACTCCACACGGAGGAGGGGCTGAGCTTCTCACCAAGGCTGACATACGCCCATCACTGGAGGAAGCGACTCCGCTCCAGAGCGTGGCCCAGGAGAGCTGACACGCATGTACAAAGGGACCTGACTCAGATATTCCCGCTGGGGCCTCCCTGGCAGGCCAGAGGATAGGGCTCAGCACATCCACTGCAGGGCGCGTGGCTTCAGTCCCTAGTTGGGCAACCAAGATTCCACACCCCTCGAGGCACAGCCCAAGTATTAAAAATTTTTAAAGCCTTAAGAAATGTTCACAGTGGCTTTCCCATATTTACTTGGAAACTAGATATGGCCTGAACATCAGTGAATGTGACCGCTGCACACTCACACCACAGGGTGAGACAGACCCAGAGGGAAGAGGCGAGTGAGGCTGCTGTGGGTGGACATCACCGTTCCCAGGGGAGGAGGCGGATGGGGTGCGCCATGCCTGCCAGGAGCTCCAGGGCAGGCAGAGCTGTCCGGGGGAGCCCGCAGGACGGCAGTTAGGCAGGGGAGGGCAGGCCAGGCAGGACACAAGGGCATGTGCGGGTGACGGACATTTCCAACTTCATGTGGGGGTGTGCCATGCGGGTGCAGCTGTTTGTCAAGATTTAAAATTAAGCTTTGTGTCTTTCCGCACACGTGCTGTTAAGACTGCAAGACAGTTGTGGAGAGACAAGGGCAGCTGGGCGTCTGGACACGAAGAGAACGGTGGAAGGACGGGTCGCTGAGACTCGGGATGGGGCAGGGAGTTTACTGCACCGCTGCATCCGAGACTTCATGAAGCAGATGTTTAGAGTGGGGAAAAAAGGAAAAACGCAACACACAGGTTCATTCTGCATCAGCCCGGCAAAGCTGACAGCCTGGTGCCGCCCTTGCTCGGGGCAGCTGTGGGCAGCGGCACTGGCACCTGGGACAGCCAGGGCGCCGGCTGGCCTGGGCCTGTGGTGGAAGGCCACTTGACACCTGCCGTCCACGCCACGACGGCACGAGCGCTGGACCCAGGCGTTCTAGGGGTCTGCCCTACAGATAAGGGCACACGAGCTCCAAGTGACTGACGTGTGAGAGTCTTCATCAGAGCCTTGCTCGTGCAGCAAGCCGCTGGAAACGGCTTCGATGTCCAGGGGCAGGGCCCGGGTTAGTGACACCCCAGCCCACACAGTGGACAGAATATGTCACAGCCATGGAGTGGAGGCAACCCGTGTGGGGCAGAGTGATCTCTGCACCGTGAGGTGAACCTAGGAAGCGCAGAGAGGCGCTGGGCCGCCCTCCTGTGTAACTGCATGGCTCCTATGCACGGGAGCATCGTTGGGACATGTATAAAATCTCTGGAGGGATACTCAAACAAATAGCTAACTTGCGAATGTGGATCACTCATGGGACTGAAAGTTGGTGTCTGGTGTGGGAAGTGGGGGGGTTCTTCCCGGGGACCCTAGTGGTAGAGCCCGCCTGCCAATGCAGAGACGTGGGAGACGTGGGTTCCACCCCTGGGTCAGGAAGATCCCCTGGGGAAGAAAACAGCAACCCACTCCAGTATTCTTGCCTGGAGAATCCCATGGACAGAGGAGCCTGGTGAGCTACAGTCCACAGGGTAGAAAGAGTTGGACGCGACTGAGCTGACTTTGCACGTGCATGTGGGAAGTCGAGGATTATTAAATTTTTAACCACCTTACCAATCATTTGTTCCCAGATCAAACACTAATTAAAACTTAGTTACCCCACACCTCCTCCCACTTTTTATGACTGGTTAGTTTTGCGTACCTTCTATTTCCTTTTGCCCCGAACTACTGTTTTGTTCTTTATCATTAAAAGACACACATTGGAGTGCTCCCCGGACGTAAATTCCCTGCCTGCTCTGTACCCCATCTTTGTTGCTGTTCAGCTGGGAAGCCGTGTCTGACTCTTTGTGACCCCATGGATTACAGCACATCAGGCTTCCCTGTCCTTCACTATCTCCCAGAGTTTGCTCAAACTTATGTCCATCAAGTCGGTGATGCCATCCAACCATCTCATCCTCTGTCACCTCCTTCTCCTCCTGCCCTCAATCTTTCCCAGCATCACAATCTTTTCCAGTAAGTCAGCCCAGTTCGGCTGGTAAAGAATCCGTCAGCAATGCAGGAGACCCGGTTCGATTCCTGGGTCGGGAAGATCCGCTGGAGAAGGGGTCAGCTACTCTCTCCAGGATTCATGGGCTTCCCTGGTGGCTCAGCTGGTAAAGAATCTGCCCGCAATTCTCCGCAACCCAGGAGACCTGGGTTCTGATCCCTGGATTGGGAAGATCCCCTGGAGAAGGAAACAGCTCCCCACTCCAGTATTCTGGCCTGGAGAATTCCATGGGCTGTACAGTCCACGGGGTCACAAAGTCAGAGACAACCGAGCAAGCTTCACTTTCATATGAGGTGGCCAAAGTATCGGAGCTTCAGCATCAGTCCTTCCAGTGAATATTTAGGACTGATTTCCTTTAGGATTGACTGCTTTGATCTCCTTGCGGTCCAAGGGACTCTCAAGAGTCTTCTCCAACACCACAGTTTGAAAGCATCAATTATTTGATGCTCAGCTTTCTTTATGGTACCACTCTCATATCCATACCCCACCTTCACCTCCACCATGATTGGCTTCTAGTGTATTCTCCAATGTTTCCTTTTATAAATACAGGCAAATATTCTTTCCCCTATCATCACCCCAAAATGTGGCATACCATACATGTTCTGCATGTTGCTTTTCTTCACTTAAAAAAAAAAAAAAAAGAAACAGACCGAGGAGACCCTCTCCCGTCAGCACATAGAAAATTTCTTGACCCTGTTGTTGAGGGCTGCGGTGTTCCCTGGTGTGGCTGTCCTGACATGTATTTGGTCCCCTAGAGGGACACCTGGCTGGTTACCACTTTCGCTGTAATAAGCAGCGCCTTGGCTAGTCAACCTTGATCGTGTGTCCTGCACAGGAGGTATTTGGTGTGCATCCCCAGTGGGGGAAAGCGCCCGTGATCCTGTCCGGGTCAAAATGCCTCCTGGGGGTCGCCCCTACCCTCACCCCTGCACCTGCTTCCCGGCCACCTTGCCAGCCCGGCACGGTAGCACACTCTGGGATTTAAAGGAAGTTTCTCGTGTTACACTTCTCTCCTTACAGGTGTGAGGTCCCCTCCCTCCGGTGCTGGCTCCCACCCCCGCCCACTTTCCCAGGGGTATTTCCACGCCAGTGCTGCCGGATCCACCCAGCTCTTTCTGGCGCCTTCAGTTTCACTTCTTTCCTATCTTTGTTCGATGCTTTCGTTTTAACTGGTGCGTGGCCACACTGAGGATCTGACATTCTCATCATTCGGATGAGCAACACTACTAGTGTCCACCTGCACCTTCGCCCCCAAACTCCCACGTGCGTCCGGGCCTGTCCCCTTGCACGGCTCCCGCCAAGCCCCTGCCGCGCGGTTCTGCGCTGGACTCAGTAGACGTTTTTTTTTTAGTAGACGCGTTTTGATCTCTGGCTGGGAGAGCTGCTCTCATCTCTTTTTTTCTGGGTTCCTTTGGCAGGGGGTTCTTTCGCTTGTCCATCTTTCATGCCAGCTCGAGCATCGGCTCCTCTAGTTCACGGGGAAGAGTTCTCTACTCTGCAGTGCACTCCAGGAAGTTTCTCTCCCAGCAGGCCGCCTGCTCTGACTTCTAAGCTGACCACCCCCGGAAACCTGCCCCTCAGCAGCTCCTCGTTTCCCTTCTACACCTCACTGGCTTTTCTCCGCCCCTCTCCTCGGCCCCCACGCTCCATGCCAGCTGTCTAGGGCCTCTCCTCCTCGCCCCCGTGGTGGAGGGTCTTGCTGGGGCCTCTTAACGCGACGCTGCCTGTCGCCAGCTCCCTTCCGGTCGCACAGGTGACACCCACACGTCTGCTGAGTGCCTTCCAGGAACACAAAGCGAAACCCGGACTTCCCCGCCACACACCGTCCGCCCCCACTACAGGAGAGCTTCGGGGAGCCTGCTGTTCAAGCCGGCCGCCCGGATGCCACGCCTGGGTCCTTCCTCCGCCGCCCCCCGCGGCCCACAGGGGCTCTGGAGCTGTGTGCAGAGCACACGGAGCCCCTGTCCAGCTCCAGAGCCGGCGCCCTGGTCCGAGCGGCCGCCTGCTCCGCACTGTGACCCCCGCGGCTCGGAACGCCCGCCGGGGCGCCCTCGCCCATCTCCGCCCTTGCCGGGTCTCATCTCCCAGCATCGTCCGAGCCCTTCCTCTCTGAGGCCCAGCGCCACGGCCCGGCCCAGGGCCCAGGCGCGCCGGCAGGGGCTGTCCCTGGCGGGGGAGGTGGTCCCTGCAGCGGCTCAGGGGCGGGCGCGCGCCCGGGCCTCGGTTACCAACGCCCTGCGCGTCCCCCGGCGCCGCCCGCGGAGGCTGACAGGAGACAGCTGCTCGCGCCCCTCCCCACGAGGCTCTGCAGCCAGACGGGCGGCGACAGAAGCCGCAAGCCGGGCGGCCGCTCGCCCAAAGGAGGACAGCGCGGAGCGGCCCGGGCGAGAAGGGGGCCTGGCGGGCACGGCGAGGCCGCAGCCCTCAGCTCCCGCCGGCAGCCCAGCCGGAAGCGCCGCGCGGCTCGCGCATGCGCGCCCCGCCCCGCCCGCGCTCGCACGTCACGTGGGGCGACGCGCCGGTCGCTCCGGGAAGTCGCCTCCCCGCGCCCCCCGGAAACGCGAGCCGCGCGGCGCCGGGTTCCGGCCCCGCTCGCTGGGCACCGGGGGACGCGTTGCTGGCGGACGCTGCCGCGCGCCGCGGGCCGCCGTGTGTGGCCTGCGCGCTCGGTGTGCGCGGCTGCGGGAACCAGGGCTCGGCGCTTCGCCCGAGCGCGGCGCCCGCGGGCTGGGCGGCGGCCGGCCTTCCCCCCCGTGCCCGTCAGTGCTGCGGGGTCGCCTCACGCCGGAGGCGAGACTGCGGAGACGCGGGAGCCGACTTCGGCCGGCGCGCCGCGGCCGCCTGCGGGAGAGCGGGCAGAGGCGCGAGGCCGAGAGGGCAGGGCAGCGCCGGGTCCTGGGTGACCGGAGGAAACGGGGAGGCCTGCCCTCTTCAGGTCTCACACCCCCTGTGGGGCCCTCCTGCTTCCCCTGCGCGGCTCCAGCCCTGCCAGGGAGCCGCGGCCATAGGGTCCCCAAACAGGAGGGCGCAACCCCTGAAAGACTGGCGCAGCCCACGGGTACAGCATAAACCTGCTGGAATCAAGCGGGTCCAGGCTGGCAGACGAGCCAGCTTTGACCGGACATTTATCCTCAGTCAGCAAGCTCGATGACACACCAGGCTTCCCTGGTGGCTCAGAGGGTAAAGAATCTGCCCGCAATGCGGGAGACCTGGGTTTGATCCCGGAGTCGGGAAGATCCTCTGGAGGAGGGACTGGCAACCCACTCCAGTATTCTGGCCTGGAGAATCCCATGAACAGAGGAGCCTGGCGGGCTGCAGTCCATGGGGTTGCAGAGAGTTGGACGCGACTGACCGCGCACAGGCGACACGCCCAGAAGCGCTGTGACGGTTCCAGGGTAGTGTCAGTCGCTCAGCTGACTCTGACTCTTCGAGACCCCACGAACTGTATAGTCAGCCAGGACCCTCTGTCCGTGGGATTCTTCAGGCAAGAATGCTGGAGTGGGTTGCCATCCCCTTCTCCAGAGGAGCTTCGTGACTCAGAGATCAAACCCAGGTCTTCCTGACGAGCAGAATCTTTACTGTCTGAGCTACAGGGAAGATCCATTTCCAAGGTACCATCAAAAGACCAAAAAGCGGTTGGTGGCCCAACTCCTGGAAATCTCCACCCCTTCCCCAAAATAGTTGGAATAATCCTTGTACTGATTAACCTGTGAAATTACCCAGCCCATAAAAGCTAACCAGGCCACACTTAGTGGCTGCTAGACTTGCCTTCTAAGATGGCCCACATTCTGTGGAGTGTGTTTCTCACTGAAGAAATCCACATCTTATCACTTTGTCTCGCACTGAATTCTTTCTGTGATGAAACATCAAACACCTGAGCTTTATTAGGTCTCAAAACCAGATACTGTGGGTTTTGACTGGGTTTGAGTCCCAGGCACGTGGGTTGCCGTTGTTTAGTCATGTCCGATTCTTTGCAGCCCCACAGACTGCAGCACGCCAGGCTTCCCTGTCCTTCATCTCCCAGAGCCTGCTCAAACTCATGTCGGTTGTCGGTGGGTTAGAGTCCCAGACTGGGTTTTGGCTGGGTTTGAGTCCCAGGCACGTGGGTTCAAGTTCCCCTAAGGTAAACAGTTTCAGTCCTGATGGCCCTTGCTCAGCCCTGGGGCACAAGGCCAGGGCAGCTCGGAACTGACCCTCAGCAAGGCAGTCAGCATGTCATCCAGGTTCAAGTCTCTCTAATTAGAAACTCTTCCACCACCTGACTTTATGGGCTTGGGGGAGACGTCTTGGTTTTGTCCGAAGCTAGGCTCACCCCTGAGCTCACCAAGGAGGTTGGGTAGAAGAGGGCGATGGAGCCAGACAGCAGGGAGCTGTGTGGTGGGTGTCTCTCCAGGGCGCAGAGGAGCGTTGGAGACAGCAGGGGGGTGGAGGGGAATTCTGACCCATCTCCAAAGCCTGAGATAAGTGAATTCTAGGAGAAAAAACTCCTCTACTTTAGAGAACAATAGTGTAAGTGGTATCCCCACTGGACAGCTTGGGTTTGTACAAATCTAGGAATCCTTCAAAACTTTGCATTTACCTAATCCTACTTCTAACAGTAAACAACTTGCTGCAGAGGCCTTCGCTGGAATAACTCCATTTCCATCCCCACTTCTGTCTTCCAATTGGTTTCCATGCCTTCTCTCAGCTTAATTCCAAGTCTCCAATAAACTTAAACTGTCCCTCATTTCCTTAAAACCACTGTAAATCCGTGCACACTTTCCCTGGAACAGTCAGTGTTGACCAGAAAGACGCACAAGGTGAGAGCTGCAAGTTAAGTTTTTCCTGGGGGCAAAGTGCAGACCGCAGTCCAGGAGACAGCACCTCTCCCAGAGATGGCTGAGCGACTGCTCCAAAGAGGCAGTGGGAGGAAGGTCAGTGTATAAGACTTCAGCAAAAGGGGGGTTCAGCGCAATCAAGTGCTTGCTTTACAAAGGTTTTCTGCTAGTCAGGAGGAGCTGATGTCACCATGAAGGGATTTAGTGATTTTCTAGATAAGAAGTGCAAGGATTGGGATCATAGAATCAGTTCCTGAAAATATCTATCTAAAGACCTGCTCCACCAGTTTCCCTGGAGCACAGAGTGCCGCTCTCCACCCTGAGTTCTCCTGGGGGGTGGGGTGGGGCTGTGCAGCCACACAGGGCTCAGTCCCCACAGAAACTGCTCAGTCGTGTCCGACTCTTTGTGACCCCATGGACTGTAGCTACCAGGCTCCTCCGTCCATGGGATTTTCCAGGCGAGAGTACTGGAGTGGGTGCCGTTTCCAGATGGCAGATGCCCTTGTTGTTAAGTGTTAGTAGGGCTTCCCTTGTAGCTCAGTGGATAAAGAATCTGCCTGCAGTGCGGGAGACCTGGGTTCGATCTCTGGGTTGGGAAGATCCCCTGGAGAAGGAAATGGTAACCCACTCCAGTATCATTGCCTGGAAAATCTCATGGACAGAGGAACCTGGTGAGCTGCAGACTGTGGGGTCGCAAAGAGTCGGGCGTGACTGAGCGACTAACACTTAGAGATTGCTCTTGGCAAGTGCCCGTCTGTAGTTGACACTAGGGAGATGGATGGACTGTTGGACCTGTTAACCAAAAATAGTGAAATAGTTATTTTTACCAGCAAACCAAGTTTATTCTGGAGCCGTAAAGGATTGAAATTCTAGACTCGCAACTATGGCAAACCATGTGAAATTGTGGCAAAGCCAAAGAGAGGAAACTCTTTTATGGAGGGGGAAAAGAAGTTGGGCGGGGCTGTTATAAACACAAAGTGTTGACGGAAACTAGGAGATCAGAGTATAGTGGGTTTTAATTGGCCAAATTGTGACTGTCTCTTATTGAGTGAGCTGTTGCCAGGCAAGGAAAAAAATCTTTCTTCCTCCTCCTGATAATAAAACAATGTCACTTCCTGCTGGGGATGAGGGACCCGTCTTCCTGTCTGAGTCATGTTGATGGGGTACCTGTACTGAGCGGTACTTGTGTGAGAGCTCCTCCTTCTGGCCTTTTAGTTCCATTTGAGTGAGCTTTGCTTTACTAATTTTCAAAGATACATGAATGGACAGTTGGATGAATGCATGCCTGGTATGTCAGTTAGAAGCACTTTTGGTTTCAAGTTCCCTGGTGGCTCAGATGGTAAAGCGTCTGCCTACAGTGCAGGAGACCTGGGTTCAATCCCTGGGTGGGGAAGATCCCCTGGAGAAGGAAATGGCAACCCACTCCAGTACTCTTGCCTGAAAAATCCCATAGACGGAGGAGCTTGGTAGGCTATAGTCCATGGGGTCACAAAGAGTCGGACATGACTGAGCGACTTCACTTTCACTTGGTTTCAAATGCAGTAATTATGAAAAGTGCAGTGGTTTGGACCAAAAGGGGTTTATTTTTCTCCCATAACAAGAGTCCTGGAGGCAGGCAAGTCTGCTCAGCAGCCGTCATGTCAGACCAGCATCTCTGCAATCATGTTTGGCTTCCCTCATGCTCACAGAGGGTTGCCACGGCTCTAGACACCACATTCACGTTCCAGGCCAGACAAAGAGCGGAAAGAATAGCGAAAGGGATGTCTACCTCTTTTATCATAGAAACGAACTCCCCAGAAGCTCCCCAGTAGTCTTCAGTGACATCTCACTGGTCGGAACTATGTGACCTACTACAGCAGACCTGGGGGAGTGGGCACGGAGTGTTTCCAGTGTTTACAGCGAAGAGGGAAGGGGAGAGGAGGGTGGAGGTGTGACTGCAGGGGACGCCAGGCATTGCTGCCTCCCAGCATCTTTTGAATATCATCTCTGCAGTTGGGTGGTTCCCACATTGTGAATCCTGTCCCTCCGGCTTGGAATCCTGAAGGACTGCGTTGCCCAGCCTTCCCTCACCACTAGGGGCAGATGTCCAGCTTGACCCGGGAGGGGGCAGCGGCGCCAGGACCCCAGTGGGCTGCTGGGGCAGCGGTTGTGCTGGACTGGTCCTGGCAAAGGCAGCTTGTTTCTGGGGCCAGCAGGGGTGGTGTCCACCTCCTTCTGCCACAACAGCTGGGGCGTGGTGGGGGACACAGAGCCCGTAGCCAGACCAGTCCTGGCAGGGATCCTGGGCACTGTTCCTGGAAGCTGAGCCAGATCCGCGAGCCCTCTCACAGCTCCTTATAAATCCGCACGTGCGTGAACAAGCTAGAGTGGATCCCTTCACCCACAGCCGTTAGGGGCCGGGTGTGTCTCCCCAGATGCTGTGTTCTCATCCCATTCCTGCGATTGGGACTGTGTCGTCAAGTCACCAAGAGACCCTTGGGGTGGGCCTCAGTCCAGGACGCTGGTGTTCTCATAAGAGGGAAGCGTGGAGACAGACCCCCAGGGGAGAAGGCCGCATGACTACAGGGACAGACTTCGAGGGACTGTGCCTTCAAGCCCTGAAACACCAGACTGACAGCACCCAGAAGCTGGAGGCCCCTCCCACAGACCTTCAGAGGGAGCACGGTGTGGCCACACCTGGATGCTGGACTTCTGGCCTCCGGAGCCTGAGAGAATGAGCTCCTGTGGTTTTAGGAGCCCTGGTCTGCAGATCTTTGCTGCAGCAGCCTCAGAACACGCGCACAACAGCCCATCCCTCAAGCAACCGTGAGTGTCAGAGTAAGGGGAGAGCGGGCAGATGGACACGTAACCAGACATGAGCTGGGGGGTCTGCTCAGTGGCAAGGCCCCTGCCCCCAGAGAGAGCTGCAGCAGCGGCCCAGACACCCCTCCTTGTGCTTCCAGAGCAAATTCTGTTGAGAGCTTTGCCAGCCACGGGCATCAGCCTCCTGCAACGCCCCGCCACCCGGCCTGTCCTGCCCCAGCCCAGAGAGGATGGGTGGGGAGAGCCGCCAATGCTCAGGCCGAGGGAGCGCCCCGTCCTGGACCACCCCCTCCTTCCCGCCTCGTCATCCTAGAGCTCCGTCCATAGGGGTTGGGTTTATCCTCCCTGAAGGTGGCTGCATGCAGAACACAGTGCCACCCTCCGGGTATTTCCAAGGGCTAGAGGCCTCTTAGAGCAGCAGGCACCCACGGATGAGAGATGGGCTTGTTCCATGGGAGAGCCAGGGAGAGGGGTTGCTGCAGAAAACAGCTTACCCTGTGGATTCAGAGACAGAGGCAGCATGAGGGGCCGGTTCACAGAGGTGTGGGCGGGGGCGGGGGTAGGGCAGGGTGAGGGGTGCCCTGCTGGTGAAACGGGCGCCCGGCAGTGAGGTGGCTGGAGGGGTCTGGGGAGCCAGCCCGGTGCAGAGCCTGCGGCCACCGTGCCTGCTGCTGGGAGCACCCTGGGCGAGGGCCGCGGGGTCCTGGTGAGGAGTGTCAGACCCCGCAGACAGGGCCTTCCTGTCCACCTGATTTTCAAGCATCCCCTGGGCAGCAGAGGCTTCTGGGAACATCTCCGTGGGACACAGGTGTCGTCACGCTCTGCCCGTTTCAAGAGCCTCCTTAGAAGACCCCTGCCCAGCTCTCCACGCCCCAGCCGCCGCCCTGTGGGCCACCCCCACTCCCACTGGGGGCCACACCTCGTGAACCAGGCAGTCATGCTCCAGGCGGTCCTTGTGACCACTCGGAAGGTGGCTTGGCCGTGGTCCTCCGGGGCCTCACCGAGCAGGGCTGTGCGCCATGGAGCCAGCTGCCCGCGGACACCCCGTGCCAGCTCGTCCCGTTCTCCTCTGTTCACCCATCCAAGAGTCACCGCATGAGGCTCACCCACGCCCGGATGGAGCAGCTGCAGCAGCGGCCTCCACGTCCAGCAGACACTCGAGGCCCCTGGACCCGGCGGGGCCCGGCCTCACGTCCGCTGTCCTCAGTCCAAGACGGGGGTGCATGGGGCGGGTTTAACTCTCCGTTTGTGTGGATGGAGGATCAGTAGGGCACCAGGGTGGCTCAGGGTCACCTCCCAACCCGTGGTCTCGTCTCCCGGGGCCAGCAGCTCAGCCAGGAGCTGCCTGTCGCTACCGAGGCCACGATGTTGTATCCGCCACCTCGGGGTCCAGTCCTGTTAGGGCTGCCGAGGCTTTCCCCAGAACCCCCTCTTCTCTGGCATCTCAGAAGCACCAGCCCCAATGGGTTGTGGGTCCCAAATGGCAGGGTGGCCTGGCCTCAAGCAAGAGCTCTCACTCCTCTTGATCTGGCCCCACTCAAGCCTGGAAGCCCTCGTGTCACTCAGTAAACGGGTTGGGAAACGTGGTCAGATAGTATGTGTTGCCTCCAAAATCCAAGACGGCCACCACGGGGATGACCCGGCAGCCCGGGAGGGCTCCACACTCCACGGCAGGGGGCACAGCTTGGGAAGCTGAGGTCCTGCAGGCCACCGAGCACGGCCGAGAAAAACAGAGTTCCGAAATGAATCGCCAAGCACAGCGCCCATTTCTCGAGTGGGCAACACGAGTTACGGCGACTCATTTTTCACTCTGGGGCGAGGGCTGACCGCCACATTCCAGATCCCGGACCCTGGAAATACCACCTGAACTTGCATGAGGCTCAGCTCCCACCCTCTGACGCAGGTCTCACCGCGGCGTCTGGTGCCCTTACCGCTTCCTATTAACGGGGTCTGCTAAGCACGGATAGCCAGTGCAGGGCCCAGAGCAGTCTATCAGCTGCCGGCCGTCAAGTGACCAAGTTCCCCGGGAGCCAAGCTGCAACAGAGGCAGGGTGTACTGATAGCCCTGCCAAGGGAAAGCAGAAGGCTTCTGGTTTTTTCAGATTAGTCAGAACCGAAGGGGAAACAAACCATCAGGAGGGTGACTAGCTGCACGCGGGGCACAAAGGACATGGTGGTTTGCTCCCCAGACGCACAGCATCCAGAAAAGCTGCAGATGCCTTAGACTCATCGCAGTCTGATCAAGCTTATCGCAGTCTCCCACTGGTCTCCACGCCCGGCCTGTGGACACACTGTGAAATGAGCGCACGGGACAAGGGAGCGTGTTAGTTCCCTGTTGCTGCTGTAGCCGAGCACCACAGACGCAGGGACTTCGAGCAGCAGCATTTATTCTCTCAGGTTCTGGGCGGCAGAAGTCTCATACCAGGGTGTCGGCAGGGCTGGGTCTGGAGAATCATCACCTCTGTGTTCTCGACTCTTTCATGATGACGTTAATTTGAATCCCCTTGGGGATAGTTTTAGCAAGGTTGGAGGCCTTTCCCTTGGGTGTTCTGCTTGGCCCTTCCTCCCCATGATGTAATAAAAAATGAATTTGGTTTTTGTCCCATCCCTGACACAGAGCTCCTAAAATCCTTGGAATTTTCTGAGTGATAGGGAGTGTCTTTTCTTCTTCATAAGGAGGCCTTTTTTGACAACACCTGGATTTATGCTAATGAGTGGTTTGGGTTGGGGCCCCTGGATGGCCTCAGGATGGAGCTGGTCACCAGAAAGGCCCAATGGTAGAGGACTGGAGTGCTCAGCCCTGCCCACTGAAGCCAAGAGGGGTGCTGCAGACTCAGCTCTATGAAAACTCTCTAACAACATGAGTTTCTGGGTTGGGGACACATCCAGGTGCTGGGAGGGTTCAGCTCAGTTCAGTCACTCAGTCGTGCCCGACTTTTTGTGACCCCATGGACACTGCACACCAGGCCTCCCTGTCTATCTCCAGCTCCTGGAACTTGCTCAGAGACATTTCCATCGAGTCAGTGATGCCATCCAACCATCTCGCCACGCCCTTCTCCTCCAGCCGTCAATCTTTCCCAGGATCAGGTCCTTTTCCAGTGAGCTGGCTCTTGGCATCAAGGGGCCAAAGTACTGGAGCTTCAGCTTCAGCATCAGTCCTTCCAATGAACATTCAGGACTGATTTCCATTAGATGGGCTGGTTTGATCCTTTTGCAGTCCAGGGGACACTCAAGAGTCTTCTCCAGGACCACAGTGCCAAAGCATCAGTTCTTTGGAGCTCAGCCTTCTTTGTGGTCCAACTCTCACATGACTACTAGAAATTAGTAAATGTAAGGAAACATCCCCCTCAGCTTCGTGAGCCAATCCACAAATTATTGACCCTGAAGAGAGCATCATGGGGCCCCTGACATAGAAGGCTCGGATTCAGAAGCGCCGGTGTCAAGCTGGACTTGCACTTGGTACACGGGGGATGGGGCTGTCTTGCAAGCTGAGCCCTCAACCTGTGGGATCGGTGCCATTTTGGGCAGACAGTATCGGGACCGAGTTGAATGGTAGGACACCCAGAGGGAGACCGCCGAGGCCCGGAGAGGACGCCTGGGGTCTGGAGTACTGAGAGAAGACCTGAGTCTCCCTAAAGTGGCTTCTCCACTCTCCTTCCTGAGGGCAGGAGCCCATCACTCCTGCGCGGTGTCTGCCTGAGCTCAGGAACCGGAGGAGTGACCGCGACCCACTGGCCTCACCCTGAAATGGACTCGGGCCAGACTCTTCCGTCACTTGAGCTCCCAAAGCCTCCCCTCTGACACGGCGGCACGTGGAGGCCCAAGGGGCCAGCACGTGGCCACCCCCAGGGAACGTGTCTGTTCTTCCCCGGCTCACATGGTTGGTGGCCCTGGTCCTCTGGGACAGGCCTGGGCAAAGGTCTGTGGTGGACACGTGAGGCCCCACAGCAGCAGCCTTCCTCGGGGGGACCCAGACCCTCCTCATCACGGAGCTTGGGGGTCTATGGCCTGACTCAGAGCCGGCAGCTGCGTGAAGCTCTGAAATCCCCAGCCTGGTTCTGCTTCGGCCAACAGCCAGCCAGCCGTCAAGGCTTCCCCTCGCGACTCGGCCTCAAGGGCCGACCCCAGCCCTGCCTGCGCGCACCCACCAGGGGGCACCCAGCTCACATCCTCACATCACCAGCCTCACATCCCGCCCTCCGCGGCCCCATCCCCTGGGTCTCTTCCTTCCACAGACAGACTGATTCCTGCCCGTGTCAGCAGGTGAGCTCTGGCGACTGGTTACAGGATCAGTCGGGAAGCCGTGTTCTTCCCAGGCATTCTGGATACAGACTCTTTACCAAAGGCACTATTTACGGAGAGGTGGAGCCGCCTTGGGGAGCAGAGGGGAGATGGAGGGGCACTGGAGGCTCGCGAACAGGACAGCCACTGTCTTTTGAGCTCGAAGGTCGAGGGTAGCAGCTAATGTTTCTGGAACCCACGAGGAGCTGGGCCCGCGGAGCAGGACTCCCCAGTGGCCGAGGTCACGGAGGGGCGTGGCCGCTGCCAGAGGCTGGGCACTAAAGCTGGGCGGGAGCTCAGAAAGATGACCTAAACCACCAGGGAGCCCCCTGCCCTGGGCACTTGTTCGTGTCTGCCTCAGGCTGATCCAGCCGGAAACTAGCTGGTGTGGGAGCCAGCCTCCCAGGGCACAGGGCAGGGTGGAGGCCTGTGAGGGTCAGGGGAGGCTGGGGAGGAGAGCCTCGGGGGGCAGGCTGTGACTAGGGGCTGCCACCGTGGAGAAGGGCCTGCAGCCAGGGACTGCTGCTGGGGGCTCAGCGGAGGAGGGGCCCAGCTGAGGCTGACCACTGCCCCAAGACAGCCACAGACGGCCTCCACTGCTGCAGGGCATCAGACTGCAGGGAGGATAAAGCCTGGCCAGAGCCCAGGAGCAGGAACGGGCCCCCGCTGCAGTGTTCCTTGCTTCCCCACCTCAGCTTCTTGCCCCCAAAACAAGAAGGCCGAGGCCCAGGAGAAGGAGGTCAGCGATCTTCTCGAGCCAGTGCTGGAGCGAGTGAGCAGCCCCGACCCTGCCGCAGTTCAGAGCCTGGGAGTCACAGGTGTGGCCAGCAGTGGGATTCCTGAGGGAAAGCGGAGGGTGAAACTGGCTATGAGATGGACATTTCAAACTGTCCGGGATGTCCTGATGCCTGAATGTTGTGGACCCTGCCTACGCCTGAGATATAATTATGGGAGAGAAAGGGGGATTGGACAGAGCGCAGGGACTGACAGACAGCTCATTACACCCTCACAAGCTGAGATGCCTCAACACAAACGGGCGGGTGCAGGTGGACGACTGGGTGGGTGGACGATAGATGGACGAGTGGCCTGGACAGGTGTCTGGATGGCAGAATGGGTCAGAATTGGATGGGGGGGGGATGGGCGGATGGATGTTTGGGATTGATGCATGGACAGGAAGATGAGCGGAGAGAAGGGTGAATGACTGTGGGGTGGGCGACTGGACAGCAAGATGGCTGGACGGATGGCGAATCAGCAGGGGTGCTTCCTGAGAACTCTGGGAGGCTCAGAAACCTGGACCATATCCTCCAGCGGATTACTCTGCTGCTGTGTCTGCTCCCCTCTGCTGCTGCTGCTGCTGCTGCTGCTAAGTCGCTTCAGTCGTGTCCAACTCTGTGCGACCCCATAGACGGCAGCCCACCAGGCTCCTCTGTCCCTGGGATTCTCCGGGCAAGAGTCCTGGAGTGCGATGCCATCGCCTTCTCCCCTGCTCCCTCTACCTTCTGCCTATGTTAGCGAAACCCTGACTAGGCGACCTGCTGTGCGGGTTGAGAAGGCAGGGGTGGGGCAGCTTTCTCCCAGCCAGGTCGGGGTCAAGGGGCGGCACAGATCAGAAAGAGGCGCAGGTAGGCGCTGGGGTTTGGTCTGGACTCTGCCGGGGAAGCTCACCTGGGCCCTCCAGATGATTAGTTAAGCCCCAGGGCCCTTCTGGATGGCGCTCATGAGAGCGGGTGGCAGTATTCCGTGGCCCTATCAGCAAATAAGAAAGTAAATACTGCGGATGCCAGATCCGCCTGTCAGTGGGCGGGGCGGGGCTTCTGGCCGACCGGGATCTGTGAGCAGAGGCCGATCCAGGCAGAGATTGCTGGTGTGCTGGGGGCGCAGAGTGTCTGGAGAGGAGAGAGGAGAGGAGGGCGGACGGGGCGGGGGTGGGGGCACACAGGCCTGGCGGCCACTGCAGGGCTTTCGAGTTTGAGTGGATTCCACCCCGAGGGACAGGATGGGACCTGGGTTCTGGCCCCTCTCTGGCTGCTGCGTGGACAGCACACAGCGCAGGGCAGGGGGGCCAGGGGTCAGCCAAGAGGGCACTGCACTAGCGCAGAGCAGAGCAGGGGCTGCCCAAGGGCGGGCTGGGCACCGGGGCTTCAGAGGCCGAGGACGGCGCTTAGGACGCTCGGGCCGGGGTGGGCACCGCCCCTGGGGTGGGCCGCAGCTCGCCCAACCTAGGTCTGCGGAGTAAACGGAGCGCCTTGGGGTCTCCACAGGAGGGCTCCTGATCTGGGAGGCTGCGGGCACTGGGACGGTTGGGCGGCGCGTCCCGGCTGCTCCTCTCGCTCCTCGCCCGGGAGCGCCGGCCTCGAGCCGGGGTCCGCGTGGAGAGCGCCCTTTCCTCCCGCACCCGCGCGCCCCCCGCCCGCCGCGCGCTTCGTGGCGCAGCCCAGCCCGCGACCAGCGCGCCCCCTGGCGGCAGCGAGCCGTAACGGCGCCGCGTGCGCGGCTCACCGGCTTCCGCTTGACAGTCACAGCCCTGCCCCGGGAAGGGGCTTGCGCACTCACTGAAGCTCTGAGCCGCGGCGTCCGGAAAAGACACCAAGGTGGACGGGTTGTAGTGAAGAATTCTGACAAAACGTGGTCCACTGGAAGAGGAAATGGCAACCCACTCCAGAGGTCTTGCCTGGAGAAGCCCATGGGCGGTGTGAAGTCAGGAAGACGTAACCCTGGAAGGGGAGCCCCCCAGGTCGGAAGGCGTCCAGGATGCTACTGGGGAAGGGCAGAGGGCAGTTGCTAACAGCTTCAGAAAGAATGAAGAGGCTGGGAAAAGCGGAGGTCCATCAGTTGTGCATGTGACTGGTGACGGAAGTAAAGTCAGATACTGTAAGGAGCAATATTGCACAGGAACCTGGAACGTTCGGTCCACGAATCAGCGTGATTGGATGTGGTCAAGCAGGAGATGGCAAGAGTGAACACCAACATCTTAGGAATCAGTGAACTAAAGTGGACTGGAGCGAGTGGATTTAACTCAGCTAACCATCATATCTACTGCTGGCAGGAATCCCTCAGAAGAAACAGAGTAGCCATCATGGTCAACAAAAGAGTCCGAAATGCAGTACTTGGATGCAGTCTCAAAAACGACAGAATGATCTCTCTTCATTTCCAAGGCAAACCATTCAACATTACAGTAATCCAAGTCCATGCCCCAACCACTGATGCCAAAGAAGCTGAAGTTGAATGGTTCTATGATGACCTACCTTCTAGAACTAACACCAAAAAAAGATGTCCCTTTCATCATAAGGGACTGGAACACAAAAGTCGGATGTCAAGAGATACCTGGAGTAACAGGCAAGTTTGGCCTTGGCGTACAAAATGAAGCAGGGCAAAGGCTAACAGAGCTTTGTCAAGAGAACACGCTGGTCATAGTGAACATCCTTTTCCAATAACACAAGAGACGACTCTACACATGGACATCATCAGATAGTCAGTACCGAAATCAGATTATATTTTTTGCAGCTGAAGATGGAGAAGCTCTATATAGTCAGAAACTGTGTGGAAACAACACGTGGAGCTAGCTGTGGCTTAGATCATGAGCTCCTTATTGCAAAATTCAGGCTTAAACTGAGAAAGTAGGGAAAATCACTAGGTCATTCAGGTATGACCTAAATCAAATCCCTTATGACTATACAGTGGAAGTGACAAATAGATTCAAGGGATTAGATCTGGTAGACAGAGTGCCTGAAGAACTATGGATGGAGGTTCAGAACATTGTACAGGAGGTGGTGACCAAAACCATACCAAAGGAAAAAAAACGCAAGAAGGCAAAGTGGTTGTCTGAAGAAGCTTTACAAATAGCTGAGGAAAGAAGAGACATGAAAGGCAAGGGAGAAATGGAAAGATATACCCAACTGAACGCAGAGTTCCAGAGAATAGCAAGGAGAGATAAGAAGGCCTTCTTCAATGAACAGTACAAAGAAGTAGAGGAAAGCAACAGAATGGGAAAGACTAGAGATCTCTTCAAGAAAATTGGAGATATCTAGGGAACACTTCAGAGATCAAATTGCCAACATCCGCTGGATCATTGAAAAAGCATGAGAGTTCCAGAAAAACATCTATTTCTGCTTTATTGACTATGCCAAAGCCTTTGACTGTGTGGATCACAATAAACTGTGGAAAATTCTGAAAGAGATTGGAATACCAGACCACCTGACCTGCCTCTTGAGAAACCTATATGCAGGTCAGGAAGCAACAGTTAGAACTGGACATGAAACAACAGACTGGTTCCCAATATGAAAAGGAGTACGTCAAGGCTGTATATTGTCCCCCTGCTTATTTAACTTATATGCAGAGTACATCATGAGAAACGCTGGACTGGAAGAAGCACAAGCTGGAATCAAGATTGCCGGGAGAAATATCAATAACTTCACTTATGCAGATGACACCACCCTTATGGCAGAAAGTGAAGAGGAAATAAAAAGCCTCTTGATAAAAGTTAAAGAGGAGAGTGAAAAAGTTGGCTTAAAGCTCAACATTCAGAAAACAAAGATCATGGCATCCGGTCCCATCACTTCATGGGAAATAGATGGGGAAACAGTGGAAACAGTGTCAGACTTTATTTTGGGGGCTCCAAAATCACTGCCGATGGTGACTGCAGCCATGAAATTAAAAGACGCTTACTCCTTGGAAGGAAAGTTATGACCAACCTAGATAGCGTATTAAAAAGCAGAGACATTGCTTTGCCAACAAAGGTCCGTCTAGTCAAGGCTATGGTTTTCCCTGTGGTCATGTATGGATGTGAGAGTTGGACTGTGAAGAAGGCTGAGTGCTGAAGAACTGATGCTTTTTTGTGCCATAAGGGTGGTCCGAATAGCCAAAGCTATGGTTTTCCCGGTGGTCACATATGGATGTGAGAGCTGGACCATAAAGAAAGCTGAGCGCCGAAGAATTGATGCTTTTGAACTGTGGTGTTAGAGAAGACTCTTGAGAGTCCCTTGGACTGCAAGGAGATCCAACCAGTCCATCCTAAAGGAGACCAGACCAGGGTGTTCATTGGAAGGACTGATGCTGAGGCTGAAACTCCAGTACTTTGGCCACCTCATGCGAAGAGTTGACTGATTGGAAAGTACCCTGATGCTGGGAGGGATGGGGGGTAGGAGGAGAAGGGGACAGCAGAGGATGAGATGGCTGGATGGCATCACTGACTCAATGCACATGAGTTTAGGTGAACTCCGGGAGTTGGTGCTGCGATTCATGTGGTTGCAAAGAGTCGAACACGACTGAGCGACTGAACTGAACTGAACTGAGGGAACATTTCATGCAAGGGTGGGCCCAATAGTGAATAGAAATGGTCAGGCCCTAAAAGAAGCAGAACAGACTAAGAAAAGGTGGCAAGAATACACAGAAGATCTTCATCATCCAGATAACCACGGTGCTGTGATCACTCACCTAGAGCCAGACATCCTGGAGTATGAAGTCAAATGGGCCTTAGGAAGCATCACTGTGAACAAAGCTAGTGAAGATAATGGAATTCCAGCTGTGCTGTTGCAAACCCTAAAAGATGATGCTGTGAAAGTGCTGCACTCAATATGCCAGCAAATTTGGAGAACTAAGCAGTAACCACAGGACTGGAAAAGGTCAGTTTCCATTCCAGCCCCGAGGAAAGGCAGTGCCAGAGAATGCTCAAACTACCGCACAACTGCACTCATCTCACATGCGAATAAAGTGACGCTCAAAATCCTTCAAGCCAGGCTTCAGTCGTACATGAGCTGGGAACTTCCAGATGTGCAATCTGAGTTTCAAAGAGGCAGAGACTCAGACGTCAAGTTGCTAACATTTTTTGGATCATGGAGAAAGCAAGGGAAAAACACTTATACTTCACTGAGTACACTAAAGCCTTTGACTGTGGGGATCCCAACAAACTGTGGAAAGTGCTTAAAGATACTGGAATACCAGACCATCTTACCTGCCTCCTGAGAAACCTGTATGCAGGTCAGGAGGCAACAGTTAGAACCAGACATGAAACAACTAACTGTTTCAAAACTGGGAAAGGAGTATGACAAGGCTGGATATTGTCTCCCTGCTTATTTAACTTACATGCAGAGTGCATCATGAGAAATGCCAGGCTGAATGAATCACAAGCTGGAATCAGGATTGCTGGGAGAACTATCAATAACCTCGGATATGCAGATGACACCACTCTACTGGCACAAAGTGAAGAGGAACCAAAGAAGCGCTTGATGACAGTGAAAGAAGAGAGTGGAAAAGCTGGCTTAAACTCAACATTCAAAAAACAGATCATGGCATCTGGTCCCATCACTTCATGGCAAATAGATGGGGAAACCATGGAAAATAGTGACTGAATTTATTTTCTCTGGCTCCCAAATGACTGTGGATGGTGGCTGCAGCCACGAAATTAAAAGATGCTTGCTCCTTGGAAGAAAAGTTATGACAAACCTAGACATGTATTGAAAAGCAGAGATACCGCTTTGTTGACAAAGGTCTGTCTAGTCAAAGCTATGGTTTTTCCAGTAGTCATATATGGATATGAGATTTGGACCATAAAAAAAGCTGAGCGCTAAAGAATTGATGCTTTTGAATTGCGGTGCTGACAATTCTCTTGAGACAGCAAAGAGATCAAAGGAGTCGATCCTAAAGAAAATCAACCCTGAATAGTCACTGGAAGAACTGATGCTGAAGCTCCAATATTTCGGCCACCTGATGCGAAGAGCTGACTCACTGGAAAAGAGCCTGATGCTGGGAAGTTAGTTAAAGTTAAGTTAGTTAAGTTAGTCCGACTCTTTGGAACCCTATGGACGGTAGCCTGCCAGGCTCCTCAGTCCTTGAAATTTCCCAGGAAGGATACTGGAGTGGGTTACCATTTCCTTCTCCAAATGCTGGGAAAGACTGAAGCAAAAGAAGGGGTCCCAGAGGATGGGATGGTTAAATGGCATCACCCACTTAGTGGACACGAGTTTGAGCAAACTTGGGAAGATGGTGAAGGACAGAGCAGCCTGGCTACAGCCTGTAGGGCTGCAAAGAGTTGGACACAACTTACCGACTGAACAAAAACCGTGGGCTTCTCCACAGAGACCCTCAGGGCCTCCAGAGTCGCGCACTGTGGGCAAATGCAGCCCTTCGAACACACCCGGCCCCGGTGGGACCAGAATCACCACCTGCCGGTGGGCGAGGGGTCCTCGCAGGATTAGGAGACGGACGCCTGGGGTCCACCCTCGCTGGGCCGTGAGGGGTCGCGGGGGTGGGGAGTGCTCAGAGGGGCATGGAAGGGCAGAGCTCAGCTCTCCGGGAAGGGCCAGGGTGGCCGGGGCCCTGGCCACACCCGCTGAGGCCTGGCACCCTGGATGCTCAGTCCCTCCTGACCCGCGGGCAGCAGCAGCCCAGGGGTGGCAGGAGGCAGAGAGGAGCGGGGTGAACGGGGGCTTAACTGGAGGGTCCCAGGAGAAACGGGGGAGCACGCGGGACTTTGCAAGCGGGAGGGCTGCTCAGCATGCTGGGGGGTCTGAGAGCTGGGGATGGGCTGCTGCCCAGATCCCCGTGAAGAGGCAGTCTGGACACCTCCCAGGTGGTGAGGGCCTCAACGGGGGTGGCGGGAGGGAAGGGGCGGTGAGGCAGGTCCTGGGGGTGCCGCTCCCCCTGGAGTCTCTGGACCCGCTTGCACCTCCCCTGCCCCAGGCCCTGTGTCAGGCGGCCCAGGTGCTGTTGGAATCCCTCGGGGGTCCCCTCTGCCCACCGCTTCTCCGGGGGTCAGTCATGGAGCAGGCGTGGGGACCGTGCTGATCACTTCCACCTGCAGCCATGGGCGGGTGGAGTGGGCAGCGAGCTGGGGCCCGAGCGGGCGAAGCAGAGCTCGGGGACCAGGGCCTGGGCAGGTGCTGGGCCGGGCCAGCGCGCGGAAAGCTGGTGGTCTCCCCCAGGGCACCTCTGGGGTCCCAGCGCCGCGCCTCCCACTGTTTAACTGAACCCCAACCCTCCGGCCTCAGCAGCCCCCAGGACAAAGGGTGCATGGTGGTTAACAAAGTGTTCAAGCTTAGTTCCCGTGCCTGTGTTTCAAACTTACAGGAGCAGCAGTATGCTAAAAAAAATGCCGTTTCTTCATGTTACCTATTTTCACTGAGGTATCCTGTACCCTAAGTACCCGCCCACACCTTAACTGGATAGTTACCGTAATTTTTACTTGTGTAGTAGTGAAGAATCTGTCTGCAATGAAGGAGATGCAGATTCGACCTTCGGTCGGGAGGATCCCCTGGAGGAGGAAGTGGCAACCCGCTCCAGGATCACACAGACATCCCTGTAAGCACCCACGGTCTCCACGTCCCTGCTGGCACAAAGCCCTAGGCCTCCAGAAGCCCACAGCCTAGCAGGCAGAACAGACAAGAGACAAGCAGCTGTCCTGACTTCCCAGGAGCTGGGAATGCAACCATGCCCCAGCTAAAAATGAAATCTGGTCTTCGTAAGGCTTGGGAAATAGACCGCACACAGGAGGCCGTCTGATAGCTAGGTGTGCAGCGCAAGGCTTCTGGACGGAGACACTGTCTTCCCGGTCACCTGAGTCATCTCCGTGAGCTCTTCATATTTGAAACCAAATTATATCTCTCCACCATAAGTCCCATGATTTCTGTATCGAGCTTCTTCACGTGCTTTGGGAAAAAACCTGCAGGCCTTTCACTTACAGCTGATTTGTAGGTCAGATAGACTTTTTTGTGCTTTGTACAGTTGAATTTCGGATATTAGGTGTTCATGGAAAGCCCATTTACAGTAGATATTTCTGTAACATTTCTTCTTTCTTTTTAATATTGATATTTATTTATTTGGTTGTATTGAACGACCAGGGAAGCCTCAAAATTTCTTCTTCACGACAGCCATCTCGCCACTTATTCTTAATGCTTGGAGACCCTCACACCTGGGGACCCTCCAGCCTCTAGCTCACCCGCCGTGTCTGTGTACCCCTCTAGCCCAGTGTTAAGAGCTCCCCATTCAAGGAGTAATCTCTTTCCTCAAATGTTAAATCTTTCAGTTTTCTGTTTAGTCCTCATCTGTTTTCCGTTTGAGACCTGGTCTTAATCTGGATACAGATTCTGCTGCTGCTGCTGCTGCTGCTGCTGCTAAGTTGCTTCAGTCGAGTCCGATTCTGTGCGATGCCATAGACGGCAGCCCGCCAGGCTCCCCCGTCCCTGGGATTCTCCAGGCAAGAACACTGGAGTGGGTTGCCATTTCCTTCTCCAATGCATGAAAGTGAAAAGTGAAAGTGAAGTCGCTCAGTCGTGTCCAACTCCTAGTGACCCCATGGACTGTAGCCCACCAGGCTCCTCCGTCCATGGGATTCTCCAGGCAAGAACACTGGAGTGGGGTGCCACTTCCTACTCCAGGGGATCTTCCCAACCCAGCAATCAAGCCCGACTCTCCAGCATTGCAGGCGGATTCTTCACAGTCTGAGCCCCAGGGAAGCCGTAAAGGAGAACTCCACCAAACTCCATTTTTCACCCCATCTTTATTTGGTTGAAGTTCTAATTTCCAGTGTTGATTGATCACAGGTTTTATTTAAATTGTTTTTTCCTTTCCTAGGTTACTATTATTCATTGGAAGGACCGATGCTGAAGCTGAAGCTCCAGTACTTTGGCCACGTGATGAGAAAAGCTGACTCACTGGAAAAGACCCTGATGCTGGGAAGGGTTGAAGGCGGGAGGAGAAGTGGGGGACAGAGGATGAGATGGTTGGATGGCATCACCGACTCAATGGACATGTGTTTGAGCAGATTCTGGGAGATACTGAAGGACAGGAAGGCCTGGCGTGCTGCAGTCCCTGGGGTCACAAAGAGTCGGCTTCGACTGAGCGACTGAAGAACAGAGGTTACTTTAATAGTGCAATCTTCTTGCATTTTGTTAGCGACTATCCCATACGCCTTTTGTTGTTATGTTTTCCCTTTACTTTTTGTTGAGGTGTAATTCAGTATAGTTTACGAAGAATGGTAGGCGCTGATCTCTGCTGCAAATGCCTGTGGAAGAGCGGCTATAACACAATGCCTCTGGTACCTCTCTTCATCCTCTTTCTTTTTAAGAGCTTTAAACTGAGACGTAATTCACATACCACAAAATCCTGCCATTTAAACCATATCATTCTGTGGTTTTCAGTCTGTGCAGAGTTGTGTCAGCATCACCCATCAGCAAGACCTAATTTCAGAACGTTCCATCACCTCTTGTACCTATGAAGCTTTGCTCACTGGCCATTTGTGTGTCTTCACTGGGCAAATGCCGATTCAGACCCTTTGCCCCTGTTTTAGTTAGGCTTTTTCTTATTATCGCCGGGTTGCAAGAGTTCTGGTGTATTCTGGTTATTAGACTTATCAGATACAAGACTTACAAATATGTTTCTCTCATATTGTGAGTTGTCTTTTAATTTTCTTGATAGTGTCCTCTGAAGGACAAACGTCCTAAATTTTCAGAAGTTGAATTGATGTTTTCTTTTGTGGCTTGCGCTTTTGGTGGCCTATTTAAGAAAGCTGTGGCTAACCTCAGGTCACGGGTGTCTACCTCCATGTTTTCTTAGAGCCCTAGCTCGTACACTGAGGTCTCTGATGCATTTTGAGTTAATTTTTGTATATGGTGTAAGGTAAGGGTCCAGCTTCATTCATTTGCATGTAGATACCCAATCTTCCTAGCACCATTTATTGAAAAGTCGGTCCTTTCCCCAGTTAAATGGTCTGGGCAGTTTTGTCAAAAGTCACTTGACCATACACGTGAGGGTTTGTTTCTGGGCTCTCCGTGCTTGTATTCATCTGCTCCTGTGCCAGCACCAAACTGTTTTAATTACCGTAGCTTTGTGGTAAGTTTTTTTTTTTTTAATAATTTTTCAAGTCTTTATTGAATTTGTTACAGTATGGCTTCTGTTTTCTGCTTTGGTTTTTGGCTGTGAAGTATGTGGAATCTTGGTGTCCCAACCGGGGACTGAACCTCCACCCCCTGCATCGGAAGGCAAAGTCCTGGCCACTGGACCACAAGGGAAGTCCCCTGTGGTATGTTTTGAAGTCGGGGAATGTGGATCCTCCAACTTATTCTTCTGCAGGGGTGTTTTGGCTATTTGGAGCCCTTTGCAATTCCATATCAATTTGATGAGTGGCTTTTCTACTGTGGGAAAGGGCTGTTGGACTTTTCAGAGATTGTGCTGAATTTGTAGACTGCTTTGGGCACTGCTGACATCTTGCCAATGTTGAGTCTTCCTGTCTGTGAATTCGGGATGTCTTCCCGTTTATTTCTTTTTAATTCTCTTCAGCAGTGTTTTGCAGTTTCCAGCGCACAAGGCTTTCACCAAGTAGGTGAATTTATTCCTAAGTATTTAATTCTTTTAGATGTTGTTTTAGATGGAATTGTTTTCTTAATTTCCGTTTTGAATTTATTTATCAATTATTATTTCTGACTGTGCTGGGTCTTGGCTGCTAAATGTGAGCTTTTCTCCAGGTGCGGCAGGTGGGGGCACTGGCCGGCTGTGCTGCGGGGGCTCCGCGCTGCAGGGACTTAGCTTGCTGCAGGGCACGGCTCCAGGCCGAGGGCTTCAGCGGCTGTGGCTCCTGGCCTCGCAGTCGCGGCTCCCGGGCTCTGGAGCACAGGCTCAGTGGCTGCAGACCATGGGCTTAGTTGCTTCTCGGCATGCGGGATGCTTCTGATGCTTTGGAACTGTGGTGCTGGAGAAGACACTTGAGAGTCCCTTGGACTGGAAGGAAATCAAACCAGTCCATCCTAAAGGAAATCAGTCCTGCATATTCACTGGAAGGACCAATGCTGAAGCTGAAGCTCCAATTCTTCAGTTACCTGGTGCAAAGAACTGACTCATTGGAAAAGACCCTGATGCTGGGAAAGATTGGGGGCAGGAGGAGAAGGGGACGACACAGGATGAGATGGCTGGATGGCATCACCGACTCTATGGACAGCAGTTTGAGCAAACTCTGGGAGTTGGTGATGGACAGGGAAGCCTGGTGTGCTGCAGTCTACGGGGTCACAAAGAGTCGGACACAACTGAGCAGCTGAAGTGAACTGGTGTGGGATCTTCCCCAACTGGGGATCAAACCCGTCTTTCTTGCGTTGGCAGCTGGATTCTTCACCGCGAGTCATTCTTCACCAGGGAAGCCCTGAATTTCCTTTTATCGCCTAAAGTATTTGTGATCTTCCTACTTCCTGACATTTTAATATATGTGTTTTCTTGTCCTCTGTCTCCTTTACAAGATTAAACTTCCATTAGGGCTACAGCTTGGGTCTCATTGTCATGGTGTCTTAACCCTGTCAGGCATGTAGTTCAGTGCATGACTCTTGGGAGCACAGTGAAGACAGAACCATTCACCTAGAATAGCATTCGCTTCATTTTCCGTAGCTTTTTTCTTGCGCCACAACAAAGAAAACTGCACAGGCGCTGTGAACATGAATTCCCTGCAATGAAGGTTTTATCTTTATGGCAAAAATTATTCCTCAGGGAATTGACATCCAGTTGTCTTTTTCATCATATCTGCAGTTTTCAGACTGCTTTCCAAGGTGATGAGATGATTCTCCTTTCTGCCATCAGCGTACAAAGGTCCCCCGCCCCTCATGCTCGCAGGCCCGCCAGGCTCATCTGTAGTGTCAGTGCCTGGGGGTGCAGCCCTGGGACAGCGGTGCCTGAATCTGCATTTCCCTCGCGGCTTCTGATGAAACATCTTCACGTGTTTGTCGATGAGTTGCTCTTCTGTGAATTGCTTATTTATGTCCAAATGTTGTCCATTTCCAGGAGCCTCTGTTCTATTACAGACACTCATCATTCATCTGTCGTCGGCTTTACAAATACTTATTTTTCCAAATTTATTATCTTCATATTGTTTGTTTATGGCTTCTTTTTCCACAGAACATTTACTATTCCTGCAGAGTCAAATAGATCTGCCCCTCTCGTATAGCCTCGGGGTATTCGGCTTGAGCAAGCCGTTTCTGACCGTGCACTGCCTGTGTGCTGACCGCATATGTGGGTCTTGCCACTCCTTTGGTTTCTGCATTTACTTACTCGATCCGTCTGGCTCTAACACTGACACACTGTGGGCACTCTTCTTACAGACGGCTGTCCATCGCACCAGCACCGCTTAGGAACTGACCCATCCTTTCTACCTCTTCCTTCATGAATGAAATTCTCCCCCGAATGGTGACTGCTCCTAGCATTTCTGTTCTGGGGCAGGGTCTGTTTGCTTACTCCTAACTCAATAGTGTGTCTATCAGATTAGCGTTTAGAGCGTGGCCTCACGTCTGGGATGGCATACCCTCCCCTGCTCCTTCTCAGTCTTCTCTTGCCCGATATTGGGTATTTATTCTTACATATCAGATTATGACTCCTTATTGCCAAAGTCAGACTTAAATTGAAGAAAGTAGGGAAAACCAGTAGACCATTCAGGTATGACCTAAATCAAATCCCTTACGATTATACAGTGGAAGTGAGAAATAGATTCAGGGGATTAGATGTGATAGACGGAGTGCCTGAAGAACTATGGATGGAGGTTCGTGACATTGTACAGGGGACAGTGTACCATCCCCAAGAAAAAGAAATGCAAAAAGGCAAAATGGTTGTCTGAGGAGGCCTTACAAATAGCTGAGAAAAGAAGAGAAGTAAAAGGAAAAGGAGAAAGGAAAGATATCAGCATCTGAATGCAGAGTTCCAAAGAATAGCAAGGAGAGATAAGAGAGCCTTCCCCAGTGACCAGTGCAAAGAAATAGAGGAAAACAATAGAATGGGAAAGACTACAAGAAAATCAGAGATGCCAGGGGAACATTTTATGCAAAGATGGGCTCAATAAAGGACAGAAATGGTAGGGACCTAACAGAAGCAGAAGATGTTAAGAAGAGGTGGCAAGAATACACAGAAGAACTGTACAGAAAAGATCTTCACAACCCAGATAATCATGATGGTGTGATCACACACCTAGAGCCAGACATCCTGGAATGGGAAGTCAAGTGGGCCTTAGGAAGTATCTCTATGAATAAAGCTAGTGGAGGTGATGGAACTCCAGTTGAGCTATTTCAAATCCTGAAAGATGATGCTGTGAAAGTGCTGCACTCACTATGCCAGCAAATTTGGAAAACTCAGCAGTGGCCACAGGACTGGAAAAGGTCAGTTTTCATTCCAATCTCATAGAAAGGCAATGCCAAAGAATGCTCAAACTACCACACAGTTGCACTCATCTCACACGCTAGTAAAGTGATGCTCAAAGTTCTCCAAGCCAGGCTTCAGCAATACGTGAACCGTGAACTTCCTGATGGTCAAGCTAGTTTAAGAAAAGGCAAAGGAACCAGAGATCTAATTGCCAACATCCGCTGGATCATGGGAAAAGCAAGAGAGTTCCAGAAAAGCATCTACTTCTGCTTTATTGACTATGCCAAAGCCTTTAACTCTGTTGATCATAACAAACTGTGGAAAATTCTTCAAGAGATGAGAATACCAGACCACCTGACCTGCCTGATGAGAAATCTGTATGGAGGTCAAGAGGCAACAGAACTTCTTCTAGAACTGGACATGAAACAACAGACTGGATCCAAATTGGGAAGGGAGCGCGTCAAGGCTGTGTGTTGTCACCCTGCTCATTTAACTTCTATGCAGAGTACATCATGAGAAACGCTGGGCTGGATAAAGCACAAGCTGGAATCAAGATTGTCGGTGAAATATCAATAACCTCAGATATGCAGACAACACCACACTTATGGCAGAAAGCGAAGAACTAAAGAGCCTCTTGATGAAAGTGAAAGAGGAAAGTGAAAAAGTTGGCTTAAAGCTCAACATTCAGAAAACGAAGATCATGGCATCTGGTCCCATCACTTCATGGCAAATAGATGGGGAAACAATGGAAACAGTGACAGACTATTTTTTTGGGCTCCAAAATCACTGCAGATGGTGACTGCAGCCATAAAATTAAAAGACTCTCGCTCCTTGAAAGAAAAGTTATGACCAACCTAGACAGCATATTCAAAAGCAGAGACATTGCTTTGCCGACAGAGGTTTGTGTAGTCAAGGCTGTGGTTTTTCCAGTGGTCATGTATGGGTGTGAGAGTTGGACTGAAGAAAGCTGAGTGCCGAAGAACTGATGCTTTTGAACTGTGGTGTTGGAGAAGACTCTTGAGAGTCCCTTGGACTGCAAGGAGATCCAACCAGTCCATCCTAAAGGAGACCAGTCCTGGGTGTTCATTGGAAGGACTGATGCTGAGGCTGAAACTCCAATACTTTGGCCACCTCATGTGAAGAGCTGACTCACTAGAAAAGACCCTGATGCTGGGAAAGACTGAAGGCAGGAGGAGAAGGGGACGACAGAGGATGAGATGGTTGGATGGCATCACTGACTCAATGGACATGAGAGTGAACAAGCTCCGGGAGTTGGTGATGGACAGGGAGGCCTGGTGTGCTGCAGTCCATGAGGTTGCAAAGAGTCGGACACGACTGAGCGACTGACCTGAACAGATTCTTACGTATAAGTTTTAAGGTTATTTTCGCCATTGGAAGACCTTCTGGGGCTCCACCTGGTCCTCATGTCTCTTGCTCAGATCGCGCTTTCTGTGGCTCCGTAAGAGTTTACAGCTTTCCTCACACGGGTCATGTGCCTTTCTTTGTGTACTTAAATTTTTTTGTTTTGTTTTGTTTTCCGTCACTGTAGGGAATGGAATAGATTCCCCACTTCTAGAAGCTCATTAGTGAAACAGAAAAAAAATGATGGATGACTCCATATTCTCTCTTCCTGCCTGTTCACCAGATTATTTTATTCACACCAGTGGTTTTTACTAGCTTTTCATTCTTCTTTCCAGCGTTTATGCTGATCCTCTCAGTCTCGTCTGTATTCATAAGTGGGACGGCTATCTTTCTGTACCATCTGTTATCAGCTGGTGGGGGGGCGTCCCGCCTTTCCTGTGGGAGGGAACAGAGCCGCACTCAAGACTGGTCTCTAGAGGCAGGCAGAGGTCTGCTCCTCCTGCAGGCCGCCCCTCAGCCTCCCCCCTCCTCGCCCCCACCATCCACAGCCGCCTTTGCTCGCCCCTGGCCGGGCACTCTGCAGGACGAACCAGCTGCTCCCCACCAGCCACCGCTGCCCTCCCGCTCATGGGGGAGGTTTGAGGAGCAGGGGCGGCCTTTGGCTGATGGTCCCTCTCAGCCTGGGGAGTAACTGCTCTGCCCCCAACTTGTAGGTCTGGGGGCGGAGGAGAAGCCCGGTGCCCGCCCACCAAGGAGGGCAGGGGGAGCCAGGCCGCCTGCTGCTGGGTGCCGGCACCACCGTCAGGGTCCCAGGGAGTTCCCAGCAGGGCCCACCTGGAAGAGACGGCAGCATGTGATGCTCTCGGGGTGAGGCGGGGCAGGCCTCCAGGGGCCTGCACTCAGCACAGAGGCGTCCAGTCCTCCGCTTCTCCACACCTCGGCCCCAGGCCCCCGGCCTCCCCGCCACCATCCTGCAGAGCCCGGGCTCCCGCTGTCAGGGAGCTCCCACTCTGGGCACCTGCGCCCTCCCCATGGATGCCCCTGACAGCTCCTCCATCCCCTAAGGGAAAGGGGGTTGACCCAAGTGTGCCCCACCCGGCCTCCTCCGTCCTCCCCTCCCCGCCTGCCTTGGTGCGCTGCGGGGCTCCTCCTCAGGCGGGGAGTCGGGCTGGGACGGAGGGGACGCTCATGTACTTGACACGGGGGTCCTCCCAGCACGCGGGCGAGCGCAGGTCCTGGGATCGGTCCGGCAGGGACACGGCAGCCAGCAGCCCAGCATGGAGCTTCCCAAGCCGCCTCCGGGGCCCCGCCCCTGCTCCCCCTGGTGACCCCAGGGCCTCTCGGGGCGGCGGACACGGACTGTCCACCGCGGGCTGCCCAGGCCCGGCCCCTGAAGCGCAGAGCCACGTGGCTCGATTCCAGAAGCCCCTTCCCTGTGGACGCGGCCGCAGGAAAGGAGAAGCGCGTGGGCCCTGAGACGCGGGTCTCTGCCCCGGCCCGTCAGGACCAGGAGAGGGGCCGTCTCTGCGGGGCCCCTCCGCCGAAGGCGGGGCTGGGTGGGCTGCGAGCCTCGCAGTCCGGTTCCCGCCTTCTCCTGGAGCGAGGCAGAGCCCACGCTGGAAAGCTCGTCTGTCCCCTTCCAGCTCAGAGGGGGAGTGTCTGCAGGTCCCACGCGGCTTAAAGCAGGCAGGGGCTGGCCCCACAGCTCTCCCAGGGGCCTCAGACGGCTGCTTGGCCTGAGGGCCCGCACAGTCTGTCTGAGCTGGGGGCGCCACCCTCTGTGGGGCAGAGCACAGGCCAAGGAGAAGGGCTGGAGAAGCCCAGGCCCCTGCCGCCTGCTTACCCAGGGCCCAGGATCTGGGAGCCGGAGGTGAGCTGCTCTCCTTGGAATGGCTTCAAGGGAGGCTGTGAGCTTGGACCTCAGAGAAGGGGAGGCAGTGGGGGGTTCTGGAGAAAACAGGAAACGGGGGCTGCTCCTCCACGCACTCCCCCTTCCCAGGAGGCCCCCCTCCTGCCACTCAGACCCTTCAGACCCTGGGGTTCTCATCCTGACCGCGTCCACCCTACACCGTGATGCTGGGGACGCTAAAGGGCTGTAGGGTGTCCCTGAAGCAGACCCAGTGAGGACCAGAGGGCAGACTGAGAAAGGGGGTGGTGAGGGGGCTGGGGGTGGGAGCCCATCCACAGGAGTCTGGGGAGGGAGCTTCCTGGAGGGAGCAAGGCTGCTGGGGAATACGGTCGGCCCTCTCCAGCCCACGGGTGAGAGCTCCCTGATGCGTCTCCTGAAGCTACTGGGCTAGTAGACTCATCTGTCATTGTCTTAATTTCAGCTATTTTTTTTTCTTTTCCAGTTATTTTTAAAAAGATTTATTTATTTATTTATCAGCTTCCCTGATGGCTCAGTTGGTAAAAAAAATCCTCCTGCATCGCAGGAGACCCAGGTTTGATTCCTGGGTCAGAAAGATCCCCTGGAGAAGGGATAGGCGAATCACTTCTGTATTCTTGGGCTTCCCTTATGACTCAGCTGGTAAAAAATCCATCTGCAATGCGGGAGACCCGGGTTCGATCCCTGGGTTGGGAAGATCCCCTGGAGAAGGGAAAGGCTCCCCACTCCAGTGTTGTAGCCTGGAGAATTCCACGGAATGTCCACGTCCATGGGGTTGCGGAGTCGGACATGACTGCTTGACTCTCACTTCGTTTATCCTATTTTCGGCTGTGGTGGGTCTTTGCTGCAGTGTGTGGGCTTCTGCCTGTGGTGGCTTCTCTCGGCTTCTCTTTGGATCTGGTGATGCTAGGCGCTAAGGCTTCAGGAGCGTCAGCCCATGGACTTCGTTGCACCACAGCATGTAGGATCTTCCTGGACCAGGGATCGAACCGCTGTCCCTGCATTGCAAGGCAGATTCTTAACCACTGGACAACCAGGGAAGCCCTTTCAGTTATTTTCAATTCTAGAATTTCCATCTGATTTTTTTTTTTCATGGACTCCAGGCCTCTGGTAAAATTCTCCATCTTGTCATTTGTTTCTTGAATGTTCTAATAATAATTATTTAAAAAGCCAAGATGATAGCCGCAATATCTGGATCGCCTGTGACTCTGTTTCTTTTCTTTTCCAGAAGCTGTGCCAGGCCTACGTTGCTGCATGCAAACTCTAATTTCTGGCATGTGGGATCTCGTTCCCTGGCTGGGATGGAACCCAGGCCCTCTGCATTGGAGCATGGGGTCTTAGCCTCTGGACCACCAGTGAGGTCCTGTTCCTTTTTTCTCTAGATTCTTTCATCCCTTCTTCCTTCCTTCTCTCTTGTCCCTGTGCCCTGTCATGCCCTGTAATTAGGGGATGAATGTTGGACCTGTACAGGATTGAGGTGACATACGTCTCACTGGCTGGAGAGTTACTTGCAGGGCCTCAGCTGAAGGCTTGGGTGTTCCCCACGGCTCCCTCTCCTCCATGCTGGGGCTCTGGCTTGTCTCTCCAATACCACCAGCCTGCTAAACATTCCGCCTAGCCTTCTAGGCTTTTAACTGCCATTTTCCACATGGCTTCTTAGTCTTTCTTCACCCCAAACAGCACGAAGTGAAGTGAAGTTGCTCAGTCGTGTCTGACTCTTTGCAACCCCAAGGACTGTAGCCTACCAGGCTCCTCTGTCCACGGGATTCGTCAGGCAAGAATACCGGAGTGGGTTGCCATTTCCTTCTCCACGGGAATCTTCCCCACCCAGGGATCGAACGCAGGTCTCCCGCATTGCAGGCAGACGCTTTACCCTCTGAGCCACCAGGGAAGCCCCTAAACAGCATAGAAATGGGCAAATACCTCAAGGGGGCAAGAGGCTCTCAGACGGGGCTTCCCGCCGGTGTTTCTCTCCCTGGGCCTGTGAGAATGTGGAGAGCTGAGGTGCTGCGTTCTCCTTGGCCTCCAGGCACAGCATCTTCCACAAATTAACAGGCTTCCAAGGGGGAGAGTGGCTGAGAATGTGGCTCCTCTCAAGGTGATCCCCTCTGGGTAAGGGCCTCAGCCCCTCAAGTCTTGGCTGCCTCTGTTGCTCACCAACGCCTTCGGATAGCTGTGTAATTGAAAAATCTTTTGGCCATACTGTGTATCATGTGGCAATCTTAGTTCGCTGACCAGGGATCAGACCTGTGCCCCCTGCACTGGCAGTGTGCAGTCGTCCTCACTAGGCTGCCAGGCAAATCCCCAGCTGTGTTTTTAATTGTGGCTTTTAAAGTTGCTTTGGATGCAGAGTTCTGTCTGATGTTTGCTATTCATCATAGTTGGAAGCATGATTAAAAATTAAATGGTCTTATAAACTGTAATGAGTGCTATGGATTTGCTTGGTATATGGTCAGAACAATCTACTGGATGACTTAACTGATGGAGAAATCATCGGGGCTTCCCAGGTGGCTCAGTGGTAAAGAGTCCGTCTGCCAGTGAAGGAGACACGGGTTCGATTCCTGGTCTGGTGAGATCCCATGTGCCAGGGAGCCGTTACGCCCACACACCGCAGCTACAGCGCCTATGCTCTAAAGCCTGGGAGCCGAACCCCCAGTAAGGGAGTTACGGAAGCCGCGCCCACGTGCCACACCTGCTGGGGCCTGAGGGCCCTGGAGCCTGTGCCCGGCAACAGAAGACGCCACAGAAACGAGAAGCCCTCACACCGCAGCTAGAGCAGAGCCCGAGCAGCAGCGAGGACCCCGTACAGCCGAAAATAAACAAACCAAAGTTGTCAAAATTGTCAAAATTCTGTGTGTGTTTTAAATTTTATAACAAAAATGAGAGAAATCAGGTTGCATTTATCTTAGTAAGAACCACAGTGAGAAAACATATCAAGACAGAGTAAGTATTTTTCTTTTCTTTTCCTGCCCATGAAATTTAACACTAGAAAGCGCAAGAAACTTAAGCCTGTGTGACTCCCCTGGTGAGTGGTTTCTGCGTGGGAATCGTACACCTAACTTAGCCAGTTCTTCTTTAGAAGAACTAAAGAGCCTCTGGATGAAGGTCAAAGAGGAGAGTGAAAAAGCTGGCTTAAAACTCAAGATTAAAAAAACTAAAATTATGGCATCTAGTCCCATCACTTCATGGCAAATAGATGGGGAAAATGTAGAAAGAGTCAGATTTTGTTTTCTTGAGTTCCAAAATCACTGTGGACAATGACTGCAGTCACAAAATTGCTCCTTGGAAGGGAAGCTATGATGAACATAGACAGTGTATTAAAAAGCAGAGGCATCACTTTGCTGACAAATGTCTGTATAGTCAAAGCTATGGCTTTTCCAGTAGTCATGTATGGATGTGAGATTTGGACCGTAAAGAAGTCTGAGCACTGAAGAATTGATGCTTTCCTACTGTAGTGCTGGAGAAGACTCTTGAGAGTCCCTTGGACTGCAAGATCAAACCAGTCAATCCTAAAGGAAATCAACCCTGCATGTTCATTGGAAGGACTGATGCTGAAGCTGAGGCTCCAATACTTTGGCCACCTGATGTGAAGAACTGACTCATTAGAAAACACCCTGATTCTGGGAAAGATTGAAGGCAGGAGGAGAAGGGGAGGACAGAGGATGAGACGGCTGCATGGCATCCCTGAGTCAGTGGACGTTTGGGCAAACTCAAGGAGATGGTGAAGAACAGGGGGGCCTGCAGTGTTGCAGTTCACGGGGTCACAAAGAGCTGAACATGACTTAGTAACTAAGCAACAACGACTCAGCCAGAGCCCCATTCTAGAGTGGTCGGAAAGCCCGTCACCTCCCGCAAGAGGAAACAGCCTGCTTTCTTGCTCCGACACCCGGGAGTTGGCTCATCTGGCCCCTCCCGCCCCAGGGAGGCTGCAGCCACTCTTCTCTACTTGAAGGAATTCTGGTTTCTGCTTCTGTGACTCGGGTCCAGTTTGAGACCACAAGGCCTTGGAACATTTGAATACTCTCTTGTCTGAGCCGTCAAATCAGAAGAAAGAGGTCTGCATAGTGCGTGTATTTGGGGTGTGACGGACACTGGAGCGCGTCGCGATGTGGGCTGAAGTTGTGCAGCAAGGGTCGGGGCTTGGAGGAGCAAGCAGGCGGGGCCGCGCGTGCTGCCAGGGACGGAGCAGCTTGCACACAGGTCTCCACGGTGGGCTGTGCTATGTGACAATGCCTGTAGACGCTGGTGTGATGCAGTTCAACAGTGCTGACTTTTAATTAAACTTTTACAACTGTTCAAAGAGTGCACGTGCATGAGTTAAAATACACAAATGAAGTAAGTGTCCAGAGTTAAAAAAAAAATTAAATCTTTGGTTAGGGCAAGGACTAAAAAAAAATTTTTTTTTTTAATTTATTTGGCTGTTCTGGGTCTTAGTTGCTGCTCGGGGGATCTTCAGTTGCGGCATGGAAACTCTTATTTGCAACACGTAGGTTGAATGATTAAGACTCTTCGCTCCCAATGCAGGGGGCCTGTGTTCCATCCCTGGTCAGGGAACTAAAATCCCACAAGCCGAGTGGGCAAAAAGAAAAGAATAACACGTTTATTCTGGGTCCAGTTCAGCAGCAGCGACAGGGATCGGGACTGGCCTTGCTGCTCAGCTCCTGGTCTTCTCCTCTTGGTCATATTACGGCTGCTGCAGCTCCAAGCATGACATCCTTCGCCAGCAAAGGCAGCGTGCAGATGGCAGCGTCTTGCCCCACCTCATCTCTTCCATGGGAGGTTCATCATTCCCAGAAGCACCCTTCCCCACCCTCTGATCGAAAGCAGAAGCCCCGTCACTTGTCAAATACTGGGCATGTGCCCACTCCCAGCACTGGCCCATCCTCTGGGAGATCAAGAACTCTGCACCGGGGCTGAGAGCACCTCTGTCTGCTGGCAGGAACCAGGGGGGAGGTTTCCAGCCAGTCACTGAGGCGGAGGGCTGAGGCAGCACTGCAGACCAGAGCGAAGCCCTTCCCGTCCCCTGGGGTTCCTGGGGTGACCCTAGGTGGGAGGAGGTCGTCCTGCAGCCCTTCCTTGCCTGCCTTGTCTGGAACGGATCTGCAGGGCTAGGTGGGGGCACATGAGAACCGGGACCCCGAGACGGAGCTACAGGATTATGGGGGCTGGGTGGGGGCGGCGCATGAGAGGCTGGACCCCAGCAGAGGTGGGCTCTGGCAGCCAGCCAGAGAGTGCAGGCGGACATCCAGGGCTCCCTGAGCTGGGCCCGCTCCTAGCTCCTGCCCTGTCCCAGAGCACAGGAGGGCCGCCCTCACGGCCCCTGGGGGCACGAATGGGGAGGGGGCGGGTGGCGGAGGGAGCACGCATCTGGTGGGGTGTGGCCGCCGCCCTGCCCACTCTTGGGTTCCCTTTGTAGGACTAACTTCTGCGGGGCGTGTAGGCAGACACCCCTTCAGCAGGGAGGCTCAGGGGTCATGGGGACCCAGCTGCCAGCAGCCCCTCCCACCTGCCCTCAGGGGCACCCCTTCAGCTGGGGTCTCAGCCGGGCTGAATAATTAACCAGGGACACCCTGGGGCCCAGGCTTTAGGACCAGCCTTCCTGCCGTCTTTGGGTAATTAGGATAATTACCACAGCTCAGACAGGGGGCCAGCAGACCTGGGAGAAAGGCCAGGGGCCTCCCCGCCTCTGACCCAGCTGCCCTGCTCGCTCTCAGCCCGTGTCCAGGCCTGCAGGCCCTCCCTGTTGGCTTTGGGCCAGGCAGGTCCACACAGGCCTGGGCAGACACTCAGGGAAACACAGAGGGGGGCGCCGGCCCCTCGGGAAGGTTCGGTTCCCGGCTGCAGCTGACCTTTGGCTCTGGTCTGAGGCAGCAAGGCCGGACAGACTACCAGAAGGGGCCTGGGGCTGGGGCTTCACTTCTGGGTCAGGAGTTACCACAGCCCTGAGGCTTCTTTCTCATTTCGTGGCAAATACCTGTGAAACCAGCGGCTGTGTGTGAACTTCCAAATGCGAAGGACGCCACTCCCCGACCCCTGAGGACAGGGCAGACCCTCGGGTTGTATGAGTTCTGCCAGAGACCCCGGGCCTACATCGCGGGGAGCAGGGTCTGGGGCTCAGGAGGGCCCCTGACCGGAGGGTGGCTCTAGGCCCAGCCCCGCCCAACGCTGCCGAGTCCAGGCTTCAGAGGGCAGCAGGCCCCCAGGGCCGGGAAGGGCAGGGAGGCCTCTGTCCCAGCATTCCTCTCTCCTCTGCGTCCCCAGGACCCACTCCCACCCCTGTCTGCAGGCTCCGCCTCAGGCCCCAGGGACCGCCTCAGACCCTACCTGGCCCTGGAGCCAGGGGTCCACGGGGTGTGCTGGCCTGCCACATCCTGCAGGGACCCACCCCCTCCTGACTATCGTGCCTGACTCTTCACGACCCCGCGGACCGTAGCCCGCCTGCCAGGCTCCTCTGTCCGTGGGACTCTCCAGGCAAGAGTACCGAACGGGTTGCCATGTCCTCCTCCAGGGGGTCTTCCCGCCCCAGGGAGCAAACCCAGGTCTCCTGCGCCCGGCTCTCCTGCGCCTTCTGCACTGCAGGCAGATTCTGTTCCGATGAGCCGCTCACTATCTTAGGGAAAGCAGCACGTCTTGTCATTGTTAATACCGCTTCCTGGTCTAAAAAATTCAGGCAGAACCCAGGGCAAATGGTGGGCAGCCAGTGACCCGACAGCGCAGGGGGACGAGAGGGCTGCGGGTTCGCTGTGGACGGTGAGAAGCTGGCTCAGCGCTTGCCCAGGAGCCGCTGCACGTGCCCACGGCTGCCCGATGCCCCTCACTGGTGCCCTTGGATGGACCGAGGCCAAGCTGCTTCTAGCCCTGCTTCGGACGCAAGGCAGCGACGGCTGTGCGCGCGCGCGTGAGCATCCCTGCAGGACGGGTCCTGGGGAGCAGAGGGGCTGGCTGCTCTGTGGGCTTTTGTTAGGTGAGGGACGCTGTCTCCCCGCCTCCAACCTCAGACTAGTCGGGGGTTCATCTCCCCGCCATGCCTGTCCTGTCCCACTTGAAAGCCTCCAGTGTTTGAAGGTCATATAGGCTTGCAATTCTCTGATTCTGGGCGAAGTTAAGCGTCTTCCAGCCAACAGCCACATGGGTATCCTCTGGCATGCATTGGGGCTGCTTGCCCAACTTACCAGCAAGATGCTCACGCACAGGACCCTCTGCTGGGGAGCCCGCCCCTGTTTGGGATATGAGTTACTACTACTAAGTCGCTTCAGTCGTGTCCGACTCTGTGCGACCCCATAGATGGCAGCCCACCAGGATCCGCCGTCCCTGGGATTTTCCAGGCAAGAGTACTGGAGTGGGGTGCCATTGCCTTCTTCAGGGATATGAGTTAGCAACAACCTTTTCCCAGTATGTGGCATATCCTTTGACTTAGAAGATTATATCTATGTAAAGCTTTCTAATTTGTAATTTAAATTTATAAAAAAAAAATTTAAGACTTCTGTTTTGTCGTGCTGGGCAAAGTCTTCCTCATCATGAGACTATTAAATGTCTCCTTTGTCTTCTTCAAACGTCTTGTGGGTTTGTTTTTGGTATTTATCTTTCTGGTCCGTACAGAATTTATTTTGGAGTGAGATAGGAGTCTAATGTCTTGTTTCTTTCTGATGGCCTCTCAGTTGTCCCAACACTCTTTATTAAAGAAGACCCTTTTCTTCGCAGACTTTAAATGCCAAATAATCCTGTGCTGGGGTTTCCCCGATGGTTCAGCGGGTGGAGAACCCGCCTGCAACGCAGGAGACACAGAAGACTCAGGTTCGACCCCTGGACCGGGAAGATCCCGTGGAGAAGGAAACGGCATCCACTCCAACATTCTTGCCTGGGAAATCCTATGGACAGAGGAGCCAGGTGGGCTCCAGTCCAATAGGCAGCGAAACGTCGGGCACGACTGAGTGAGCACACGATGGAATGCTAAATCAGAACTCTGACCTGTGTGTGTAGTCAACCATCTATGACAGAATGTTCTGGTCAGTTCTGTGACAGGTTCTACCCTCTGGCAGGACTGGAGTCTCTTTTTTTAGAATTATATAGGCTATTGTTTTGGGAAGTCTTTTTTTTTTTCTTTTTACAAATAGTGGTAAAACACATTAAAAAAACATGAAATTTATTATAAAAAATTTTTTTTTGGCTTCTGCAAACATTGTTAAGGGTACAGTTCAGGGGCATCAAGTACATCCGTGTTGTCATGCAACCATCGTCACCATCCACTTCCCGAACTTTTTCACCTTCCTCCCTGAATCTGAAACTGTCTCCCCTGAACATCCACACCTCATCCCACCCCTCCCCAGACCCAGCAATCACCATCCTACTTTCTGTCTCTAGGAATCTGATTACTCCAGGGACCTCGGAGAAGTGGAATCATAAAGAGTCTTTTTGTGACTGGCTTAATTCTGCAGCCATGAAATTAAAAGACGCTTACTCCTTGGAAGGAAAGTTATGAACAACCTAGATAGCATATTCAAAAGCAGAGACATTACTTTCCCAACAAAGGTCCGTCTAGTCAAGGCTATGGTTTTTCCTGCGTTCATGTATGGATGTGAGAGTTGGACTGTGAAGAAGGCTGAGCACTGAAGAATTGATGCTTTTGAACTGTGGTGTTGGAGAAGACTCTTGAGAGTCCCTTGGACTGCAAGGAGATCCAACCAGTCCATCCTAAAGGAGATTAGTCCTGGGTGTTCATTGGAAGGACTGATGCTGAAGCTGAAACTCCAATACTTTGGCCACCTGGTGCGAAGAACTGACTCATTTGAAAAGACCCTGATGCTGGGAAAGATTGAGGGCAGCCGGAGGAGATGGGGATGACAGAGGATGAGATGGCTGGATGGCATCACCGACTCGATGGACATGGGTTTGGGTGGACTCCGGGAGCTGGTGATGGACAGGGAGGCCTGGCGTGCTGTGGTTCATGGGGTCGCAAAGAGTTGGACAGGACTGAGTGACTGAGCTGAACTGAATGACTAATGGTATTGAGCATCTTTCTATGAGCTTGTTGGCCATTTAGGTATCTTTGGAGACATGTCAAGATTGGTTCACATAATTATTAGAAAAGAAAAAGTCCCGCAGCTGCGAAGGTTGCATCCCGCGTGTAAGCCTCCTTGGGGGGACGGTCGCCTCACCTTCCTAGGGTTTCCTCCCACTGCAGCTCCCTGGGGAGTCTACTTGCTTCTCCCACCCTCGCCCTATGGCTCCGGGTACTGCCCACACTTCAGGGTGCCTCCAGATGCCCCAGTTCTGTCCTGAATCCCAAACGCTCCGGGACAGCTCCCCTGAGTGTCCTTAGGCCTCTCCACCATTCCACATCAAACTCGGCAGCTGACCCGTGCACACATGCTCTCCTGGCCTGTTCACCTGGGGCCAGCGACAGCAGGGATCCAGGAGACCGCCGGGCATCCTCTTTGCCCCCCGTCTTCCTCCCCTTAGAGGAAATCAGGGTTCTGGCCAGAGAAAGATGCAAAGAGAGAAAAGGACTTCTATAAAGGTCCACTCACCAAGGTGTGGATAAGGGGGAGGTGAACCCAACAGGGTGAGGAAGACCCAGGGAGGGGCTGGTCCCAGAGCACTCAGTTCAGTTCAGTTGCTCAGTCAGGTCTGACTCTTTGCAACCCCATGGACTGCAGCACACCAGGCTTCCCTGTCCATCACCAACTCCCAGGGCTTGCTCAAACTCATGTCCCTCGAGCTGGTGATACCATCCAACCATCTCATCCTCTGTTGTTCCCTTTTCCTCCTGCCTTCAATCTTCCCCAGGATCAGGGTCTTTTCTAAAGAGTCAGCTCTTCACATCAGGTGGCCAGAGTATTGGAGCTTCAGCATCAGTCCTTCCAATACATATCGAGGACTGATTTCCTTTAGGATGGACTGGTTGGACCTCCTTGCAGTCTCCAAGGTACTCTCAAGTGTCTTCTCCAAGACCACAGCTCAAAAGCATCAGTTCTTCTTCTTTATTGGAGAAGGAAGTGGCACCCACTCCAGTGTTCTTGCCTGGAGAATCCCAGGGACGGGGGAGCCTGGCGGGCTGCCGTCTATGGGGTCGCACAGGGTCGGACACGCCTGAAGCGACTCAGCAGCAGCAGCCTTCCTTATGGTCCAACTCTCACGTCCATACATGACTGCCGGAAAAACCATAGCTTTGACTATACGGACCTTTGTTAGCAAAGCAATGTCTGCTTTTTAATATGCTCTCTAGGTTGGCCATAGCTTTTCTTCCAAGGAGCAAGAGTCTTTTAATTTCATGGCTGCAGTCACCATCTGCAGTGATTTTGGAGCCCCCCAAAATAAAGTCTGTCACTGTTTCCATTGTTTCCCCATCTATTTGCCATGAAGTGATGGGACCAACTGCCATGGTCTTATCTTGGTTTTTTGAATACTAAGTTTTAACATTTCCAGCCACTTTTTCACTCTCCTCTTTCACTTTATCAAGATGCTCTTTAGTTCCTCTTCACTTTCTGCCATTAGGGTGGTGTCGTCTGCAAATCTGGGCAATCTTGATCCCAGCTTGTGCTTCATGCAGCCCAGCGTTTCTCATGATGTACTCTGCATATAAGTTAAATAACCAGGGTGACAATATACAGCCTTGACATACTCCTTTCCTGATTTGGAACCAGTCTATTGCTCCATGTCCAATTCTAACTGTTGCTTCCTGACCTGCATACCTCCTGAGATTTCTTAGGAGGCAAGTCAGGTGGTCTGGTATTCCCATCTCTTTCAGAATTTTCCACAGTTTGTTGTGAGCCACACAGTCAAAGGCTTTGGCATAGTCAATAAAGCAGAAGTAGATGTTTTTCTGGAACTCTTGCTTTTTTGATGATCCAACGGATGTTGGCAATTTGATCTCTGGTTCCTCTGCCTTTTCTGAATCCAGCTTGAACTTCTGGAAGTTCATAGTTCATGTACTGTTGAAGCCTGCCTGGCTTGGCAAATTTTGAGCATTACTTTCCTGGCTTGTGAGATGAGTGCGGTTGTGTGGTAGTTTGAACATTGTTTGGCACTGCCTTTCTTTGGGATTGGAATAAAAACAACTGACCTTTCCCAGAGCCCTAAGAAGGTAGAAAGAGCCTCAGGGAAGGTCCTGGGGCCCCAGAGAAAAGACAGGTGTGTGCCCAGCCAGGAGGAAGCTGGGGAAATTCTCCAACTTCTGGGCTGGAGTCCAAACTCACCGGAAGCCAGGGGAGAGTGGGGGATGGGGTTGCCGATGCTGTCCCTGTGCAGGGAGAGGGGAGGAAGGAGGGTCTGGGGGCAAACCCAGAACGCCCAGCCCGGTCCTCTGCCCCACCTCTTCTCTTCCAGGGCTGGGACTGGACGCTTGACCGCTTCCCCCTCCCCCGACCTCCACTCTTCTTCTCTCAACCGCGCTCTTCGGGGCCGCAGCAGCTCTCGGAACCCTCATCTGATCAGGTCGCAGCCAGCATCAAGCACTCCCTGGGCGCCACTCTGTCCTTGGGATGAAGCCCAAGCTCCCCGATCACCTGGCCACAGGTCCTTCCCCTACCCCCTTGGACCCCTCGAGTCCCCTCGCAGTGCGAGCTCCCTTCTAGCGCTGAGCCGGGCACAGGTGGCGCCGCCCACCGCGGGCGCACTGCGGGGACCCTCCTCGCCCTTCCCTCTGCAGGGGCGTTTCCCCCAGAGCTGCCGTGGTGCTCCCTTCTGTACCGTAGGGACAGGTCAGGGCCTGGCTCTGTCCGCGGCCAGAGACCGTGGGGCGGGACGGCGTGGGCCCCGGAGCGCCGGGTGCCAAGCAGGGGGCCCCGGTCGCGCCCGTGAACCCTCCGTGGCTCCCGCCGCCCAGGCCCTGAAGCCCAGCTCCCAGGGCTTCCCGCGCTCTGGCCGCGCGCCTGCTCCCTCGGCGCAGGCCTGCCCTGGCCGTGAAGGCGAGAACGCCTACGGGCCGAACCCCACCGCGGCGTCAGCCCCGCCGTTAATCCCCCTCCGCCTGGAGGTCCTGGGACACCGGACACCTCCGTGGTAGCGCCCAGCGCGCGGCGAGTGGCCCGGGGGCACTCCCTCCCGGACCCCGCGCCCCGCCCCGGGGGGGACGGAGGAGGCCCCCGCGCCCCGCCGGCCCCCGGCCCTCCGAGAGAACGCCTGCGGTCGGGCGCGGGGGGGCCCGCGAGGGCGGGGCGCGCCCGGGGGCTCTCCGCCGCCCGCCGCCTCCTTCGCCCTCCAGCCCTCACTGGGGCGGGCGGGGCCGAAGGTGAGAGGCCGGGGGTGCAGCTCGAGCTTCGGGCTCCCGGAGCTGGGTTAAGCGTTAACCGGGCGCGGGCTCGGAGCCAGGACGCGGGGAGGCTGCGGGCACCGGGCTGCGCCCGGCACGCAGGGGCGGGTCCCTAAGGCGAGGCGGGGCGCAGAGCCGGAGGGGAGGGGTCTGCGAGCCCACGGGAGCCCGGGGCAGAGGCGGCCGGCCCGGGAGGCGCAGGCGGGGCGGGCGCGGGCGCGGGGGCCGCGCGCACCTGGCGCCCCGGGCCGCCCCGACCTGGATTTCCGGGGGGCGGAGGCGGGGCCGGGGGCGGGCCGGGGCGGGGCGCCCGCGGACGTCAGGCACCCGCCGCCGAGGCCCGGCGCCGCTCCGCCCGTGGGCTCGCCGGGCGGCCGCGAGCGTGCGGGCCGCGCCGGGCATGTCCTAGGCGGCGGCCCCGCCCAGCGCTCGGCCGGCCGGGCGGGCGGGAGGGCCGGGGCCGAGCCGGGACGGAGCCGGGGCTGAACCGCAGGTAAGACGCGCCGATCTGCGCCCGCGGCGGCCGGGCCTCCCCGCGCGCGCACCTGCGCGCCTCCGGAGCCGCGTGGGCGGCGGGCAGGGGGCCGAGGTGAGGGGTCCCGTGGGCCGGACAAAGGCGCGAGGGTGGGGGCTGCCGACGCACCTGGCCGGGCAGGTCCCCGCCGCCGCGGAGGCGGCCGGGGTCTGCGCCGGGCCGGGAGGGGCCGCCGAGCGCGCGTCTGCGCGGCCTGGAGAGAGGGGCCCCCGCCCAGGCACCGGCTGGGCCCCGGCCGTCCGCGGCGGGCGCTGATTCAGAGCCGGCGCCGCCCCCTCCCTCCCCCACCCCCGACCCGGGCCCGGCGCTCCCGCCGGCCGCCTCCCGGCCTGGCCTCCTCTCCGCGGTCCCTCCCTCCGTCTTCCTCCTCCTCCTCGCTGTCTCCTCATTTCTCTTCCCCGCCGCCGCCTCTCCGCCGTCCCTGCCTCCTCTCCTGGCCCGGCCCCGGCCTCGGTTCCGTCTGCGCCTTCCAGCCGCCCGCCGCCGCCGCTCCCAAGCCCTTCCCAGCCCCTGCTCCGGGCGACTCCTCCTCCCCGCACCCCTGGGCGGGTGGCCCTTCTGGCTGGGGCGGCCGAGGGGACAAGTTTGGGGTGTTTATTATTCTCCCTCCTAGCAACGATGGCCAACCCAGCTCCGAACCGGCCGCAGGCTGCTGGGGAGCGTCCACCGCTCCAGGCCTGGGCCTTTTTGGGATGGGCTGGCAGTGGCAGGGGCGGCCTGGCTCGGCCACAGCCGCATCACCGGGCTCTGGGGGTTTGGCCTCCCTTTGCCAGCAGAGGCTGTGGCCTTCTCTGGGTGGGGTCTCCGTTCCCAACTGCTGATGGGGACCTAGTAGCAGGTGACGGCAGAGGGCGGGAGCTGGGCGGGGTGGGGGCTGGGAAGCAGGGAGATGGGGCGGGCATGCCCCTGGAGAGAACCCGGAGAGAGCCCTCTCAGGGCTGCAGGGGCTTGGAGGTCCCCACCCCCTCAGCCTCCAGCGTTGGCCCCTCTGGCTGGACCTTTGAGGAAGGGCAGGGGTCCCAGGATGAGGCTGCTCTGGCCGGCTGGGGCCGTCTTCTGGGTGGATTTTGTGTGTCTTCCCATGTGCTTGCCTGAGATGGCACGGGGTATGGGGTATGACATGGATTACATGCTCACTTGGACCTTCACCGATGGGTGGGGCCTGGTGTTGAGACCCGGTTCTTAGCCTCAGGCAGAGCTCCTGGTGTGGGCGTTGCAGGGAGGAGGCCTGGGGGTGCTCCCCCAGGGTGCCAGCACCCTCCTCTCTCTTCCTGGTTAGTGTCTCACCTCTCACCTAGTCCCTGCTGCACACAGCGAGTCAGGTCAGGGACCTGGGACCTCCAGGGCTGGCCTCACAGGTGTGTGACGTGTGCTCAGACCCTGAGCTGGGTGTAGCTGCTCTTCCTGTCCTGAGCTCCTCCGTGACTTTGGAACAGGCCTGCTGCATTTCACCCTGGACTTAGCACCCAGGGTGACAGCAAGCCCTGGGCCCTCCAGGGCGTCTGCTCCGCTCCTGGGCCAGCCACTGGATTCCCAGGCATGCATGACCCAGCATCTGGGCCTTGGCCCGTCCCTCTGCCTGGAGCCCAGCCCCAGGGGCTCGCGTGCCCACTTCCCCACCCCCGGCCTTGGATGGACCACCCCCCACCAGTGCTGCCAGTGCCCTTGTTTCTCTGTGTCGCTGGGACCTTTGCACAAGCTGCTCCCCTCCTTGGCGCCTGCCGACCGGCTGGAAGGAAGCCCCACGATGCGGGGACAGTGTGCGGCCCCCAGAGCCCGGGATGGTGCCTGCGTGTGCGCACGCCAGCTCCAGGATCGTGGCTCGGGAGCTTGTGGGCGGTGCTCCGAGTGTGTTTGGAAGCTGTGTGCATGCGTGTGTGGTATGAGTGTGTCTGTGAACTTGTGCTGGTGGTGACACGTCTCTGGGCAGCAGGCAGGGGTCCCCCCCCCAACCCCCCGACCACATCTGCCCCCAGGACCTCAGGGACCACAGCACCACCTCCCTCCTGGGCTCTGGCACCCAGACAGAGAAGAGGGTACACATGGGCCCAGAGCATAAGGGGGGACCTTAGCCTGGGAGGGGGTCTGTGGAGGACAGGCATGGTCCGGGAGGGGCTGGCCTGGAGCCCAGCCTTTCTGAAAGCAGCCGCAGTGGTGGCACCGTGAAGGTGCTTGAGGCCCAGTAGGGCAGGCTCTGAGCGGGCCTTCAGGGTGCCCAGGGGCCGGGGCCTAGGCGGGGGGGGCCCCCTCTCTGATGACTCCTCCCACCCCCAGGGCCAGACGGGCCTCATGAGCGCCAAGATGAGCGTCACCTCGTGGTTCCTGGTGAGCAGCAGCGGCACCCGCCATCGGCTCCCGCGAGAGCTCATCTTCGTGGGGCGAGACGAGTGTGAGCTCATGCTGCAGGTGAGTGTGGGCACCCGCGCTGGCCGGGGCAGGGGGGGCTGCCCGAGGAGGAGGCCTGGGCCTCCCCATGGGCTCTGGACCCACAGCGGGCCCATGGGTCTTGGGTGGGCTCAAGAGCGGGGGGCCTGGGCCTCTTCTGATGGGAGGTCCTGATGCCGTTGGACTCTGAAGGCATCAAGCCTGCCTTTGGAAGGTGCCTGAGAGTGGATCTAAGCACATCCTCGTTGCCCAGGGGCCCCAGCTGGGCTGGGAATCGGGCTACAGGGCCAGCTCTGACCAGGGGAAGCCCAGTGCCCCCGGGGGGGGCGTGGCTGGAGAGGCTGGCAGGGCACTAAGTGCCAAGATGCCAGGCACTCGGCAATCAGGAATTTCTGTCTGGCCCTAGTTTGCGTTGCACTGACCTTGGCTCTCAAGTCTGGCTCCTAGGATCAGGGAGGGCAGGGCTGGGGGCCGGAGACCTGAGCCTGTAGGGTCCACAGGGTTCCCCATCCTGATGGTCGTCATCAAGTCGGGCTCCCTGCAGCCCCGAGCCCTCCCCGGCATGGCGCCTGGGCCCCTGTCCCCAGGGCTGCCAAGCTCCACAGGTCTCACCGTGGGACTCTCAGGAGGTGTCCTCGGTGGGCTGCACTGCCTGGTCCAACCAGGGGCCCACTCAGGGCCAGGTGAGACCCGTGTGCTGCCTCCGCACTCCCTGGGGTTCGTCAGGCTTCGGGCCGCAGCCGAGGATCCCAGCCAAGTGCGCGTCCACTCGGGCAGCACGTGCAAGGCCTGTGCGCGTCCAGACACCCTGGCTTCTCCAGCGATTTGCCTGCCTCCAGACCCAGCAGGACCCTGACTTGCTGCCTTTGCTTGTTTGGTCTTTTCAGTATCTCTGGTCTAGAGTGGCCTCTCCCTTTTTCTCTTTGCATCTTGCCTTTGGAAGTTGCCTTTGGAAGGCTCTATGCAGGCCTGGGCAGGTGTCTTCTGTGAAGGGCTGGGGACAAGGCTGAGGCCTTGCGGGTCACATGCCTCCATCACAGCCTCTCGCCTTTGCTGTTGTCCCGAAGCACTGTGCTCAGTCCAGCGGGCGCCGGTCAGACTTTGTCTGTGGATGTTGAAATGTCAGTTTCATATTATCTTCACCTGTCCTGGAAGAGTCTTTTTGTTTTGACCGTGGGAAATGGAAAGACTGTTTCTCAGGCCCACGTGAAACAAGCAGAGGCCGTAGGCTGTGCCTCTGGGGCGGCTGACGCGAGGCCTGGGTGCGGCTGGGGGCTCCCTGGCGGTGCCATGTGACAAGACCCCCGTTGTCTGTCAGTTGGTGAGAGATCTGAAGGGGTCGCTGCCTTTGGCCCTGATCCCTGGCAGGGGGTTGTGTGTTCCTTGCTGTGACTGAGTGTGTGGCCCCCCAGGGTGGCCAGGAGGGCCTCTGGTAGGGGGCCCTGCAGGGGCCTGGGGGTGCTGGGGCCGGCGCGCTTGCTCCTCCCCCTGCCCGGCCCTGTCCCCACACCAGGCCCTCACTGTTGGAGGAGACGCTCCTGGTGCAGCGGGGGGCAGGGTACTCAGAGCTAGTCGGGGGTCTGACTCCCTAGTTTCTGGGCCAGTTGATGGGGGAGCCCTGAGCAGGGTGGAGGGCCAGGCCAGCTTCATGCTGGGCCAGCTCCTGGCCTGGGGGCACCCTCGTTTCTGCCCTTGGCTGTCCTGGGTGCTGTGGCCGTACATCCATCACACAAGGAAACTGAGGCTCCAGGTGGTCGTGTAGCTGGAGAGTGAAGTGGGAACACCGCCCGCTCCACCCACTGGCCCCTCGCTTAGGACGCCCCACGCCCTTGTCTCCTGGGCTGTGCGGTCCTGCCGGCCCCCTTCACCCGCAAGCCCGGAGCCCCTGCTAGGGAGTTCCTCACCGCCACACCCCTGCCTGACCTCAGTCCCCCAGCCCCCGCTGCCCAGCCCGAGTCCCCCACCCAGATGGGATTCCCTTCGGCTTCTCCCGGGGGCAGCTCCAGGCTCCCTGGCCTCCTGGCTCCTGCCTGGCGGCCCCCGTGGCTCCTGCTCAGCCTGGGCGCTGGGTGCACGAGGCCTCTCCCTGGAGGCCCTGTCCACAACCACAGCCTCGGCCCCCGTCTCGTGACACACACGGTGACTCGCTGCCCTGTCCCCAGGCCCGTGTGTCCCCAGCTCTGGGCATCTCAGAGGCAGCCCCGGCCTGCTGCTGCTGAACAGACCCCTTGTCCTCCGACCTGCCCGGTGTCCAGGGCAAACCCCAACCTTCCCTCTCCCCACCTTGCGCCTCAGGCATCCCTGAGTGCCGCTCCCCCCCGCACCCCCCGGCCTCCGTGAGGGCCCGCCTGACCCCGCCTGCCCCAGCTCTCTGGCACCCCCGTGCCTGTCCCAGCCCCTCATCTCAGCTGCCCTCTCCCGTCCCATCCTCACCCTCTTCCAGCTGCTTGTTCCTGGAGCGCCCAGGCCTGCCCTCTGCGTCCATTCCTACATTGGTGATGCTCACTGACCCCACGCTGGAGCCTGGGGTCCCCATGGCAGGGCTGGGCCGGCCACAGACACGTGGGAGGAGCCAGATGACCCCCCCAGGAGACAGACAGAAGGGGGCACTGGGGTTGGGACAGGGGTTGTGACATGCTGAGAGTCGAGGAGGAGGAGCCTGGGGGTGCTGCTGGACATGGGGGGTCCTCTCGGGGGACGGAGGAGGCTGTGCGATGAGGGGAAGGCTGGGGAGCAGGGGGCTGCCTGGAGGCTGTGCTGCCATCCAGGCAGGGGCCTCAGAGTGGGGGCCCAGGCGGGGGCGCTGTGTCCCGGGGGTGGTGCTGCCTGCCTGGCCTCGGTGCCCCCAGACTCTTCAACCGGCCCCGCACGCACCTTAGGGCATGGCTCCCGGGCTGAGCCTGGCTCCCCCGGGCCTGAGCAGGGATGCCTGTGGGGACCGGGGCCCAGGCCTCCAGCTGTGGCTCCTGCACCCGTGGCCCAGGCTCTGGTGCAGGGCGGGTGTCATTACGTGTGCACACACGTGCATGTTGGGCGTGCCTGGGTGTGAGAGAGCGCCTGTGTGTGTCTGTGGCGAGAGGTCCTCTCCGCTTCCCCGTTCGCCCCTTGGGAGGGCGTCAGCCGGGCTCCGTCCGCCCCCGTCCTTACCCAGAGGCCCGGCCAGGGAGCCCCTGCACACCCTCCCCCCCACGGGCAGGCCGCAGGCGCTGTGGCCCAGCTGGGTGGTGCTGGGTGTGCGCTGGCAGGAGGGTGTGCCCAGAGCCCCGGGCTTGGCTGCTGCTGGGTTCCGGGCAGGGCTTCCACCCGTGGAGGGCGTCAGGCCTGAGTTTTGGAAGCCCGTCTTTACTCCGATTTAAAGGGAGCACAGTTAGGTCCTCTCCCGAAGGCCCGTGTGTCTGGAACTTCTCTAGTCTATTTCGCAGGCCTGTGACCCACCCGCTCCACTTGCCACGCCCCCTGCTTTGGGTCCTCTTAAGTCTGAAGGCCCAGGCCCCCTCCCCACCTCCTGGGTTGGCCTCCAGCCTCTGAGCTGGCCTTGGTGGGGTGGGTTTGCCTCTGGCCTGGGGCTTCAGCCCAGAGGGGGAGGGGTTCTGGATGTGCGGCCCCTCCCTGCCTGGGCCCAGGGGGTCCTGGAGGTCCCTGCAGTCTGGGGAGGGGCTGTGGCCGGGGCTGTGCCTGGAGTTGAGGGGCCCTGGGAACTGGAAGGGGCAGCCCAGGCTCTGGGTGCAAATGAGGGGGGCTGTGCCAAGTCCCAGGAGCCAGGAGGTGGGCAGGGCGGGCCATCTTGCTGGGAGAAGGAAGTAGACCGAGGGAGGGGTGGTCCTGGGCAGAGGACCCAGGCCCAGAGCGGGCAGGGCACCTCCAGAGCCTGCACGTCGATCTGGCCAGCAGGCTGGTGGGGGCACAGTGGGGAGGGGAACGTTCAGGGAGGGCTGCAGCTTCCGAGGAGCCTGGAAAGTTCAACGGAAGAGTCAAGGTAAGGCCAGGTGGGGGGCTGTGGGGATGGACAGGGGTGGGCTGACTGGGGTGCTGACTGGGAAGGCAGGGGCCTGTGGGTGTGGCCGGAGCAGCTGGGGGCCTTGGTTGGCGGCCCTCCCGAGGGAGGCTGAAGGGCCAGGTGGGCGAGGAGGAGAAATTGGGTTTGGCCAGGCTGGGCTTGACCCACCCGGAAGGCAGCCGGGGGAGGGTCCAGGAGGGGGGCGTCTGAGGCTCAGAGATGAGGAGAGGTGTTCAGGTCAGAAAGGCGGGTCTAGAAGCCCCTCTGGGGCCACCCCTCGGCAAAGGTGGCAGCCGAGCCTGAGGGGCAGAGTGCGCTCCTGCTGCTCACCCCTTGGGCCTCGGGCCGGGCGCAGCGCCCTGGTCCCATCACGCCCCAGTGTGCAGCCTCTAGCAGCCTCTCCCCAGGCCCATGGTGCTGGGAGGCCTGACACCCGGCTAGCAGCTGGAGGGCACAGTCCAGCCCCGGTGGCATCCAGGTGTTGGACAGCTGGCTGGACATAGAGAGGGCATGGGAGGAGGTGAGTCCCGGTCCTCCCGGCTGCCCTCTGGACTCCAAGGAGTGCCTGACCCACGGGGCCTCCCACGGGAGCAGTGATCTGATGGGAGAGGTCAGGCGAGCCTGAGCACACTGCCAGGGAAGCTGCTGGTTCTTGTCTAGGCCACTTGGAGGAGGGGGTGGGGTCCCTTGTGTGCCCGCCCCGGCCCCTGCCCCCCGCCCCCACCAGGCCAGGCCATGGCAGGGCCTACCTCGGGGCCCAGCGGGGAGTCCAGTGGGGGAGCTGGTGCCTGTGTCCGGGCACAGGCCGTGGCCAGGGTGGCCAGGAGCTGTCTAGCTGTGGGTGCCAACTTTGGCTGAGAAAGTTAGGGCCAGGGCAGAGACCAGGCCTGGGGTGCGGGGCAGTAGGTCTCAAGGACAGACTTGGCTCACCTGAGCCAGAGACTCCTGCCCCAGCGCCGTCCATGTGAGCCCGGGGAAGCTCAGTGGTCCTCCCTGGGAAGCCCCCAGGTGGGGACTGGGGTGCTGTGGCAGGTGGCTCTGTGTCAGGGAGGCCCTGGCTGGCCCCGTGGACTCTGCACCGCCCTTGAAACCCCTGCACCCCCACTCCCTCCAGGGGCCCAAGGGTCTGTGGCAGGATGAGATGGGGGCCCAGCAACCTACTCGGGGGCCGTCACATAGCAGTGTCGTCATGCCCCGACCGGCCAGCGCCTGCCTCGGCATCCAGGACAGGCCCAGGGCTGTGGCCCCCGCGAGCCTGCCCACTGCAGTCTCCTTTCCAGGTCCTGCCTTGGTGCCTCTGCCAAGCTGCGTGACCTTGGGTGCAGGCAGGGCTGGGCCAGAGCCCACGTCCACCTCTCCCTCATGTGCTCTTGGGTAGGGAGGAGGCCCGGCCCTGGGAGCTCCCGTCCTGGGGGCGGGTGCTGGGGCTTCTTCTGGAAACTGGTCGTTTCTGGATGATGCTGGAGGGGATGGGTGGGCAGAGCCTCAGAGAAATGGCTCCCAGTGGTGGTCACTGGTGGGGGAGGGCTCTGGGCCCTCACCTGTGTGAGATGAGAAGCCTGGGGGTGGCGACGTGGAGGCTCAGGTGCTGGGCCACCCTCCCCAGGGCCTGGGTGGCAGGGAGCACGTGGGCCCCGTGGGCCCTACGGCTGTGCTCTGGACGCGGGTTGTCTCGTGGGCACTCCTGGAGGGCTGAGCGGCATTGCCCCTTGGCGGCTGGTCCTGCCAGTCTCACCTGGGGCTGGACCTCAGCCAGGGCTCACCCGGTGCAAGGAGGGTTGCAGCTGCCCCTGTTCCCGAGGGGACTCTGGCCCTGAGGTGTGGCCGCAGGGTGGGCGGTGATGCTGTGCTCAGACCCCCAGCCCCTTGGCCGGGCAGGGCGGCCTGTGCGGGCGCTTCCTGATGGAGCAGAACGTGACCCCGTGCCCTCGTCCCTGCCTCTGTCGCCCAGAGTGGAGGGACTGCAGCTTGACCATGTGAGGGAGCTGGGCGGGACCCTGGTGAGCTGGTGGCCAGGGCGGAGGCACTATGTACACACGCTTACGTGGCACCTGGGCGGCCGGATGTACACGCAGGGTGTGCGAGCCTGGTGCACGCCAGCGGAAGTGCGTGTGCATGCGTGTGCGTGTCCACCACTTGGAGAGGCGTGCACGGTGGGACTGGCTGGGTGGGGTGGGGGCTGGGGCTCCCCGACCCCCCAGCCGTCCCTTTGATCCTCCCTTTGGGCTTCAGTCCTCCCCCGGCCCCCAGCCCCTTGGGAGTGAACAGCCTGTCCCCGAGCATCCGAGGGTGTCCAGCCCTTCCCACACTCCCCCGGGAGCAGTGGCGGGGAGGGCCAGCTGGTGCCCGCTGGTCACAGAGGGAGGGCCCAGAGCGGCAGGCTGGGGCGGGAGGAACCCGAGGCTCCTTGGTGCTGGGCGGGCCCGCATGGGCTTTCTGGGGGGGTGCACACTGAGGTGTGGAGACGTGACTGAGAGGCATGTGCTGCGAGGCGGGCGGCCTGGTCGGGGTGTGACCTGGGCCGGGTGGGTGGATGCGGGGCCACCTGTGGGGTCCCTTCCCCTGGGTCCCCTTCCGGGAGGCCACCTGAGGGCCTCCGTGTCTCTCCAGTCCCGCAGCGTGGACAAGCAGCATGCTGTCATTAACTACGACCAGGACAGGGACGAGCACTGGGTGAAGGACCTGGGCAGCCTCAATGGGGTGAGTGCGGGGCTTCTGTGCTGGTCACGCCCCTTCCCACAGGCCCTGCCCGCCCCTGGCCCCGCCCCTGGCCCCGCCCCCACCTTGGCCCCGCCCATCGCCTTGGCCCAGAGCCCTGCCCCCCTATCGTCCTCCAGGCTCCAGGACCTCCCGCTCTGGTGGCCTCCTTGGGAAGGCTCCCTCTGGGCAGGGCCCCCAGGAGGAGGGGCTGCCTTCTGGGAGGAGGGGAGTCAGGCCCTCAGGAGGGCAGGGGAGGTTTGGGGATCTCCTGCAGGCTGGAAAATGGGCTCCTAAGATGAATGGATGCTGGGTGTCCCATCCTAGGGGCATATGTGAGCTCTTTTGCGAGTTGGGAGTGGCAGGTTCAGAGAGGTGACCAACAGGAAGTTCCTGGCTGCAGGAGCAAGTGAGTGGGTGGGCAGAGACTGGCAGGGAGGACAGGAGGGGCCCTCCGCAGGGTTCAGCGTCTGTCTGGGCGTCTTGTTCCTTCTGTGTTTGGTTCCCTGCCCTGGAGGCTGTTTCAGTAAAAAAGCAAACCACCAGCCTCCCTCCAGCCAAGGAGGACCCTGCCCCCGACCCCCTGCCCTGAGCTGGGGGTCCCGCAGCACGCTCAGGCCCACCCTGACTCCACCAGTTGCTGAGTGCCCCAGCTGGGGGTCTCGGTCACTGCTGGAGTCTGTCCCCGAGACCCCTTCTCCCTCGGCCCCCCGGTCAGATGAACCATCCCTGCCCCAAGGGGGCTGCACAACCTGGCCAGCCTTGCCCAGGGCCCCCCTGCAGGTCTGGGGACTGCCATCCAAGGGCCTCGGGCGCTGGGGCTGGCAGGGGCCCTATGTGTCCGTTTCACAGGGTGTCATGGCTCTGTGCGCGGGGGCTGTGCCAGGGTCCCTGGGTGCTGGGTGGGCCCCACGCCTTGGCCTCCCTTCCAGCCATCTGTCCTGTGGTCCCTTTGGGGCGTGACGCTGGTGTGCCCGTGCTGGAGGTCAGTGCCTGGCGCCGAGCAGCGCAGGCGGGCTGGATGGCTCACGGCCCCACGTGCCCTGGCTGAGCACCCTGCGGCCTCCCCACAGACGTTCGTGAATGACGTGCGCATCCCAGACCAGAGGTACGTCACGCTGAAGCTCAATGACGTCATCCGGTTTGGCTACGATATCCTTCCGGGTCCTCACCCTCCTCCCCGCCCCCTCCATCCCCACGGCCACCGTCACCCTGTTATCCTGGAAGCAGGTGGGGGCCCCTTGGTCCCAGCCAGGGCCCAGGGGGTTAGAGGCAGCAGGATGAACCTGGGGCAGGGCTCCGGCCTGGCCGTGGGAACCTCCTTCCACTCGCCAGCCCACCGGTGTGTGCCCACACAGGCCTGAAGAATGAGCTTTCCTGGGACCCAGGGTCCCGTGTTGCTGGGGGACCCTAGGAGTGACTTCTGTGCTCAGAATGGGGGGGTGGGGCCACCCTTACGCGTGGCAGGAGTGCAGCCCGTCCCCTGCCCCCCCAATCCTTGATGCCCCCACTGAGCCCTCCGAACCTGTGGAGCCTCGGGAGGCCAGGGCCTCCCAGGGTGGTCTGGGATGGGAGCTGGAGCAAGAGGCGTGTGGCCTGTCTTCCGGGGCCCCCTGGGGTCCTGGGCTGTGCGTGGGGAGGAGGGGGTTCCCTGCAGCCCTCAGGCACGTGGGTGCTATGACCCGGGCCAGCACGGCCCGCAGGCGGCCCCTGCAGTGTGGACACATGCCCGGGACAGGATGGGTGTTCGGGGGCGAGCCTGCTGGCCTCCACCCTCATGCCTGCGTGCCCTCCTCGTCCACCGTGCTGGCAGCGGAGGGTGCCGCCCGCGGGCCCGGCCCGCCCTTGCTGATGCCCGTGCTCCTTAACGCGCTGCCACATCCCAACATGTACGTGCTGGAGCGTGTGCAGCACCGAGTCCCGGAGGAGGCGCTGAGGGTCAGTGCTGCGCGGCCGGGCCCCGCCCCCAGCCCCCCCTTCCCGCTGCTCGTCCCCCAGGCCTCTTGGCTGCCTGGCCCGGCTGCGGTGCTGTGAGTCAGCCTGGTCTGGCCTGCTCCACCGGATGGCCTGGTCTGGCCAGAGGGGAGATAGCCACCCCCTGGGTGACGCAGCCACAGAGGAGGGTGTGGCTGGAGCCTGAGAGGAGATTTCTGGGCCCAGCCGGAGAGGGGGTCGGGAAGAGGACCCACCCTCCTGGCATCTGGGGCACCAGGAGGACCCTCCTCCTGGGTGGGGGCAGGCAGGGAAGGGTAGCCAGGGGCCGGCAGGGGGCAGCCTTGGGGAACGTTCTGGGTGGGGGCGCCCTCAGGCACACTTCCGTCAGCTGGGGCTGGGGTATGGGGGTCACAGCAGGTGGAGCCCCCACTTTCCCCTTGCTCAGCTGTGTGGGTGTCAAGGAGTGGACTCTGGACTCTGTGCACAGCCCCACCCAGGAGCCCCAAGACAGGAGTCGGGGGAGGCTCACTCCCATTTTCCGAAGGAACTGTGGGCAGTGCAGGGAGGGTGGGTGGCCTGCCCAGAGGCCCACGGCCAGTGAGGGGCAGGGGGCCCAGTGAGCCCGGCACATGTGTACCCATGCACACACACCCACACGCACACACACGGGCACCAGCAGGCACTGCTCTCCACCTCCCACGGCTCTTGGGAGTTGACCCCACCCATCTCTCGAGGGGTCTGTGGGTGGTGGTCCCCCTCTGACGGCTGCTGCCCACTCCCTCCCGGAAGCTCGTGGACCCCCAGCGTCGAGCAGTGTGGCCCGGGCAGGTCTTAGGCGCCTGCCCGTTGCGGGGTGGTGAGGGAGACCTTCTCTGTGGGGCCGGGCGAGGCGGGGCTGTCCTGGGAAGGGGTGGTCTGGGGGCGGGGCTGACCTCGGGGGCGGGGCTGTCCTCGGGCGGGCTGGGGCGAGCCCGCCCCTCACCCCTCACCCCAGCTGCTTCCCACAGCACGAGAAGTACACCAGCCAACTGCAGGTGAGCGTCAAGACCCCCGTGCCTAAGAGGGCTGAGGCTGTGCCCGAACAGGTGCCCTACTGCGAGGCCTCGACCCCCAGGCCAGAGCGGGGGGACCGGAGACCAGGACCAGGTAGGACGGCGGTGCTGCGGGGCAGGGGCGGGGCAGGGCGCAGCACCCGGGCCCTGAGCCCTCACCAGGAGCTGGCCTTTGACCCCCACCCCTGACGACCCCGCCCGTGTGTGCCTGCCTTCCCGCGCCCCCATAGGCATGCCTGTCCACTCACCCCGTCAACACTTGCTCTGCCCCCCGTGTGCCCCAGCACCCATGTGGTCCAGTCAGACTGCAGGGGACCTCAGCTCCCGGCTCACTCATTTGTGGCCAGAACCAGAGCAGGGCCTGGGAGAGGCCAGCCCTGGGCAGGCCTGATGGATGGCCCATCAGGCAGAGGGCCGGGGCTGGGGACAGGCCTCCCCGAACAGCTGCTCTGCGGACAGGCTCTCACCGCCACCGCGGGTGCAGAAACGGGGCTCAGGATGGTTCGTGGCTGGCGAGGGTCTGGGCGACTGCAGGTCCGAGCTGGGAGGCAATGCCAGGGCCCCCCGCAGACCCCAGCATCTTCCCCAGCTACAGGTCTCCCCTCCTGTTGGCGATGGGGCCATGTGACCCAGGGTCAAACTCTCTCCCTCTGCAGAGGCGGCCACCTACCGCACCCCCCTGTATGGGCAGCCCTCCTGGTGGGGGGAAGATGATGGGGGCAGCCTGCCTGAGGACCGGCGCCAGGACGAGCCGTGCCCTGGTGAGCCCTGGGGGGCAGTCTGGGCCAAGGGTGCTTTCTCGGCCATGGGGGAGGGCCGGTGGGGTGGCAGTGGAGCTGTTGGTGCCGCCTGTGGTCCTGAGCCCACGTCCCTCCCGTCCCAGAGCGGCCCAAGGACCTGGCTCAGCAGGACGGCGATCTCACGGGGACACCGGCCGGCTTCCGGGCCCCCTCGGAGCCTCAGATTTACTCCTTCCGGCGGGAGCCCAGCTACTTCGAGATCCCCACCAAGGAGGCGCCCCCCCCGCGGCCTCCAGAGGTGCCGGTGCATGAGGCGCCCACCAGGGATGCGGAGCCCAGCGGGGGCGGGGCGGCCCCCGTGCAGAGCCACGCCTGCTTCACCATCGAGTTTGATGACTGCAGCCCCGGCAAGCTGAAGATCAAGGACCACGTCACCAAGTTCCTGCGCCAGCGGCGGCCCCCAGGCAAGGAGGCCACGCCTGTGGAGGTGGTCTCCGCCGAGACCAAGGTGGCCGACTGGCTGGTGCAGAATGACCCAAGTCTGCTGCCCCGGGCCGGCCCCGGCGATGACCGGCACAGCACCAAGAGTGACCTGCCGGTGCACACGCGCACCCTGAAGGGTGAGCGCACGGCCACCAGCCCGGGCCACCGGGCCTTGTCCCCCCTGATGCGTCTGCCTGTCCTGGGAGCTGCCCGCCCGTGCGGGGCTGTCCCGCGTGTTCTTGCTGCCCCTCTGGACTGTGTGTACAGGGCTCCCCGGGGTGGGTAGGGGGGCGCCGTGTTCCTCCTCTGGGACCGCAGGGGTCCTGTGTGCCTTTCCCTCCGTCCCACCTGGTGGGTCCCCCCTCCACAGGTCACAAGCACGAGGATGGTACCCAGAGCGACTCGGAGGACCCCCTAGCCAAGGTGGCTGGGGCCCCCGGGGTCCCAGCGGAGCCCAGTGGGGAGCAGGCGCGGCTGCAGAGGCAGATCAAGCGGGACCCCCAGGAGCTGCTGCACAACCAGCAGGCCTTTGTCATTGAGTTCTTTGATGAGGACACGCCCCGAAAGAAGCGGTCCCAGTCCTTCACGCACACGCCCCCTGGGGACCCCCGGCCCGACCGGCGCCGTGGCCCTGGGCCGGCCGACAGGGACCGCCCGGCTGCCCCCGCCCCGGCCCGTGGGACCGGCAGCAGTTCGGGGCCGCAGCGGGCCGGCTCGCTCAAGCGGGAGAAGACGGAGGAGCGGCTGGGCAGCCCCTCACCAGCCGCCCGGGCCCCCGCCCGCCCCTTTGGCAGCGTGGGGCGTCGTTCCCGCTTGGCCCAGGACTTCGCGGCCCAGTGTCTGCGGGACAGCTCCCCGGCAGCCCGGCCGGGCCCCGAGAAAGCGCCCCCCACGCTGCCCGCGCCCCTGACGCCCCGTGGGGCCAGCCCCGCAGCCCCCTCACCTCCACCGCCCCTGCCCGCCGACCCCCAGGTGACTAAGGCCCGCAAGCACGAGGAGGACGACAGCCTCAGCGACGCAGGGACCTACACCATCGAGACGGAAGCGCAGGACCAGGAGGTGGAGGAGGCCCGCAAGATGATTGACCAGGTGCCGTGCGGGGAGCGGGGTTGCAGGGCCCGGCCTGGGCACAGGCTCTGACTGCGGCCCGCCTGTCCCTCCCTGCAGGTCTTTGGGGTCCTCGAGTCTCCCGAACTCTCCAGAGCGTCCTCGGCCGCCTTCCGCCCAGTCATTAGAGGGGACGGAGAGGAGCTTGGAGATGGGGCGGCCCAGAGAATGGCCCTGCTGCAGGAGTTTGCCTCCCGGCCCGCGGGCATGACCCCCCAGGTGGAGCTGCAGGTGTGGGGCTGAGCCCAGACGCTGCCCGGGGAGGAACTGGGCAGGGAGAGGGCAGCACCTGGCGGAGGTCCCGGGCACTGGGTCCCTGGTCCTGGTCCTGCCCAAGCTGCGGGCTCCAGGCTCCAGTGCCCACCAGGGCTGAGAGGTCCAGGCCTGGGGCCCTGAGTCAAGTTGGGTGCCTGGGTGCACGTGTCCCCGGGGCAGGGCTTGGCTGAGTCTAAGGGACACAGCAGAGCCTGCCTGCTGACCTCTGGGCCACTGGGCCAGGTTGAGATGTGGGCGGTCGGGTCAGGGTCCTGCGAGGACCACAGGGGGCCTCCCAGCTGCTTCTCTGGGGGAACGGGGGGCAGGCACGGGGAAGGTGTGGGACCCGGATGTCACGCTGGGATGCTTCACCCTCCACCGCCTCTGGACCTCCCCATGTTGCTCCAGCCTCTCCCCGCCTCATGCCCTTCTGCCTTCCCCTCCTAGGGCCTCGCGGTACCAGGCTCCCCCGGGGGTCAGAAGTGGGTGTCCCGCTGGGCCAGCCTGGCCGACAGCTACTCAGACCCAGGCCTGTCAGGTAAGTGGCTCCAGCATTGCAGCGGCAAGAGGGTGGCCTCAGGCCACCGACTGGACGGGTGGGCGCACGTTGCCGCCGGAGGAGGGCCGGCCCCCTGTGTGCTCGGGGGCCTGTGGGCAGCATCCGCTCCAGCTGGCCCCCTTGTCTCTGCAGAGGACGGCCCCGGGCGCAGAGCCGCGGAGCTGGAGGGGATCCCGCCGCTGCGGCCACGGCGGCTGCTCCCGCAGCTGCCTAGCGACAGAGCGGACAGCCCCGCTGGCCCTGAGGTGGCCAGGAGGAGTGGTCCCGGGCCCCCGGAGGTGGGCGGCGAACAGGCCGGCCTCCTCTTGAGCCAGGAGGACCTGGAGCCTGACAGCCTCAGTGATGCCAGCGGCTCAGACGGTGGGCGGGGCCCCGAGCCGGGCAGGGGCCCCCAGGAGGAAAGACGCAGGAGTCCCCAGGAAGGGCCGGTGTGGACAAGGGGCCGGCGCTCGCCGAGGGGCCCTGGGGAGCCAGCCCCCACCTCTTTCTTCATCAGCGACCCGAGTGCAGAGGCAGCCCTCCCCAGGAAGGCCCCTGCGGCTCTGGGGCAGGTGGAGGGCCCGGGGCGGGCCCAGCCCAGCGCCCCTGCCCCCGACCACGACGGCGCGTACGTCAGTACCAGCGGGAGGATGGTCATCCAGCTGCAGACGACGGGGAAGCCCCCAGAGCACCAGGGCCCTGCCCCAGCACCCCCCAAGGAGGCCTTGGCATTCGTCCGGCAGGAAAGCTTCACCAAGGAGCCGGCCAGCGGCCCCGTGGCGCCTGGCCAGCTGCCCCAGATCCCCAGCCACCCCCTCCTGCAGGACCTGGCTGCGGCCCGGGCCGCACGCATGGACCTTCACTCTCAGGACACCCACCTGATCTTAAAGGAGACTGAGACAGCGCTGGCCGCCTTGGAGGCCCGACTGCTCTCCAAGTCCCTGGAGGAGCCAGAGGGGGAGGTGGGCAGCGCCCCTGGGCCGCCAGAGGACTCCTTGTCCGGGGACTCTGACGTGGACACAGCCAGCACTGTCAGCCTGCTCAGTGGCAAGAACGGGCCCAGCCCAACCGGCTCCCAGCCCACGGGGCTGCAGAAGGAGAAGCCGCCATCCCCGTCAGCAGCACAGGACCTGGGGGGCGTCAGCCTGAGCAGCGCCCGCGAGCGGCTCTCGGAGAAGCAGCGTCGCCCTCTGGGACCAGTGGATGCAGGCCCCGGAGAGCTGGCAAGACGCCTGGCCGCACGGCGTGGCCACGGCCCCCGGGGGTCCCCAGACTGGCCTGCCGAGGACCGCGGCTCCAGCCTCGCACACCCGCCCAGCGCTGACACAGTCACTTCTGACCACGAAACCCCTGGGGCCACGGGGGCAGCTCGGCCCGGGACGCGCCGGAAACCCATGGCCCCACCGCCGCCGACTGCCGCTGCCCGGGAGGAGCAAGGCCGAGGCTCGGCCGGCATCCAGAAGGCGCAGCAGACACTGACCCGCTCCAACAGCCTGTCCACCCCGCGGGCCACACGGGCCTCCCGGCTGAGGCGGGCCCGGCTGGGGGATGCCTCGGACACAGAGGCGGCAGATGGCGAACGGGCCCCCCCGGCCACCCCGGAGCCCGCGGGGCGGCCGGCAGCCGAGCAGGCCAAGAAGCTGTCCCGCCTGGACATCCTGGCCATGCCCCGGAAGCGGGCCGGCTCCTTCACAGGGCCCAGTGACTCAGAGGCGGCCCCCGCCCGCGCCGGCTTCTCGGGCCGCAGCGTCGAGCTATACTGCCCCGGACGCAAGCCCACCATGATGGCCGAGGCTCGGCCCGCTGCCAGGAAGGCTGCCAACACTGCTGCTGTCCCCCGCCAGCCCTTCAGCAGGGCCCGCCCAGGAAGCGCCCGATACTCATCACCCAGTGAGTGCCAGGAGTGGGCGGGCGGTCCCGGGCTCGGTCGGGGCTGACGGTCCCGGGCTCGGTCGGCATGGGCGGTCCCAGGCTCGGTCGGCGCGGGCGGTGTGTCTGCAGCTTCCTGTGCAGCAGCCTGGCCACAGGTGTCGGGCCCAGTGAGGCCCTGGAGGAGCCGCCTTCCCCTCAGCAGATGCTTGGGCCCCCAGCTGGGTGTGCAGGGCGATGGGCCCCCCGCCGACCCGGCCGTCCTGAGCACGCAGGAAGCCCTGGCCATCTCCTGAGTGGCGGGGCCCGCAGGGGGAGGGCCGGGTCCACCCGCTCCCTCCTGGGGTGTGGACCCCACGGCTGGAGCTGGCCTCCTGCCAGCATGGACCCCCGCCTGCAGGGCCTGACCGTCCTGAGCGAACTGGTTGGAGGCGTCGGGTCTGCTGTTTCTTCACTGCCCAGCCCTGGCCCCGCCAGCACCCGCCTGCCAACTTAGAGCCCCTCCTGCCTGCGGGTCTGCAGGGGGCCGAGGCGGCGGTGGCTGGCCGGGGGTGAGGGACTGGGTGGGGCCAGGATGGCTGCGGGCTGGGGGCCACGCCTGCTTGGCCCCCGCCCTCCTGGTTCTGTGCTTGTATGCGGCTGCCTTGGGGGCTCAGCGCTGGGGTGGCGAAGGATGGGGGCCTACGATGGATGGATGGGCTGGCAGGTGTAAGGGGGCCTGCAGCAGCTGAGCTTGGGATCCGACCAGAGGCTGTGTACGGCCACCCGCGCGGTCCAGCCCAGGGCCACGGCTCATCTATGTGGAGAGGTTCACCCTCACCTAGGGTGTCTGTGGGCACCTCTTCTCTGCTGCCAAGGGCACTGGTTCCGATCTGGTGGGCACAGACCCACCCCCCAGACAGAATATGGCCTGTGCCCACTGCTCACCAGCCGCCACCCTGGGCTGCTTCGCGAGGGCCCTTGGACGCACCCGGCTGCCCATCCAGGCATGTGCCTCTGAGCCGGCGGGGGTCTGCTGGCGCTTCAGCCGAAGGGCTTCCGGGTGCAGGGGCGCCAGCTGCAGCTCGGCTCGCCCTGCCGCCCCGGGCCCTCGCCCGGAGGCCTGGGGGCAGCTGCGGTGCTGAATGCTGCTCTGTTCTGGTCTTGCTTCTGGAACCAACTCGCTCACCCGAGACGCGCGCCGCCGGCAGCAGGGCTCCGACTGCACGTCCACCTCCGAGGAGGAGTGCGGCTCCCGCCACGGCTCCCCTAAGCACGTTCGCCCCCACGCCTCAGCAGCCACGCAGACTCCGCGGGCTGGCGGCTCCAGCCGGGCGCGGCCCAGGGCCCCTGGCCTTCGGGACACGGATGACGAGGATGAAGAGCCTGATGCCTACGGTTTCATTGTGCAGACGGCCGAGATTGCGGAGATTGCCAGGTGAGGGGTGCCTCTCCTTGGGACTGGCTGGGGGTTCAGAAATGCCAGTCAAGTGGGTGGGCAGCTGGGAGTCAGGTGGGTGGATGATGGGTAGATGGGTGACGGATGTTTGGAAGGATGGATGGATGGATGATAAATCGTTGTGTGGGTCATTGGATGATGGATGGTTAGATGGGTGGTGGATGGTGGATAAATGAATTGATGGAGGGTGGACGGTTGGGGGGATGGGTGAACAGATGAATGACGGATGTTTAGGTGGATGGATGATGGTTGGGTGGACAGGTGAATTGACGGAGGGTGGACAGTTGGGTGGAGGGATGGAGGGATGGGTGGTGGGTGGTTGGATGGATGGGTGCAGATCTGCCCATAAGGGTGTGGGGAGGAACCTTGGGCACAAGGAAGGTCTTCACAAGCGTTTTATTGAAGATGGGTCCCTGCGTGCAGTCGCTCAGTGGAGGGTGTCTCCCAGTCAGGCGCTGAGAGGACAGTGCAGAGGTGCCAGAGAGACAGAGTGGCCTTTGACTGGGCAGCAGTCACTGCTGTGCCGGCCACTGAGAGTGGACGGATCTGGAGGTCTGCTGGGGGCGCCCTGGGCAGAGCCGGTCCTCAGTGGGTAGACCTGGCCTCTGGGGTGACCTTGATGTTGAGGGGCTGTGGGGGCCAGAGGCCAGAGCCCCTGCGCTGGGAGAGACGGGAGCGATGGTGGACAGCGGCTTGGCTGGGGGCTTGAGCAGCGCCAGGCGCAGTGTCCAGGGCAGAGGTGCGGCTCCAGCCTGGGGTCTTCGCGGGCAGCCAGGGGCAGGGAGCTGGTCCCCAGCGGGGCTCTAGCCGTTCCCTCCTCGGGGCAGAGGGATGAGGGGTTCGGCTTGTGCCAGGGGCTGTGACTTGGCCCGCTGTCCTGTGGGGAGGTCCCTGGCCTCTCTGGGCCGGCCTGACCCTGACCCTTATTGGCGACCCCACCTCTGTGTCCCTTGGAGCAGGACCCGTGTGGTCCTGGTGGCCACAGGAGAGGGGGACGTGGCCGGGGCCTGGAGGTGTCTCTGCCCGCCTCTCCCCGAGGCGCCCAGCGGGGCCCTGTCTCTCTGCCGATGCTAGCTCCAGAGGTTCTGTGCCCCGCCCCTCACCCGGCGGCCACCTCCTGGTGGGGCCTCCTGCCCCCGCCTGGGGGACCGAGTCCCCCCCGCCCCCCCGGCTCCTGTCCCCAGCGGCCCCCCCATGGGGCCGGACTGGGAGGAGCCCGCAGGGACCCGCCTTCCCTCCCGCCGGCTGCAGGCTGAGCCAGACGCTGGTGAAGGACGTGGCCTCCCTGGCCCGTGAGATCCACGACGTGGCTGGCGATGGCGACTCTCCAGGCTCCCCGGGGCCCGCCCGCAGCCCCTCCCTCAACAACGTGCCCAGCACCCCTGCCTCCACCATCTCTGCCCGCGAGGAGGTGAGCCTGGCCCTTGGCGGCCCCTTCCACGCCCCTCGTAGGCAGGGCTTAGGGGTCGTGGCTGGGAGCCCTCAACAGGGACCCTCACCGCCCTGAGATGGCCAGGTCCAGAACCGGCCTTCCTGGGGGAGGGGAGGCGGGAACCCTGAGTGAGTGGCGCTGTGGTCTGTTCTGCCCGCGGCGCGGTGGGCACGGGCCACTCCCCTGCTCCCCTCCTCTGCAGCTGGTGCAGCGCATTCCTGAGGCCAGCCTCAACTTCCAGAAGGTGCCGCCCGGCTCCCTGGGCCCTCGGGACCTGGACCAGAACATGAATGACCGCTGCGAGGATGCCCTGGCCAATAAGATCCGGCCCCGGAACCGCGAGGAGGCAGGAGCCCGCACCCAGGGGAGCCCCTCGGGGCGTGGAGGGGCGGGACCCTGGGGGCGCGGGCCCGCTGACGCCCGGGTCCCCACAGGTGATCTGTGATAACCTCATGCTGAACCCGGTGTCCCAGCTGTCCCAGGCCATCCGCGAGAACACGGAGCACCTCGCTGAGAAGATGAAGTGAGTCATCCCACGGTCCCACCCCCCCGCAGGAGAGGGGCCAGGGAGCCACCGCTGCTTGGTGGATGCCCAGCCTGGGCCCCGGACATGGGTTCAGACACGCGCCTGTGACCTACGACCGAGCTGGGCGTCTGCAGACACAGGCCCCCAAGCAGCACGAGGAGAGGACGTTGCTGCCACCAGCCCGGGTCCTGCTCCGGGCCTGTTTCCCCTCATGGCCGGTGGGGGATGGCATGGGCCTCCCTGTGGCTGGCGGGGTGGCCTGGGAGGGCCTGTGCAGGGCCCCGTGGTCACCATCCTCTGCTTGCTCCCGCCCCCACCCCTCCGGGGACAGGATCCTCTTCCAGAATTCAGGGCGAGCATGGGAGGACTTGGAGGCCAGGATCAATGCCGAGAATGAGGTGCCCATCCTGAAGACGTCCAACAAGGTGAGGCCCCCCCGCCCCCCAGCCCACTTGGCTCCAGAGAGACCAGGGGAAGTCACTGAAGCCCGGGACCCCAGCTCCTCCCCAGCCCCTGTCCCTGGGGAAGGGTGAGGCTGGGCAGTTCGGCTCCACCTCCTCTTTGCTCTCCCGCTTCTAGGAGATCAGCTCCATCCTCAAGGAGCTGAGGCGCGTGCAGAAGCAGCTGGAAGGTGGGTGAAGCCCCGACCTGGGGGGGGTGGGAGGGCTGCCAGGGGCCTTGGTGGGGCCTGACCCACACCCATGGCCAACTGGTTGGAAGGACCTCCAAAGGGTGGGCCCGGTGGCAGGGCAGGGCCTCTGAGCGGCCTGGCGCTCCACACCCCCCCAGTTATCAATGCCATCGTGGACCCCAGCGGGAACCTGGACCTGTTGACCGGGAGCCGCGGCCCTGTGGGCTCGGCCCAGCTCGGGAGAGCCCGGCCCGCCGCCCCGGGCCTGTGTTCGCCCTCCTCGGCCCTGCCGCCCCGGAGCTTCCCACAGCGGACGAGCTGCGGGACCCCTGGCCTCCCCGACACCCCGTTCCGCCCTGACTTCCTCCCGGACGCCGAGAGGTTCCTGATCTAGGCGGCGGGGCCTCCCCTCCATTCCACCCACCGCTGTGGCCTCCTCCGGCTCGGACAGGTCACCACGAAGACCCCTACACGTGCCATAACCCCGTGAGTGGGTGCCCAGGCCCCCTCCTCAGCTCCCCCTGCCCCCCCTCACCCACCCTGCTGGCCTCCTGGCCCAGCCCCTGCTGCGGCCGCTGCCAAGGGCCAGCATCCTGCTGTGTCTCAGCGCCCCTCCATCCCTGTCGTCGTGTCTTTAGCTTCAAGGAAGGAGCCGTTGAGCCATCGCAGCCGCGGCCCTCCCCGGCCTGGAAGGGCCCCGTCCCCCTCGTGGGCTGGGGGACGCCCGATTCCTGCCGGGCCCTCCGTGCTGGCCGGGACCAGCTGGGGGAGGAGGGGCTGGGCAGTGCGGGCTCTCAGTGCCAAACACAGGGCCAGGGGCCGGGCATGCCCCGTGATGCCCTCGCTCTCGGAGTGGGCAGAGTGCGGGCTGGACTGGGCAGACGCCAGTGGCCCAGGCAGGGGTGCAGCCCACGGGGACATCTGGGGCAGGGACCCCGCTGCTGCGAGCCTTTGGTGCCAACACAACTGCCAGACTCAGTGTGCAGGCCAGGCGGCCACGCACAGACACGCACACGCCAGGAGCACATCCACGCTCACGGCAGGCCCAGGCTCGCCCAGGGAGGGTGGCCGGCCCTGCCCCGGGCTCCCGGGGTTCAGGCGGACCACCCGGTGAGGCAAACAGTTGACCAAAGTGGCCAGAACCCCGGGCTTCCAGAGGCTCCCTGGACTGCACACCCCCCCCCCGTCCTCTGGACGCTGTGGGCATTAACTGGGTGCCCCTCAGGCCTCCGTGCGCTGTGGGGTGGGGGGTGGGTGGGTGGGGGCAGCCCCCCCCACCCCCCCCAGGAACCGTTCATTTCTCAGGATCCTCTCAGCTGGGAACGAGCCAGGCAGCAGAGCGCGGCCCCTCCTTCCTGGGGGGCTGGTGTGTCTGGAGCCTCTAAGCCAAAGAGCCCATTGGCTGTGGCGGGTGGGCATGTGGCCGCCCCGCCAGGACCATCCTGGAGTGGGGGTGCGCCCGCCCCGCCTGGCGTGTGCACTAATGTTGATGGCGAGCAGGGGTGGGGGTGCTGGGGGCGGGACCCCAGGCCAGCGCGTGCAGGTCTGGGCCGCAGGGGGTGATGCGTGTCTGTGTTTCCGTCTCGCTGACGTGGCGCCCAGTGCCCAGGCCCTGTGCCCTTCCCCGACGTGCACGTGTGTGAGTGCAGTGGGGCCCCCGCCCGGCCCCGCCGCGAGCCTGCTGTGTCCGCACGGAGGAGGTGCCAGTCCTGGTGCCCCCCGCCCCGCATGCCCACACGGCTGTCCCCCGGAAGCGAGCAGTGGCCGTCTGCCCCCCGCCCCCCGTGGTGACCACAGTGTTTCTGTCGCGGCCCATGCTCCTCTCCCCCTTCACCCTGGGATCAGTAACTTATTTGTCTGGCTTCTTGGAGGCATCTCTGTGCGTTTGTCCTCAGGTGGTCTTATGGATGTCTTTCAGAAAATGGTTATTTTATAAGTCTTGTCATGGAACATGTTCTAATAAACCATTCTCCTGTCGTGCGGCAGCATGCTGGTGTCCGGCACCGCGGCCTCGTTTCTCTGGCGGTGGTGTTTGGGGAGGGAGGGGGCCCCCTGCAACCCGGGAGGTTCATGCCAGGGTCTCCCTTTCTGGCCTGCTGCTGTTGCTGCTGCTGCGCCGCTTCAGTCGTGTCCGACTCTGTGCGACCCCGCCAGGCTCCTCCGTCCCTGGGCTTCTCCAGGCAAGAACACTGGAGTGGGTTGCCATTGCCTTCTCCCTTCATGGTCTGGAAAATCCGTTTCGACGCGCAGGTCAGGCGCACTGCAGTGCAGAGACGCTGCCACCAGAGGGCGACCTAGGCGAGAAAGCAAAGCTGGGGAATGGCTGAAGTTTGCTTTGGAAAAAACGCTATTCAAGCCATTCAGCGACGCAGCGTCCAAGGGCGCCCTCCACACGGGCGCTGCCTGTAGACAGAGCCCAGGAGGGACGCAGGCCCTGGGTGCTGGGCGTCTGCTGCTCCCAATCCGTCCCCCTTTTATGGCTCAGGTGGCTATCTGACCTTTCTTGCTGACCCTCCCGCCCAGGAGCGATATGTGCCCACCTACAGGGAGGACACAGGCAAAAGGGATAAGGTGACTAGAGCAAGCATCCTCGAGGCCGCTCGGGGCAGTGGCCATCCTCCAGGAGGCACTTGACCTCAGCAGGTCCCCAGCCTGCTCCGTCCCCGCGAGGCAGCCCCAGTGTCGGCTCTTGGTCTTGCAGCCCCTGCGTCATTGGCACAGGAGCCTCTGGTGTGTGTCCCCTCCTAGACTGCCTTGTTTGTGTCTGTGGCCACTTTCCAGAAGACCTCCATTTTGTTTGTTCTCAATGGCGTTTTCCTCTGACGAGATCTCTCCAGTCCTTAGATTTGGGGTCAGGGGTAAAAATGTTTTTCTTTTGTCTCTCCCTTCCCCCCGAGCTTTAAGGGTCTCCGTAGGCAGCTGCTGTCTTCTGGCACTTAGGAAACATCCTTCCATCGTCTTCTGGGTTTCGTTGCTTTCGTGCAGGAATCAAGCATCCCTTTCGCCCCTTTGTGGTGGCGTCTTTCTTACTATTTCAGATTTTCCTTTGTCATTCATTTTCCAGTGGTTTGACAGTGTGCTCAGGAGTTGATTGTACTTATCTGTGCCGGGAGTTATGAAACTTCTGAGAAGGTCTCAGCTTGTCTGTCTTCCATCACTTTCGGGAAAGCCTCGTCCGTTCTTCAGAGCTTGGTCTGCCCCGTTTCCAGTCTTCGTTTCCTGGACTCTGTCTGTGAATCCCTAAGACCTTTACACCGTGTTCTGTGTCTCTCACGCGCTTTTGTATATCTCCTGTGCGCTTCAGTCTCTTATTTCTTCTGCCCTAAGTCACAGTTCAGATGCCCCAGGTGGCGCCAGCGGTAACGAACCCACCCGGCAGTGCAGGAGACAAGAGACGTGGGTTCTGCCCCTGAGTCGGGAAGATCCCCTGGAGGAGGGAATGGCAGTGTTCTGGCCTGGAGAACCCCATGGACAGAGCAGCCGGGTGGGCTACAGTCCATGGGGTCGCAAAGCGTCGGACGCGCCTGAAGTGGCTGATCCCAGATTGCAGTTCCGTCCTGTCTTCATCTCTGTCCAGCTGCCCAGTGGCCCGTCTCTTACACGATTTAGGTGTTTTATTTTTAGCTCTATAATTTCTGTTTGATTTATTAAAAAAAATTATTTCACATCTCTAGGTAAAAATTCCTGACTTGTCATTTATTGTTCTGAACATATGAGTCGTATTGAACACAGAGGTTGTATCCAGTAGCTTCAGAACCTGGATCCCCTGCTTTTGTGCTTGGTTCTGTTTCTCAATGTGCCTGGTGACTCTTGACTTTGAAAAGTGAACAGTGGAATCAGGTGACAGATACTGTGAGTGGAAACAGTGCAGGCTTCCCTTGTGGTCAAGTGGCTCCATGGCCCTCATGCAGGTTGGATCCCTGGCTGGGGAACTACAGCCCACACCCGCGACTGAGGGTTCACATGTCACCGCTCAACCAAGAATCAGTTCAGCCAGGCAAATGTATAGATAAAAGTAAACAGGGACTTCCCTGGCGGTCCAGTGCTGAGAATCCGCCTGCCAATGCGGGGCACACTGATTTGACCCCCGGTCATCTTCCCGGTCCGGGAAGATGCCACGTGCAGCGGGGACACGGACCCCGGGGAGCGCAGCTACTGCCGCCCATGCGCCCTGGGGCCTGCGCTCCGCGGCCGAGAACCCGCCGCCGCGAGAAGCCCGCGCAGCGCCCCTGGCGGGAGGCCCCCGCTCCGCAGCTGGAGAGCGCCCTCGTGCGGCCGCAAAGAACCCGTGCCCCACAACAAAGACCCAGCGCGGGCGAACTCTTCGTTAACTTCAAGATTTTTCTTGAGGAAAGTGCAGTCTCGGCTGCTACGGCTGCTACTGCTGCTGCTGCTACGTTGCTTCAGTCGTGTCCGACTCTGCGCAACCCCATAGACGGCAGCTCACCAGGCTCCCCCGTCCCTGGGATTCTCCAGGCAAGAACACTGGAGCGGGCTGCCACTTCCTTCTTGCAGTCTCTAGGCGACGCTGTGTGTCTTCGGTGAGGGTCCCCCGTCCTCCGCCGGAGGGACTGAACTGGCCTGAAGCTGGCTTGAGACGCGCTCAGGCTGCTCCACCTCCCGATTGCCTGGTTCTGGGCTCAGCCCTCCTGGGGTCCCGGTGGACAGTCAGAGGAGCGGACCAGCTTTCTCCTCCTCTGACAAAGATCCTGAACGCAGTTTTGTCTTCCTGGAACCATAATACAGTTGTGCTTGGTTCAACGTTTCATCCACGCCATGCTCAGCCTCTGAGCCCTGTGCAGCATGAGAGTCAACAAACACCCCAGGAGGGAAGCACAGAGTGCCGGGGCTCTCCAGCTCCCCCTGCTCCTGTGGATCTTGACCCTACAAGCCCTGGTGTCCCGGGCAGGCCTGAAGGCTGGTGCCCCTCCCCCTGCTAGCTTTGTGAGTCTGCCCAGACCCAGCCTGTCCACGCTGGATCTTTGCAGCCACCCTCGCCCAACTGCTCCGCCTCTGCCTCACAGCTCCATCTCTACCTACTGGGAAGCCCACGAGTGCTGCTGAAAATAAAATGAAAATTAGACACAATGCTGAGATAAGACAGAAAGGGAAGCCCCAGTGCACCAGAAGGTATGTGGGAAACGAGGTGCAGGATGGATAAAGAAACGGGTAGAGCACCACTTCCGCGGGCCGTTAAGGTCCATAAAAACCCCTAATGTCGAGGCAGGTGATGTTTTCTGTCCGTACAGCGTCAGAAGATAAGGCTTGTGCCTGGCAAGAGGAGAGTTGATATTAAGAATCCTGTTCAGAGCTGGGTCTTCAAAAGTTTGTACATAGAGAGAAAGGGGCCAGAAAAACTCCCCATAGCCCCAGTGGCAGGGCAGGGAAGCCTGTCTGTTCCCAGGTTCTGGGTGAGAGGGGGATAAAGTCTGCAGTAAGAAACAGACCTTAGGGAAAGCTGACCAGCAGATGAACAGAGCTGTAGAAACAAACAGTAGTGGGAAGGTTGATGCCTGGAAATCGGCCAGACACAGAAAAGGAAAAGCTTCCATGTAGACGGAGCAGGAGATTGTGAGGCATGGAAGCTACAGAGCAAAGGCTCTGTACTCAGTTAGTCTGAGTTTCAATGTGAGGATAAAGAAAATGCATAGCAGGGATATTCAAAGAGACAGTAGCTGAGAACTTTCAAGAAATAATCAGAGGCATAAATTCTCACCAGTCCCAGGAGCGATGTATACGAGTAAACTTTGGTGACTTTCCTGGTGGTCTAGTGGCTAAGAGTCTGCCTTCCAGTGCAGGGGACACAGGTCTGACTCCTGGTCAGGGAAGCTTCCACATTCCATGGGGCAACTAAGCCTGTGGGCCACAAATACTGAAGCCACATGCGGCAATGGCTGACGCTCATGGGCCTAGAGCCTGTGCCCCATGGGAAAAGTCATGAGAAGTCCGAGCACCACAGCTGGAGAGAAGCCCCCTGCTCTCCATGACTAGAGAAAGCCCTTGAAGCAATGGGGGCCCAGTTAGTAGACGATATATGTATATATTACAAAAAAATTAAAGTCAACATATTCAAACTATTGAAAGAAAAGAATTGTCAGCCAACAGTTTTGTACCCAGAGAAAGTATCCTTTGAGAGTGAGAGGGAAAGCGATGATTTCTGAGAATAAAGCTTGAGGATTTACCACTGTTACAGCCACCGTGCAAGGATCATTCAAGGATAATTTCAGGAAGAAAAAACAGTTGAGAAGGAAGCCACGGCATACGAGAAAAAATAGTAAATAAATGGACAAACACGCACTAAATCTGAGTGATTGTCGAGAGCTAAAGGATTCTAGTGACTGTGAAGGATTACCCTCAGAAAGGTGAAACTAAGATACTACAGAATAAGTAAAATGGAATCCTTGAAGAAATAGTTGGAAGAAAAAAACCCCAGTCTCATTTTCTTGTTCAAAAAGGTGGAGGGATCGATGAATTATAGACTGAAGTCAAGTACTGGGTGAAGTATTTAGGGTAGCCGCAGAAGCCTAGGGGGCTGCCCAGGTGGCGCGAGTGGCGAAGAGCCTGCCTGCGATGCAGGAGATGCGAGAGACGTAGGTGTGATCTCTGGGCCAGGAAGGTGCCCTGGAGGAGGGCACGGCAGCCCACTCCAGCATTCTTGCCTGGAGACTGTCATGGACAGAGGTGCCTGGCCGGCTAAGTCCATGGGGCTGCAAAGAGTCAGACACGACTGAGGCGACTGGGCATGCACAGAAGGATAGGACGATACGGGAGCGTTTCTTTCAGCTACTTGGTGGATTAAGAAAGTGGAAGCCAAGAGGTTGGATCAAGGACAACGGAAATGCTTTGCTGAACGCCAAGGAACAGACTCAGCTGGACTTGGCCCAAGGTTTGATGGCCTCTGGCAGAGGCCCTGGCCCACCCAAGGGGGGGGGGTGCGCAAAGCTGGGCCCTCTGTAGGGGCTACATGCTATGTGTCAGGCTACAAAGGCAGAAATCCATCTGTCTTAAAGTTGAAGAAACCTGTCTGTCTCTGCCCCAGCTTCGGATGGAAAAAAAAAGAAACCTCAAACTCTCTTGTGCAAAGGGAGTCAGACAGAAAGTCTCAGGCCCTGCCTGGTATATGTGGATGCTGGAGGAAAATGGGACAGACACGCATAAGGAGGAACTCGGCACCCCGTCCTGCAGGCACCCACAGACCCGCGGAGAGGCGAGCTCAGGCGAGCACTGCTGGGCCGGTGTGCTGGAGAACAGGGTCTCACAGCCTGCGGAGGGTGTTAGCCACGCTTTGCTGTCTGTGAGTTGATGCTTTATCACCCCCCTGAGGGCCTATCAGCCATCTCTGAGCAAAGGTACTCACCTGTGGGTACGTGGGACCCTCACATGGCTTCAAAGGACACACTCATCTCGCTCACATGACCCGCTTCTGGGGCTGGGCCCTTGCAGACACGACTGGCCTGAACCTGCTGGCTCTACCTTGCCCCTCCTTCCTGCAGAGCCGCCGCCACGGCTCTTCCTCACAGTTCACTCCCTGCCTGTGACTGGCTGGGTACCTCCTGTGTGCCCTCTGGGGCACGCCTTCCTCGCCCCAGGGAGCTGCGAACTGCTAGGTATAGAATGATTCAGTTATGAGACTGCCTGGTGGCCCAGCAGTTCAGACTCGGCGCTCCCAGCACAGGGGGCCCAGGTTGAGTCCCTGGTCAGAGACCTGGATCCCACAAGCTGCAACCAGACGCTCACGTGCGGCAACTAAGACCCGGCGCAGCCAAAGGAATAAATATTTTAATAGAAATATAATAAAATGAATAAGTTATAGGGATGTTATATACTGCACAGAGAATTATGTTACATTGTAACAACTTTATATGAGTGTAATCTATAAACTTGTTGAATCACTATGTCTTACACCTAAAATTAATGCAACATTGAAAGTCAACCACACTTCAACTGAAAGGTGACTGCAGCCATAAAATTAAAAGGCGCTTGCTTCTTGGAAGAAAACCTATGACAAACCTAGACAATGTATTAAAAAGCAGAGACATTACTTTGCTGACAAAGGTCAGAATAACCAAAGCTATGGTTTTCCCAGTGGTCACGTATGGATGTGAGAGCTGGACCATAAAGAAAGCTGAACGCCGAAGAATTGATGCTTCTGAACTGTGGTGTTAGAGAAGACTCTTGAGAGTCCCTTGGACTGCAAGGAGATCCAACCAGTCCATCCTAAAGGAAATCAATCCTGAATATTCACTGGAAGGACTGGTGCTGAAGCTGAAGCCTCTAATACTTTGGCCACCTGATGCGAAGAGCTGACTCATTGGAAAAGACCCTGATGCTGGGAAAGATTGAAGAGAGGAGAAGGGGACGACAGAGGATGAGACGGCTGGATGGCATCACCGACTCGATGGACATGAGTTTGAGCAAGCTCCGGGAGACAGTGAAGCCTGGAGGGCTGTCGCACACGGGGTTGCAAAGAGTCAGACGTGACTGAGTGCCTGAAAAAAACAACAAAAGTGGGAGAAAACAATAAAAGGAAAAGAAGACGGCCTTGTAATGTTACATATGGGGTGGGAATGATCGATAGGAACTTCCTTCCTGAAGGCTGGCAGGGATGACGTAGAGGATGATAGAATCAGAAGGCTGAAGGGGCTGGAGCATTCGCCACGAGCTGAAGCATGGGGAGGTTGCGGGGCACCCAAGTGTCCATTTCCCCTCAGGTTGCCCACCAAGTGCGAGGGAGGAAGTCGGCTGAGAACCACCAGGCTTGTGTCTGAGAGTGTGGGAGCTGGACCCCACGGGGGCCCCGAGCTCGGGGGCGTGCGTGACACAGTGCCTCCGGCAGGCACCCTCCCCGGGGCTCCATCCGTCTGAGACTGGATGTGGTAGGTGAGAAGTAAGTTACTGAGTAGGACGCTTCTGCGGCTGATGAGCAGCAGGGCGAGAAGTGCCGGCCAGAGCGCTGACGGCTACAGTTTTACAATCGGAGGAAGAGTGGGGAGGGGAGAAGACGCCACGCTTGCATTATCGGCTCTGCCTCCAGGTTGAGCAGGGGAATTTCCTGTCCCTACATGGTCAAGCTAGGCCCACAAATTACCAGTTTTCATGGGTGGAGAGAGCACATCCTAGGGCTCATTAACTTACTGAGCTCCCTGGCAGGATGTGGGCCTCATGCCACCTTGTCTTATTGTGTGAGGGCAGGTCCCGGGCTTCTGCTGAATGGTTTTGTTGCTAAGCCAGCCTGCTTGGTTTTGTGGTTAAGCAACCCGGCTTTCTCAGTTATCATTAACTTCCAGGGGTCTCTCAAATTTTCTGTTAACACTTCCCCAGTGGGAGTAACTGTTTAATCACCCATGTTGTCCCTTCATTCTACCCCTGTCGTAACCAGGTTTTACAGCTCACTTCTCAATCCAGGAGCCCGGGCAAGAGGAACAGACACTCCATGAGCGGAAGGGGAGGCGGTGGGAAGCTTGTCTCGGGGGGTGAGCATGAGGAAGTGATTTAAGAGACATAAAAACCAAACTCAACGTGGGGACCTCAACTGGAAGCAATAACAAATCAGCTATGAATGAAAACTTGGTGGCAATTAGTGAAAGTTGGTGGAAGTTTTAACATCACTATAGACTGATGTCTAGTGACCCCCAAATTCCTACTTTTAAACCCCACCCCCCAGTGTGATGCTAGTAGGGAGTGAGGCCGTGGGGAGGTGATTAGGTCATGAGGCTGGAGCCCCTGGGAATGAGATTAGTGCCCTCACAAAGAAACCCCAGGGAGCTCCCTGGCCCCCCCACCAGGAGGGAGGAAGGCAATGAGAAGGTCCAGCCGTGCAGCACGAAGCAGCGGAACCAGACACCCAAGCAGCCGGCACCTTGACATTGGACTTTCAGCCCCAGATCTGTCTAAGCCCCTCAGTATGTCACAGCAGCCGGGACGGATGAAGATAAGAATGAACCGTGACGTTGATAAGGAGTTGTTGCCTTTGTTAGGAGTGATCCTGTAGGAAATTTGTTTATTTAGAAAGGCACACTGAAGTATTCAGAAGTGAAATGTTCCCCATGTCCTCTGTTCATTTATTTTATTTTTATTGAAGTATAGTTGATTTATAATACATTATTATATAAGTTTTGGGCTTCCCTGATAGCTCAGCTGGTAAAGAATCTGCCTGCAATGCGGGAGACCTGGGTTCAATCCCTGGGTTGGGAAGATCCCCTGGAGAAGGGAAAGGCTCCCCACTCCAGTATTCTGGCCTGGAGAATTCCATGGACTGTATAGAGTCGGACTCAGCTGAACGACTTTCACTTCATTATATAAGTTGCAGGTGAACAATAGAATGAGTCACAGCATTTGATGGTTAGACTCCATTTGTCGTTTTTATAAAAAATTTGGCCATAGCCCCTGTGTTGTATAATTCCTCTTCAATTTAAAATTCCTTTCTGGGGGCTTCCCTGGTGGCGCAGTGGTAAAGAATCTGCCTGCCAATGCAGGAGACATGAGTTTGATCCCTGGGAGGATCCCGCGTGCCATGGGGCAACTCAGCCCATGCGCCACAGCTCCTGAGACTGTGCTCCAGAGCCCAGGCTGCGACTGCCAAAGTCCGCGCACCTTAGAGCCCCTGCTCCACAAGAAGACAGGCCACGGTGAGGTGGAGCCACGCGCTGCAGCGAGAGGGGGGCCCCACTTGCTGCAGCTGGAGAAAGACCCTGCGCAGCCTCAAATAAAAAATAAAATAAGTAAATGAAATGAAAATTCCTTCCTGAAGCAGAGGCGGTGCGTGTCGGCAGCTGTGGAGTCTAAGCTGCCTGTAGTGGCTGTTCGTTATGCTCTCCCCTCCGGTCTGCGTGTCTGAGACTTTCTGCAGAGAAAAAGTCTAATGAAGCAGCGGAGTAAGAGAAGATGCTGCTACACTTAGAAAACTGATGACTTCAAACCTATGAGAAAAAGTCAACAAATCTCCACTAAAAGCAGCAAAAATACGAGCAGGGCTTCACAGAAGAGGAGAGCCCGTGACCTGCCAGCACGCTCCGTGGTCAGGGGCCGGCGGGCTGCAGCCACGCCGGACGCTGCTCCGTGTCTCCAGATGCAAAGACCACAGAGTATGGTGGGACACTCTTCTGAAAATACCCAGCACCGTCTTGGAAAGTGAGGATATTAATGAAGGAAAACGGGCCAGTAGACTCAGGTATCCAGTGACCCTACCCGGGAGCAGAGGCCACCTCGGCTGTGGTCAGGAGAGGAGGGCAGACCCCCAGGCTGAACTGGGACAGGGTGTCTGGAAGAAGGCGCAGGGGTCTGGGGGTAGCCACTGGCATCTTCCCCTTTCACCTCTCAGCGCACTCACGCCGGCCCCAGGACTCTGCCGGGGAACTGATACCCTGTCCATGGCCACACGAAGGTCAGCACCCTGGACAGGGCCCCTGCAGCCCTGTCCTGCTGGGGTCTCACAGGCAGGGCCTGGGCATACACCCAGACCTCATCCAAAGAGGACTTTGAATGAAGGAGTGGGAAAGGGTCCTGTCCTCAGAGAGTCCCAGGCAGACGGGAGAGGGGGTGGGGCTAGGGAGGCAGAGACCCGCGCTGGAAACCCAGGCTGAACAAACTATAGCCAGCCTGCCTTTTCAGACAGCCCAGTGAGGGGCCGACCTGCATTCTCCAGGATGGAGGTCCCAGCTGCCTCCATTTCCCAGACTCCCTTGCAGCTCGATGCAGCCGTGTGACTAAGTTCTGAATCATGAGACGTGAGTGGAAGTGCCCTGTGAGACTCTCAGGATGTCTTCCAGGATGTCTGCCCTTATATCCTGCTCTGCTAGGAACAGGAGGCAATGACTGAGCTCTGGCAGTCATTGTGAGGCCATGAGGCGGCCAGTTAAGCCCAGGGATTGGGAACTGAGAGTTGGAGGGGCCTGGTTCCCCATGGCTGCAGAGCCAATGCCATCCCTAGGCTGCCAGTATTACGGAGAAATAAACAACGTTGCTCAAGACCTGGTTCTTCGAGTCGTGATGCTTGTGTACAAGCTAAGTCATAGCTTCAGTCATGCCCAAGTCTGTGCAGCCCGTGGGTTGTAGCCTGCCAGACTCCTCTGTCCATAGGATTCTCCAGGCAAGAATACTGGAGTGGGTTGCCATTCCCTTCTCCAGGAGATCTTCCCGACTTGGGGATCGAACCCACGTCTCTTAAGTCTCCAGCATTAGCCGGCGAAACACTAGTGCCACATGGTTGGCACCAAACCTAACTCGGATGCACCGGCCTGTGACTTGGGGATGGGGGTGGGGAGGGATTTTCTCTGGCTGTGAAAGTTCTCAGCCCCACCCTCTAGCCAGCTCACCCGGCTCCAGATGTCTGTCAAGGGTGCAGAGGGAGGTACGGAGGATGAAGAGGAAGTGGCCAGAAGGGGAAACAGCAGGCTGCAGAGAGGAGGCAGGTGGGAGGTGATCGCGGTAATAGCCTGCAAGCTGAGGGCCTGCGTCTGTGGCAAAGCCAAGATGAACACCAAGGCGGGACCCTCGGAGGTAAGGGCCAGCGAGGCCGGATGGGAGGGCCGGACCGAGAGCCCTGAGAAGGGGGCTTCGGTCCACTGCCTCCTGACCGGTGCTGCCAGCTGTCCTGGGCCCAAAGGGCCATGAAGCTCCAGTGGGTCGTCCTTTCCTCCACTGGTTTCTGCAGCCAGGACCACAGGGCCTGGGGTCTCCCGGGGAGCTCAGCCTGGGGTGGGCAGCTGCCCCCCAGGCCCTGCAGGGCAACCAGTCCCACCCTTTCAGCTGGGACCTGCCCACCACAGGGCGGGGGGAGCACAGAGCTGCCCCCTGGGGTCTCGCAGCCCAACACAGGCTTGCGATGCCAGCGCTGCTAGGCCACCCTCTCCCAACAGCCAGTCCCACCCCTGGACACACGGGGTCCTCATGGTCGAGCTGCCCAGAGCCCCCTGGATGGCAGGTCTCCCCAGGCCCTTATAGTTCACAAGGGGGTGGGTGACCTGGAAGGTGTCTCAGCTGGGCGGCCCCCCAGGTGGGGCTGTGGGGGCAGGGCACTCCCACCTTTTCGTGAGCCTGGCTCAGGAACTCGCGCAGGGCTGCACCCTGATAGCCTCTCTTGAGCATCAGTGAAGGGTCTGGGGAGCCCTCCCTGGGGTGAGGAGGGGAGTGGCAGGCCCCCCCACGCTTCCCTCTTCAGGGTGTAGGGACTCCTGGTGGGGAGTGCCAGGCCTCGGGCTCTGAGCCCCTTCTCTCATTCCAGGGCCCCCCACCCCCCAGGCCCAGCTCCCATGGCTGCCCCTCCCCCATGGAGGCGGGCTGGGGGCCCAGCGGGAGGACACCCCCAGAGCCTGGGGCCTGTGCAACAGCCTGGCTCCCTGGGCCCCAGTGCCCAGCTGAGCTGTGCTCACAGGCGGGCAGCGTGACCCCAGCCCCAGGCCCCAGGCGTCAGTGGCCACTCGCCGTCAAGGCCAGGAGAGAGGGCTACACCCGCCCCTCATGGAAGCCTCAGAAGTTGGCTGGTGGTGGGTGCGGGGGAGCGGGGTTGGGGCGAACACGTCTCTGTGCATGGACCACGCCCCGCACACAGGGAGGGCAGCCTCAGCTCAGAGCTGGGGAGCATCCCACTCAGGGTGGCATTTGAGGCTGCTCTGAGGAGGGGAACAACTCCAACTGGGATCCAGTCTGCCTGGCTTCCAGCTCCTTGTGGGAGTGTCCACTCTGAGGGGACAAGACCTGCGTCCCCAGCTGGCTGCAGAGTTCTGGGGCGGAGACAGACCCCCGCCAGCATCAAGGGGTCCTGACTCAGCCCCCAGCCCCCGGCCCCCAGAAAAACAGCCGTCTCTTCTGTGCCCGGCCCCCATCCAGGACCAGGGTCACTGCCCGGCTCCCAGGAGGGGCCAGCACAGGGCCAGGATGGGGGCCCAGCCCGGGAAGGGAAGCAGCTATTTATGAACCAGCATCGAGAGGACCCAGCCTGAAAGCAGAAATGGCAGCAGACGCGCTGTGGTTGAAACGAGGAACTGAGATTCAGACGCCCACATGGCCGTGGGGGGTGCCGAAAGGGAAACCGGCAGGTCATATGCGGCCCAGGCACACTCAGGACACACACGCACATGCACACAGACACGCACACACAGAGAGACATGCACACACACAGACACAGACACACACAGGACACACACGCACACATAGACATGCACACACACAGGACACACACGTACACACAGGACACACACACAGGCACACAGACATGCACACACAGGACACACACACACAGGCACACAGACATGCACACACAGGACACACACGCACACAGACACACAGAGAGACATGCACACACACAGACACACACAGGACACACACGCACACACACAGACATGCACACGCGCACACACACACAAGTGCTGGGTGACGGACTCAACAGCTTCAGGCCAGGCCAGGGTGAGGGTCCACCTGGGCCAGGAATGGGGTCTGCAGGGTCCCAGCGAGGTGGCCTCCCCGGTGCCCAGCTGCCCAGGAGCGTGGGGTCACCGTGCCCGGGCCCGGAGCTGCGGGTAATGCCGGTCTCCCCGCCCCGGGGCTGAGGCCTCTGCTGAGCACACGGGTGGTCCCAGCACGGCCCCGCTTCACATCGCCTTGCGGCCCACAGGACAGGGGAGTCAGCACTGTGAGACTGGGGGCCTGCAGGAAGGGCTGAGCCGCCACACAGGCCCCTCGGGCCAGAGCGGCAGGGGCAGAAGAAGCCACAAGGGGCCAGGACTCCCCACCCAGGGGCTGCTGGCACCTGTCTGGAGGACCCAGGAACACGGCCAGCCCCCAGGCTGTGGCCTCAGGCTTGCCCTGGCCAGCCCCGCCTGGCAGCAGGGGTGGGCTGTCTCAGGAGAGCGTGGCCCCTGGGAACCCGGGGGTGTCTTCCTCCAGCTGCAGGTACGGGGGACGCTCGTGCTGCTGTGCCTGGGTGCTGTGACCCTCACCTGCCTCTTGGGGCTGGGGTCCTCCCCTTCCGCCTGGAGCCAGGGCTGCCTTGAGGAAGGGCCCGCCAGGCCTGGGGGCCTTGGCTCCCGTGTGCACTGGGATCCTCCAGGAGGGGAGGTCCGGCGGCAGCATCAGCAAAAGGACTCCTGCCGGTGAGCAAGCCATGGGCTCCGCGGGGCAGCAGCGGGCGGGCAAGTCCAGGAGGCTCTGCCCCGGACGCCCCTGCCATCCCAGCCTGGGCCTCCCCAGAGGGACAAGCACCGCCCTTCTTCCCCTCCCCTGGGAAGAGGCGGTGGTTTCCGGGAGGGTGGGCTGGAGGCAGGGGGAGTGGTCTGGGAGGGGGAGGCCCTGATTGTAAGGGTGGGGTGCGGAGTGCTCTTGGCAGGAAACACAGGCTGTCACCCAGGACTCCGTGGCCATTGCAGCCCTCCCGCCTGGGGTAGAGTCACAGGGCCCGCCCCTCCCGCCCCTCAGGGTCCTCGAACCTCAGAACCCCCCAGCACACCCCCTGACTGAGCCCCTCCCTCTGGGTCAGCCTTGGTGACTCCAAGGGCCTCCACACCCACAGGAGCCCAGACCCAACAGCTCTGAGGGGAGCACGCTGGGCTTGGGTGGGGGTGGGGCCTGGCACCCACTCCCCACTTGGGCAGGCCCCCCCGGGGCCCTCCTGGAGTCAGGCCCGCCCTGCCCTGTCCAGCCTGCGACCCAGCCCGGCCCCCTCGGCCTGGGCTCTGTCTCCCGCTTGCTGACCAGGACGGAGCAGGTGACGCGAGGCTGGCGGCCGCTCCTACGCTCACACCTGGCGCCCCCTCTGCAGGCTCGTCCTCGTGGAGAGCATCCCCCAGGACCTGCAGTCTGCAGCAGGCAGCCCGGCCGCCCAGCCCCTGGCCCAGGCCTGGACGCAGCTGCTGGATGCCGCCCGAGAGAGCGTCCACGTGGCCTCCTTCTACTGGTCCCTCACGGGGCCCGACATCGGGGTCAACGACTCATCTTCCCAGCCGGTGTGTGGCCCTCGCCCTTGACCCGGAGCCCGTGGGCTGTGCCAGGGCCAGGCACACAGCAAGGCCAGCAGGCTGCCCGTCTGTCTGACTGAGCTGTGGGCGGTTGGGGCCGCCTTGGGGGAGACCTGGGCCCTCCTACTGGGACGGGGTGGTCTCTCTCTCACCCTGGCCTGCTCTCACAGGGCGAGGCCCTCCTGCAAAAGCTGCAGCAGCTGCTGGACAGAAACGTGTCCCTGGCCGTGGCCACCAGCAACCCGACTCCGGCCAAGAACTCCACTGACCTGCAGGTCCTGGAAAGCCGAGGTGGGAGCCTGCCGTCCTGGGCCCAGGGGCCAGCGAGAGCTCTGGTGCTGCCTGGGGGCGCTGGGGGCCCGGGGCTGCAAGCGCCTCCGAGGGGGCTTCCCCAGAGGCCGGCTCCAGGGGCCGGACCTGTTGTTTCCCATGGGGCAGAGCAGGGTGGCCTCTGTGGCCAACTGAGTCCAGCTGCTCTGAGCTGTAGGTGGAGGCTCAAGTGGGAGCCAGGGGCCACAGGGACAAACCCCACAGAGCCAGGCCCCCTGGGGGGATCCCGGGCCAACCAACGCCTCCCTCTCCCACCTGTAAAGTGGGGGTGAGGACAGCATCCATGAGGAGGACTGCTGTGAGGAGGAAGGAACTGGGCTCAGCACAAAGTGGGCTCACCCACCGCCCTGCACCCTTGTCAGGCGCCCAGGTGCGACGTGTGCCCATGGGAAGGCTCACTGGCGGTGTTTTGCACTCCAAGTTCTGGGTGGTGGACGGGCAGCATGTCTACGTGGGCAGTGCCAACATGGACTGGCGGTCCCTAACACAGGTGAGTCCCCAAGCCCCAGGAGGGGAGGCCCTCTGGAGCTCGTCCGCCCTGGCACCCCGACATCCCCGTGTGGGCAGTCATCCTGGGGGACGCAGGCAGATCTGTGACGCCTCTGTGGTAGAAACACCCGGAGGCTGATTGCTGCTGCTAAGTCGCTTCAGTCGTGTCCGACTCTGTGCGACCCCATAGCTGGCAGCCCACCAGGCTCCCCTGTCCCTGGGATTCTCCAGGCAAGAACACTGGAGTGGGTTGCCATTTCCTTCTCCAATGCATGAAAGTGAAAAGTGAAAGTGAAGTCGCTCAGTCGTGTCCGACCCTCAGCGACCCCATGGACTGCAGCCCACCAGGCTCCTCCATCCATGGAATTTTCCAGGCGAGAGTACTGGAGGGTTACAGGATTCTAAAGGCATTGCTGTAGAAGGTCACTTACCTGCCTGGAAACACGGTCAGGTCACCTTGTCCAAGGGGCCATGTGGACCAAGCAGGAACCCTTTCAGGAAAAGCAGCGCTTTAGCCATCAGTCAAAAGGCTGGCAGCGCTAGCCGATTAGCAGTGAAGAACGAGCTGGTTTTCTTGGGGCACTGATGCTTTCTGTTGTTTTCTGGCAATGAACAGGTATTGCCCTCGGGTCATAATGTCTAAGAAGAGCAGGGACCCGCTGGGCTCCCCTCCCTGTAGCTCCCCTGCACACGTGGGTTCCACGATGCTGCTGCAGACTGGCCGCCCAGTGGGGGCACGCACCTGCCGGGCAGCCTTGGCCCGTCTGGGGGGGTCTGCCCAGCCCCACAGAGGGCCCCCCGCCCCCGCAGCACTGGCCGGCTGCCCACAGGTAAAGGAGCTCGGTGCCGTCATCTACAACTGCAGCCGCCTGGCCCAGGACCTGGAGAAGACCTTCCAGACCTACTGGGCGCTAGGGACGCCCAGGGCCGTCCTCCCCAAGCCCTGGCCTCGGAACTTCTCCTCTCACATCAACCGCTTCCAGCCGCTCCGGGACCACTTTGACGGGGTGCCCACCACCGCCTACTTCTCGGTAAGGGCGGACAGGCCTGGAGACCCTTCTGAGTCCCTGCTCTCTGGCCGGCCACACCCACCAGAAGTCCCGCCCACCCCAGGCCTGCCCTGCAGGCCGCGGCATCTGCGAGGTCCGAGGTCCAGGGCTGTGGTCCTGGGGTGACCCCATCAGAGGATGCGGCCGTCGTCACCCATGGGGGACAGGAGGCCTGGGTGGTGGGGGAGGCTCTGTGGCCCTGGGAACCTCCACACACAGTGATGGGTGGGGTCTGACTCAAGGAGCAGGAAGGGTGGGGGTGGGTAGGGCCAGAGCCCCAGTGACGCTGTCCCTCCGCTGGAGAGGGGACGGAACTGGGGGGCAGGAGGCCACAGCTACCAGCCAGGAACTTCCCTGGGGTACGGGCAGCTACCCCAGTGCTCAGCTGCAGTGGAGACATGGCCTCAGAGGCAGGTATGCATCCCCAGATGTGGGAGTCCGGCCGAGCCCCCCAGGGAGCTTCCTCCAGGGTCAGGCCAGCCCAGGGCCCCAGCCCTGCGGGGCACGCCTCCTGCCTTCTTCCCAGTTCCCAGGGCTGGAGGGTGGGTGTGTGGTAGGGTGCGGCTCAGAACCAGGCCCCTCAGGGACCCCCTGCCCCACAGGCGTCGCCGCCCGCTCTCTGCCCCCACGGCCGCACCCGCGACCTGGACGCGCTGCTGGCGGTCATGGGGGCTGCCCGGGAGTTCCTCTACGCCTCGGTGATGGAGTACTTCCCCACCACACGCTTCAGACACCCCGCCAGGTGGGCCGGCTGGGGGCCGGGCTGCCCTGTCCTCTCACCTGTACGGACCCCCTCGGGGCAGGCCGGCAGGGCCCCGCCGGCCCGAGGACCCTGACCCTGCCATGCCCCTCCCCCAGCTACTGGCCGGTGCTGGACACGGCGCTGCGGGTGGCAGCCTTCAGCAGGGGGGTGCACGTGCGCCTGCTGGTCAGCTGCTGGCTCAACACGGACCCCAGGATGTTCCCCTTCCTGCGGTCCCTGCAGGCACTCAGCAACCCAGTGGCCAACGTGTCCTTGGATGTGGTAAGAATGCACCCCTGGGCCGGGCCAGGCAGTGGCCTCTCCGCCCCCAACACATCCTCTCTGTTCCCCCAAGAAAGTCTTCATCGTGCCCGTGGGGAACCACTCCAACATCCCCTTCAGCAGGGTCAACCACAGCAAGTTCATGGTAACAGAGAAGGCGGCCTACATAGGTGAGCCGGGCGGCGGCCCGTGCCCTCCAGGGCTCCACGCGAGGCCATCCCAGTCTGCACAGGGCTCGTGTCCCCAGGCAGGGGGCCTGCATGTGGAAGGGTTCAGGGCTCTCCATGGAGGCGGCCAGCCCAGTGGTCAGCTGGGCCCACAGGGCAGGTGGGGAATCCCCGCACGGAGCTCCCCAAGCCCTGAGTTTTCAGGGGGCAGGGGTGGGACCCCTCCGGTGAAGAGCTGGCCGCACTCCTCAGCGGCCACAGGGGCCACCAGGCTGGGCGGGGAAGCAGAGGGACCCGTGCGGCCCCATCCCCAGCCTCCTGCGCCCGCTGCCCGCAGGCACGTCCAACTGGTCAGAAGATTACTTCAGCAGCACCTCGGGTGTGGGCCTGGTGGTCAGCCAGAGGGCCTCCGACGCCCAGCCAGGGGGGAGCACCGTGCAGGAGGAGCTGCGGCAGCTCTTCGAGCGAGACTGGAGCTCCCGCTACGCCGTGGGCCTGGACGGACAGGCCCAAGGCCAGGACTGTGTTTGGCAGGGCTGAGGTTCAGCCCTTCCTGGCAGCAGGGTGGGGCCTCCTTGCCTTGCCTGGCCCCCAGCCTGGACTCCAAGCAGCTTCACTCGCACAAGCCCTGGTTGGGGGCGGGACTGTCCACCGCAGGGTGGACACAAACCACTTGCTTTCCAAATCTAGCCCCTTGGAAGCCCCCGCCCGCCTCCTCCAGGGAGCCCTCCGGGATGCCCCTCCCTGACTCCCACAGAGCCGCCATTCCTGTCCACAAGTGGGGCCTCTAGAAAACGCGTGTGCCTCTGTGTCTCTTGTGTGTGTCCGCTGTGGGGCCGCGCCCGCTTCTGCTCAGCCTCGTCTATGAGGCCACACCGAGGCAAGGCCAGGCGTCTACCATGGGAGCCCCTAACTCTCGCCGGTGTCCAGTCCCGGGCCCACAGGAACCCAGGGACACATCAGGGGATGGGTTCAGCAAGGAGAGGGGGTCAGAGGCCTGTCTCAGCCCGGCTCACCGTCTCCTGGTTTCTGACCTTGGCTTCAGAGCCCACCTTCCCAGGCAGAGGCCCCCAGACTGCCTGAGGCTAGAGCTGTGGACTGGTTCAATGTCCAGGAGAGCCGGGCAGCTGAGGGGGCCATCGAGTGGACACCAGGTCCACCCTGAGCCACCACCCCTGGGCCCCAAGTCCTCACAACCTCAGAGAGAGCCAGCGGGGAGGCTATCGGACAGCTCGGATTTGAACGTCCTTGCCTGCCAGGATGGTCCCCAATCCCCGCCAGACCCGCTGGGGTTGGGAGAGGACACCACGGCTCCATGCGGGCCTCCCAGGCGTCCAGCGGGTCTGGGAGCTGGTCTATGCGTGAGCTGCTGCCCGCTGGGACCCCCGCCGCCCCACCCCAGCTGTTCCCCAGAAGCAGCGGAACCCCAGACCACTCTGCTCCCCTGACCGCTGGGCCACGGTCCAGGCTGTGATGGGGAGACAGTGAGGGCCCACAGCCAGGGCAAGGCCTGCCCCACGTGTGGTAGGTCTGGTGGCCAGCCACGGGGGCCTGTGCCAAAGCAGAATCCCCCAGCCCCCTGGGAGACCCAGCGTTATGAGGCTCGAGAGGCCTGGGGGCTCCTTCTGGGGTGTGGGGGACAGAGCCTGCCCCCGAGGACCCTGGACCCAGGCCCTCATGTGGACGGCTCCGCTGCCTGGATGGGGGGCACCGGCCGCCTCACTTGGGAAAGGTCGGATGAACAGGTGGTTAGTGGCACGGGGGGCTCACAGCTCTCGCCAGGGGCCGACCCTCACTGTGGGACGCAGGAAGGTGCTGTGAGCTGTCCGTCAGCCAAGCCCGAGGCAAGGCCCCGAGAGCGGCCTCCAGCTGGCAAGGAACAGGGCCCTGGGCCACCCAGCCGGCAAGGAACTGACTGCCACCGGCAGCTCCGTTGAGTTTGGGAGGCGGCTCCTTCCCAGGTTGTATCTGGGGATGAGACGGGGGCCTCATGGGACGCGGCTGAGGGCTCCGCAGGGCCTCCAGCACCACGGCCCGAGTAAGACAGACGTGACTCTGTGTGCAGAGAGGCGTGGCATCCACGAGCCGGCTGCCCCCCACTACGGTATTCCCAGGGGGCTGGGCTCCCCCTCATCTTCTCTCCCAGGGTGGAGAGGCTCCTGTAGCCTCCTGGACTGCAGGACCAAGTCCCCACCGAGCCCCCTCCCCAGCTTCCAGAGGGTCCCACATCCCTGACTGGGGGCCCCTTCCCCACCGGCCCCCACGGGAGATATGACATCCCTCAGGAAGGAGGGTTGGGGAGGGGAGTGGGCTGCCCTCTGAGCCCAGAGGCTCCCAGCTTCCCCGCCCCGCCCTCAGTGCTGAGAGCAGCTGCCCCTCTCCGAGCAGAAGGAGGCAGCTCCAGGAACCTTCCCCGGGCAGCAGGGAGGGGCCCAGGCTCCAGGAACCTTCCCTGGGCAGCAGGGAGGGGGCCAGGCTCCAGATACCCCCATGGAGCGCTGCACGCCCACAGGCCTAGAAAGGGCGTCTGAAGGCCACAGGGAGGAGCTGTGACTCTGAAGGGCTGTAGGGTGCTCCCTGACCTTGCTCTGAGTCTGCTCCCGTGGGTGGCTGGCAAGGACGGCCACCGGGGCACAGGGAGCCCTGAGCCGGGCCACGATAGCGGCCGAGGACCCAGCGAAGCCTCCGGGTCGGGGCCCTCCGCCCCCTGGGCAGCCCCTGTGCTGCCTACGGCCCTCGCCTGGAGAGGCCTCCCAGCTCAGGGCAGCCTGTCCCCGGCCTCGCAGTGGAGCCCTGGGCCGGCACCTTTCTCCTCGGTCTCTCACAGCTGCGGGCGGGGAGGAGGGCCGGAGCAGACAGACGGGTCGGGAGCCGCCTTGACTCAGCTGGCAGGCCAGCCAGCAGCACTCAGGGGGATGTGTGCGGGAGGAGAGATGGGTTCCATCCAGAACAAAACGCCTCGCAGCCGAAACGGGAGGGGTGCAGCACTTTATTTATCGCCTGTTCGGCATCCAGGGAAGAGCCAAGTGGGTCCCATCTTCAGGCACACTGAGGGGCTGGGGCCACGGACGCCGGAGTGGGCACCAGCGAGCAAGTGGACGCCCACGGATGTCTGGTGGGAGCTCATGGACGGATGCCTGGACCACCTTGGCAGCCAGCTGCGCCCAGCCCGGCACGGGCAGTATCACTCAAAGCATCCCAGGGCTTGCCTCAGCGAGACGGCCCGTGAAGAGTGGGCTGGTTCTAAGCAGGCAGGGAGAGGGTCTCTTGGACTCTGCCAGACTCTGCCGGAAACAGGGAAACAGCCTTCACCAGGAAGCAGCAACCATGTCTTCGAGGGGCTCGTGGGCAAGGGTCTTGAGTAACACATGTCTAATAAAGCCCCTCAGGAGACCGGGACACTCCTGAAGCTTTGGGAGGCAGCTTTGGGAGGGCTGGGGGCAGGGGCCCCTCTGCTCACAGCCGGCTCTGCTTCGTCCTCCACTCTGGGGGTCACGGCGGACACTCATGTCCACATGCGGGTGTGAGGCACAGCCTCCACTTCCTTCCGTCCTCACTGGGCAGCGGGCCCGGGTGCAGGCTCGTCCAGGGTCCCCGGGTCTGGCTCCAGCAGGATGAGCTCTGTCCTGGCCCTGGATGTGACCATTGCCCCGGCGCCTGGCACCGTCTCCTCCCTGTCCTCAGGGGAGAAGTTCTCGCGGGCATCAAAGAAGGTGGCAGCTTCTTCCTGGAGCTTTTGCTCTGCCGGAGCCGCCTCATCCTCCAAGCTCTTGCCTTTCTTGGTGGGGGAGGAGGAGAACCCTAATTTGGGAAATCGGAACCAGCTGGCCTTCTCGGATTTCTTGGGCGGCTCTGCCTCAGGCTGCAAACCCGGCGGGGTCTGGACGGGGGCCGGCCCGTGGGCTTCATCTTTGGAGTCAGCACGTGCCTCTTCGGAGGAAGAAGAGAAACCGATGCTGGGAAGCCAAAACCGGAGCAGACCGGAAGACCTCTTACCTTCCGGCTTCTCTTTTGGAGCCTGGTCTCCTTTGGAGAGGCCCGCGGCTGCCTCCTCGCCGTCCTCTTCTGGGGGAAATTCGAGGATCTCTGCGGGCTCCTCGTCGGAGCAGCTCTCCGTACCCGGGGGGCCAGAGTGCAGGTCGGCAGTGAGTGCTGGCCCTCTGGGTACGCTGACGCTGGACGAGATCACTTCAAATGGTTCTCCGGTGTCTGGCTGCAGGTCTCCAGAAACAGGGTCTGCTCCAGGGGCAGCGTCTTCAGAAGCCTCCTGCAAGCCCCCTGTCAGTCGGGAGTCTTGGACCCTCCCCTGCGTGGGGGGCTCAGGGATCTTCACTTTCAGCAACGAAAATCCGTAGGAAGCCGTTTGGATCTCAGACGCGGGGATCTCTGATTCCCGCACAATCTGAGTGGAAACGGCCTCGGGTCCCGGGCGACCAGCTGGCTCTGGAGTCACTCCGGCGTGTATGCCGACCCCAGCACCCTCTCCCAGAGCACTGTGAATGTGCACTCGGACCCTGGAAGCTTCCGGGGAGAGGTCAAAGGCCACAGGCTGCTCCCCAGGGGTCCTAGCGCCGGCCTTCAGGATGCTGGCACCCCAGGCTCCCACGCTCTCTGCACACCAGGCGTCGTCCAGGCTGCTCCCGGCGCATTGCACCTCCTGCACGGCAGGGATGAATACATCGGCCTCCGATCCGGGGTCAGGGAAGGCGAACCTCGGCATGCTCAGCCTTGGCAGCTTGACAGTTACCACAGAGCCCTCCCAGGGCTGACCCACGCTGACCACAGAAATCTGGGATGGCCCGTCGGTCCTGGACACCTTCAGTTTAACGGGGCCTTCAGGCTGGGAGGACCATTTCTCCGCCCTCCCCTCTCCCCTGGCGAGGTCCAGGCCTGCAGGCCCAGCAGGAGGAGTTTCTGTTTCCAAAAGTGCCCCGCTGGGCATCCGAAGCGGAAGGGAGCCTTCGCCTGGGCGGACCCTGATCTCAGAAGTGGACAGGCCCACAGGGGGTGCCCCCGGAGGAGGTGGGAGCGGCGTTGAGCCTCTGCCGTCTAGGTTTATCTTTAGCATGCCCGCATGCGATGCGATCTTCTCAGCTGGCTCCAGGGTTTCAGGCGCCTCCACCTCTGACCCCAGAGGCCCCTGAGCCGAGACGGGAGCTGGCTCTTCTTCCCCCAATGCACAGGCAGCAGGCATGGGACTCGGTGCCCCGGGTACCCCCTTCTCCCTGGCAGGGTGCCGGATGATGGGCAGGTGGAGGGCGGGCATCCTGAACCAGCCCCCCAGAGCGGCTGTGCTCCCCTCCACTGGGGCATCCACACCTGCAGCTCTGCACAGCGGCTGGAGGCGTTCTCCTGGTGACGGGGCTGTCCCGTCGCCATGAGGCTGGCCGGCTGACACATCCCCAGACCCATGCCCTTGGCTGCCATCTGCCAGGGGCAGGCCGCGTGCAGAGTCCAGCCCCTGAGCATCGCTGAGGGGGCACGGGGCCGGGGCGCGTTCTGCAGCCTGACCATCAACCGCAGGATCTGCTGCTTCTGGGCTAGAAAACCAGAACTTAGGTCGATGAAACTTAGGAAAAGTCACCCGACCATAAGATGCAGGTAATAGGGGGTCCACAGGGCTGGCAGGAGTATCAGGTGGGCATGGAACGCTCTCTTCGGGGCGCAGAGTGGTAGGACTTTTTCTATCCTCCTGGGAACACGAGAGGATTTCCGGAGGGAAATGTGGGGCGTCGGGAACAGTCACCTGGTACTTGATGAGAGTGACCGCCTCTGGAGAGACGGACGACGACTCAGCGTGAGAACGGCTGACATCAAGTCTGCCTGAGGAAACACCAGGCCAACCCATGTGGGGAAACGGCAGAGAAGGTTTATGGCTAGAAATATCTGACAAGGCAGGATCCACATCAGAAACACTTGGGGCCAAAGAAAGGTGAGGATCGCTTTCAATAAGGGTAGAACTTTTGGAAGATTTCCCTGATGAAGAAAACAGTCTAGGAAACTTAAAATGGGGTTTCTTGACATGGATTTTACCATCATCTTCAGTTTTCAATGTGCAGATTCTGGTGGCACCCTCCTTGTCCGCCAGGGACACGTCGGCCTCCAGCTTGGCGCCCGGGGCCTGGCTGTCCACCTCCACGCTGGGCAGCGACACCTCCACGTCGGGGGCGGCCACCTCGGCCTTGGCGCCCTTCAGGTCCAGCTTGGGCCCCTTGATGTCCACCTGCGGGGCCGTGATGTCCACCTTGGGCAGCTTGACGCTGGGCATCTGCACCTTGGGCAGGTGCGCCTTGATTCCGACTCCCGCCGCCCCTTCCTTGAGCTCGGCTTCAGGCAGGGGCCCCTCCGGCAGCTTGACGGCCACCTCGGCGCCCTTGACGTCCAGCTCGGCCGCGGGCAGCTCCACGCGGACCTCACTGGTCTTGACGTCGGCCTGCACCGAGGGCAGAGTCACCTCGGCCTGGGCCTTGGGCAGGGACACGTCCACGGCGGCCTCGATGGCCTTGCTGGGCGCCGACACGCCGAAGGACGGCATCTTGAACTTGGGCATTTTGAACTTGCTGTCTCTGGCGGCCACCTCCTTGTCCCCCAGGGACACGTCGGCCTCCAGCTTGGCGCCCGGGGCCTGGCTGTCCACCTCCACGCTGGGCAGCGACACCTCCACGTCGGGGGCGGCCACCTCGGCCTTGGCGCCCTTCAGGTCCACCTTGGGCCCCTTGATGTCCACCTGCGGGGCCTTGATGTCCACCTTGGGCAGCTTGACGCTGGGCATCTGCACCTTGGGCAGGTGCGCCTTGATTCCGACTCCCGCCGCCCCTTCCTTGAGCTCGGCTTCGGGCAGGGGCCCCTCCGGCAGCTTGACGGCCACCTCGGCGCCCTTGACGTCCAGCTCGGCCGCGGGCAGCTCCACGCGGACCTCACTGGTCTTGACGTCGGCCTGCACCGAGGGCAGGGTCACCTCGGCCTGGGCCTTGGGCAGGGACACGTCCACGGCGGCCTCGATGGCCTTGCTGGGCGCCGACACGCCGAAGGACGGCATCTTGAACTTGGGCATTTTGAACTTGCTGTCTCTGGCGGCCACCTCCTTGTCCCCCAGGGACACGTCGGCCTCCAGCTTGGCGCCCGGGGCCTGGCTGTCCACCTCCACGCTGGGCAGCGACACCTCCACGTCGGGGGCGGCCACCTCGGCCTTGGCGCCCTTCAGGTCCAGCTTGGGCCCCTTGATGTCCACCTGCGGGGCCTTGATGTCCACCTTGGGCAGCTTGACGCTGGGCATCTGCACCTTGGGCAGGTGCGCCTTGATTCCGACTCCCGCCGCCCCTTCCTTGAGCTCGGCTTCGGGCAGGGGCCCCTCCGGCAGCTTGACGGCCACCTCGGCGCCCTTGACGTCCAGCTCGGCCGAGGGCAGCTCCACGCGGACCTCACTGGTCTTGACGTCAGCCTGCACCGAGGGCAGGGTCACCTCGGCCTGGGCCTTGGGCAGGGACACGTCCACGGCGGCCTCGATGGCCTTGCTGGGCGCCGACACGCCGAAGGACGGCATCTTGAACTTGGGCATTTTGAACTTGCTGTCTCTGGCGGCCACCTCCTTGTCCCCCAGGGACACGTCGGCCTCCAGCTTGGCGCCTGGGGCCTGGCTGTCCACCTCCACGCTGGGCAGCGACACCTCCACGTCGGGGGCGGCCACCTCGGCCTTGGCGCCCTTCAGGTCCAGCTTGGGCCCCTTGATGTCCACCTGCGGGGCCTTGATGTCCACCTTGGGCAGCTTGACGCTGGGCATCTGCACCTTGGGCAGGTGCGCCTTGATTCCGACTCCCGCCGCCCCTTCCTTGAGCTCGGCTTCGGGCAGGGGCCCCTCCGGCAGCTTGACGGCCACCTCGGCGCCCTTGACGTCCAGCTCGGCCGAGGGCAGCTCCACGCGGACCTCACTGGTCTTGACGTCGGCCTGCACCGAGGGCAGCGTCACCTCGGCCTGGGCCTTGGGCAGGGACACGTCCACGGCGGCCTCGATGGCCTTGCTGGGCGCCGACACGCCGAAGGACGGCATCTTGAACTTGGGCATTTTGAACTTGCTGTCTCTGGCGGCCACCTCCTTGTCCCCCAGGGACACGTCGGCCTCCAGCTTGGCGCCCGGGGCCTGGCTGTCCACCTCCACGCTGGGCAGCGACACCTCCACGTCGGGGGCGGCCACCTCGGCCTTGGCGCCCTTCAGGTCCAGCTTGGGCCCCTTGATGTCCACCTGCGGGGCCTTGATGTCCACCTTGGGCAGCTTGACGCTGGGCATCTGCACCTTGGGCAGGTGCGCCTTGATTCCAACTCCCGCCGCCCCTTCCTTGAGCTCGGCTTCGGGCAGGGGCCCCTCCGGCAGCTTGACGGCCACCTCGGCGCCCTTGACGTCCAGCTCGGCCGCGGGCAGCTCCACGCGGACCTCACTGGTCTTGACGTCGGCCTGCACCGAGGGCAGGGTCACCTCGGCCTGGGCCTTGGGCAGGGACACGTCCACGGCGGCCTCGATGGCCTTGCTGGGCGCCAACACGCCGAAGGACGGCATCTTGAACTTGGGCATTTTGAACTTGCTGTCTCTGGCGGCCACCTCCTTGTCCCCCAGGGACACGTCGGCCTCCAGCTTGGCGCCCGGGGCCTGGCTGTCCACCTCCACGCTGGGCAGCGACACCTCCACGTCGGGGGCGGCCACCTCGGCCTTGGCGCCCTTCAGGTCCACCTTGGGCCCCTTGATGTCCACCTGCGGGGCCTTGATGTCCACCTTGGGCAGCTTGACGCTGGGCATCTGCACCTTGGGCAGGTGCGCCTTGATTCCGACTCCCGCCGCCCCTTCCTTGAGCTCGGCTTCGGGCAGGGGCCCCTCCGGCAGCTTGACGGCCACCTCGGCGCCCTTGACGTCCAGCTCGGCCGAGGGCAGCTCCACGCGGACCTCACTGGTCTTGACGTCGGCCTGCACCGAGGGCAGCGTCACCTCGGCCTGGGCCTTGGGCAGGGACACGTCCACGGCGGCCTCGATGGCCTTGCTGGGCGCCGACACGCCGAAGGATGGCATCTTGAACTTGGGCATTTTGAACTTGCTGTCTCTGGCGGCCACCTCCTTGTCCCCCAGGGACACGTCGGCCTCCAGCTTGGCGCCCGGGGCCTGGCTGTCCACCTCCACGCTGGGCAGCGACACCTCCACGTCGGGGGCGGCCACCTCGGCCTTGGCGCCCTTCAGGTCCAGCTTGGGCCCCTTGATGTCCACCTGCGGGGCCTTGATGTCCAGCTTCGGCAGCTTGACGCTGGGCATCTGCACCTTGGGCAGGTGCGCCTTGATTCCGACTCCCGCCGCCCCTTCCTTGAGCTCGGCTTCGGGCAGGGGCCCCTCCGGCAGCTTGACGGCCACCTCGGCGCCCTTGACGTCCAGCTCGGCCGCGGGCAGCTCCACGCGGACCTCACTGGTCTTGACGTCGGCCTGCACCGAGGGCAGGGTCACCTCGGCCTGGGCCTTGGGCAGGGACACGTCCACGGCGGCCTCGATGGCCTTGCTGGGCGCCGACACGCCGAAGGACGGCATCTTGAACTTGGGCATTTTGAACTTGCTGTCTCTGGCGGCCACCTCCTTGTCCCCCAGGGACACGTCGGCCTCCAGCTTGGCGCCCGGGGCCTGGCTGTCCACCTCCACGCTGGGCAGCGACACCTCCACGTCGGGGGCGGCCACCTCGGCCTTGGCACCCTTCAGGTCCAGCTTGGGCCCCTTGATGTCCACCTGCGGGGCCTTGATGTCCACCTTGGGCAGCTTGACGCTGGGCATCTGCACCTTGGGCAGGTGCGCCTTGATTCCGACTCCCGCCGCCCCTTCCTTGAGCTCGGCTTCGGGCAGGGGCCCCTCCGGCAGCTTGACGGCCACCTCGGCGCCCTTGACGTCCAGCTCGGCCGAGGGCAGCTCCACGCGGACCTCACTGGTCTTGACGTCGGCCTGCACCGAGGGCAGGGTCACCTCGGCCTGGGCCTTGGGCAGGGACACGTCCACGGCGGCCTCGATGGCCTTGCTGGGCGCCGACACGCCGAAGGACGGCATCTTGAACTTGGGCATTTTGAACTTGCTGTCTCTGGCGGCCACCTCCTTGTCCCCCAGGGACACGTCGGCCTCCAGCTTGGCGCCCGGGGCCTGGCTGTCCACCTCCACGCTGGGCAGCGACACCTCCACGTCGGGGGCGGCCACCTCGGCCTTGGCGCCCTTCAGGTCCAGCTTGGGCCCCTTGATGTCCACCTGCGGGGCCTTGATGTCCACCTTGGGCAGCTTGGCGCTGGGCATCTGCACCTTGGGCAGGTGCGCCTTGATTCCGACTCCCGCCGCCCCTTCCTTGAGCTCGGCTTCGGGCAGGGGCCCCTCCGGCAGCTTGACGGCCACCTCGGCGCCCTTGACGTCCAGCTCGGCCGAGGGCAGCTCCACGCGGACCTCACTGGTCTTGACGTCGGCCTGCACCGAGGGCAGGGTCACCTCGGCCTGGGCCTTGGGCAGGGACACGTCCACGGCGGCCTCGATGGCCTTGCTGGGCGCCGACACGCCGAAGGACGGCATCTTGAACTTGGGCATTTTGAACTTGCTGTCTCTGGCGGCCACCTCCTTGTCCCCCAGGGACACGTCGGCCTCCAGCTTGGCGCCCGGGGCCTGGCTGTCCACCTCCACGCTGGGCAGCGACACCTCCACGTCGGGGGCGGCCACCTCGGCCTTGGCGCCCTTCAGGTCCAGCTTGGGCCCCTTGATGTCCACCTGCGGGGCCTTGAAGTCCAGCTTCGGCAGCTTGACGCTGGGCATCTGCACCTTGGGCAGGTGCGCCTTGATTCCGACTCCCGCCGCCCCTTCCTTGAGCTCGGCTTTGGGCAGGGGCCCCTCCGGCAGCTTGACGGCCACCTCGGCGCCCTTGACGTCCAGCTCGGCCGAGGGCAGCTCCACGCGGACCTCACTGGTCTTGACGTCGGCCTGCACCGAGGGCAGGGTCACCTCGGCCTGGGCCTTGGGCAGGGACACGTCCACGGCGGCCTCGATGGCCTTGCTGGGCGCCGACACGCCGAAGGACGGCATCTTGAACTTGGGCATTTTGAACTTGCTGTCTCTGGCGGCCACCTCCTTGTCCCCCAGGGACACGTCGGCCTCCAGCTTGGCGCCCGGGGCCTGGCTGTCCACCTCCACGCTGGGCAGCGACACCTCCACGTCGGGGGCGGCCACCTCGGCCTTGGCGCCCTTCAGGTCCAGCTTGGGCCCCTTGATGTCCACCTGCGGGGCCTTGATGTCCACCTTGGGCAGCTTGACGCTGGGCATCTGCACCTTGGGCAGGTGTGCCTTGATTCCGACTCCCGCCGCCCCTTCCTTGAGCTCGGCTTCGGGCAGGGGCCCCTCCGGCAGCTTGACGGCCACCTCGGCGCCCTTGACGTCCAGCTCGGCCGCGGGCAGCTCCACGCGGACCTCACTGGTCTTGACGTCGGCCTGCACCGAGGGCAGGGTCACCTCGGCCTGGGCCTTGGGCAGGGACACGTCCACGGCGGCCTCGATGGCCTTGCTGGGCGCCGACACGCCGAAGGACGGCATCTTGAACTTGGGCATTTTGAACTTGCTGTCTCTGGCGGCCACCTCCTTGTCCCCCAGGGACACGTCGGCCTCCAGCTTGGCGCCCGGGGCCTGGCTGTCCACCTCCACGCTGGGCAGCGACACCTCCACGTCGGGGGCGGCCACCTCGGCCTTGGCGCCCTTCAGGTCCAGCTTGGGCCCCTTGATGTCCACCTGCGGGGCCTTGATGTCCACCTTGGGCAGCTTGACGCTGGGCATCTGCACCTTGGGCAGGTGCGCCTTGATTCCGACTCCCGCCGCCCCTTCCTTGAGCTCGGCTTCGGGCAGGGGCCCCTCCGGCAGCTTGACGGCCACCTCGGCGCCCTTGACGTCCAGCTCGGCCGAGGGCAGCTCCACGCGGACCTCACTGGTCTTGACGTCGGCCTGCACCGAGGGCAGGGTCACCTCGGCCTGGGCCTTGGGCAGGGACACGTCCACGGCGGCCTCGATGGCCTTGCTGGGCGCCGACACGCCGAAGGACGGCATCTTGAACTTGGGCATTTTGAACTTGCTGTCTCTGGCGGCCACCTCCTTGTCCCCCAGGGACACGTCGGCCTCCAGCTTGGCGCCCGGGGCCTGGCTGTCCACCTCCACGCTGGGCAGCGACACCTCCACGTCGGGGGCGGCCACCTCGGCCTTGGCGCCCTTCAGGTCCAGCTTGGGCCCCTTGATGTCCACCTGCGGGGCCTTGATGTCCACCTTGGGCAGCTTGGCGCTGGGCATCTGCACCTTGGGCAGGTGTGCCTTGATTCCGACTCCCGCCGCCCCTTCCTTGAGCTCGGCTTCGGGCAGGGGCCCCTCCGGCAGCTTGACGGCCACCTCGGCGCCCTTGACGTCCAGCTCAGCCGCGGGCAGCTCCACGCGGACCTCACTGGTCTTGACGTCGGCCTGCACCGAGGGCAGGGTCACCTCGGCCTGGGCCTTGGGCAGGGACACGTCCACGGCGGCCTCGATGGCCTTGCTGGGCGCCGACACGCCGAAGGACGGCATCTTGAACTTAGGCATTTTGAACTTGCTGTCTCTGGCGGCCACCTCCTTGTCCCCCAGGGACACGTCGGCCTCCAGCTTGGCGCCCGGGGCCTGGCTGTCCACCTCCACGCTGGGCAGCGACACCTCCACGTCGGGGGCGGCCACCTCGGCCTTGGCGCCCTTCAGGTCCAGCTTGGGCCCCTTGATGTCCACCTGCGGGGCCTTGATGTCCACCTTGGGCAGCTTGACGCTGGGCATCTGCACCTTGGGCAGGTGCGCCTTGATTCCGACTCCCGCCGCCCCTTCCTTGAGCTCGGCTTCGGGCAGGGGCCCCTCCGGCAGCTTGACGGCCACCTCGGCGCCCTTGACGTCCAGCTCGGCCGAGGGCAGCTCCACGCGGACCTCACTGGTCTTGACGTCGGCCTGCACCGAGGGCAGCGTCACCTCGGCCTGGGACTTGGGCAGGGACACGTCCACGGCGGCCTCGATGGCCTTGCTGGGCGCCGACACGCCGAAGGACGGCATCTTGAACTTGGGCATTTTGAACTTGCTGTCTCTGGCGGCCACCTCCTTGTCCCCCAGGGACACGTCGGCCTCCAGCTTGGCGCCCGGGGCCTGGCTGTCCACCTCCACGCTGGGCAGCGACACCTCCACGTCGGGGGCGGCCACCTCGGCCTTGGCGCCCTTCAGGTCCAGCTTGGGCCCCTTGATGTCCACCTGCGGGGCCTTGATGTCCAGCTTCGGCAGCTTGACGCTGGGCATCTGCACCTTGGGTAGGTGCGCCTTGATTCCGACTCCCGCCGCCCCTTCCTTGAGCTCGGCTTCGGGCAGGGGCCCCTCCGGCAGCTTGACGGCCACCTCGGCGCCCTTGACGTCCAGCTCGGCCGCGGGCAGCTCCACGCGGACCTCACTGGTCTTGACGTCGGCCTGCACCAAGGGCAGGGTCACCTCGGCCTGGGCCTTGGGCAGGGACACGTCCACGGCGGCCTCGATGGCCTTGCTGGGTGCCGACACGCCGAAGGACGGCATCTTGAACTTGGGCATTTTGAACTTGCTGTCTCTGGCGGCCACCTCCTTGTCCCCCAGGGACACGTCGGCCTCCAGCTTGGCGCCCGGGGCCTGGCTGTCCACCTCCACGCTGGGCAGCGACACCTCCACGTCGGGGGCGGCCACCTCGGCCTTGGCGCCCTTCAGGTCCAGCTTGGGCCCCTTGATGTCCACCTGCGGGGCCTTGATGTCCACCTTGGGCAGCTTGACGCTGGGCATCTGCACCTTGGGCAGGTGCGCCTTGATTCCGACTCCCGCCACCCCTTCCTTGAGCTCGGCTTCGGGCAGGGGCCCCTCCGGCAGCTTGACGGCCACCTCGGCGCCCTTGACGTCCAGCTCGGCCGAGGGCAGCTCCACGCGGACCTCACTGGTCTTGACGTCGGCCTGCACCGAGGGCAGGGTCACCTCGGCCTGGGCCTTGGGCAGGGACACGTCCACGGCGGCCTCGATGGCCTTGCTGGGCGCCGACACGCCGAAGGACGGCATCTTGAACTTGGGCATTTTGAACTTGCTGTCTCTGGCGGCCACCTCCTTGTCCCCCAGGGACACGTCGGCCTCCAGCTTGGCGCCCGGGGCCTGGCTGTCCACCTCCACGCTGGGCAGCGACACCTCCACGTCGGGGGCGGCCACCTCGGCCTTGGCGCCCTTCAGGTCCAGCTTGGGCCCCTTGATGTCCACCTGCGGGGCCTTGATGTCCACCTTGGGCAGCTTGACGCTGGGCATCTGCACCTTGGGCAGGTGTGCCTTGATTCCGACTCCCGCCGCCCCTTCCTTGAGCTCGGCTTCGGGCAGGGGCCCCTCCGGCAGCTTGACGGCCACCTCGGCGCCCTTGACGTCCAGCTCAGCCGCGGGCAGCTCCACGCGGACCTCACTGGTCTTGACGTCGGCCTGCACCGAGGGCAGGGTCACCTCGGCCTGGGCCTTGGGCAGGGACACGTCCACGGCGGCCTCGATGGCCTTGCTGGGCGCCGACACGCCGAAGGACGGCATCTTGAACTTAGGCATTTTGAACTTGCTGTCTCTGGCGGCCACCTCCTTGTCCCCCAGGGACACGTCGGCCTCCAGCTTGGCGCCCGGGGCCTGGCTGTCCACCTCCACGCTGGGCAGCGACACCTCCACGTCGGGGGCGACCACCTCGGCCTTGGCGCCCTTCAGGTCCAGCTTGGGCCCCTTGATGTCCACCTGCGGGGCCTTGATGTCCACCCTGGGCAGCTTGACGCTGGGCATCTGCACCTTGGGTAGGTGCGCCTTGATTCCGACTCCCGCCGCCCCTTCCTTGAGCTCGGCTTCGGGCAGGGGCCCCTCCGGCAGCTTGACGGCCACCTCGGCGCCCTTGACGTCCAGCTCGGCCGAGGGCAGCTCCACGCGGACCTCACTGGTCTTGACGTCGGCCTGCACCGAGGGCAGGGTCACCTCGGCCTGGGCCTTGGGCAGGGACACGTCCACGGCGGTCTCGATGGCCTTGCTGGGCGCCGACACGCCGAAGGACGGCATCTTGAACTTGGGCGTTTTGAACTTGCTGTCTCTGCCGTGTCCGTCTTTCCCCTTTCCCTCAGTGTCTGTAGCCCCTGCTATTACGCTATCTTGTTTATCTGTTTCCTGAATTTGTGTCGTTCTGTGTCCTTTTCCTTCCTTGGCTGGTGACCACCCGAACGACGGCAGCTTGAACTTGAGGACTCTTGTCTTTACCTCCGTCTCCTCCGTTTCTTGGTCCCCTTCCTTGCTGGCCTCTGCCGACTTCTCCACCGCGTCCTCCTCTCCTCCTCCCTCTCCTTTTGTCCGCTGTGTTACTTGTGGTCTTTTCGTCGTTTGTGACTCTGTGTCCCCTTCGTCGTCCCCCGTGGCCCTGGAGTCGTCGGCCGAGACCTGTGTCCACCAGGGTCCCCAGCGCACCGGGGCGGTGCCTTCTGCATCCTCTGGTACTGTTTCTCTGGCAACCCTGAACTTGGGCGTCTTTAAGCTGGGTATGCGGATGCGGACTTCTGGCTGGCCGTTCTGGTAGGTGCCCTGGTCTATGGAGCCGTGCCGAGTCAGCCTGGCAGTGCCCAGCTGTGGCCCCTGAGTGTCCTCTGTGGTTCCCTCCCTGGTCTGGCCCCGGACTGTGCCCACCTCTGCGTGTTCCTCCGCCAGGGTCTCCTCCAGGCCCCTGGCCTGTGCTTTCTTCCTTCGCAGTCTGGGTGCGGGTCCCTCGCCGGGCAGAGCAGGCTCCGTGGGGGCCTCGGCCTCCTCGGGCTGTCCCGCTTTCACGTCCCCTGTCTCGGCACGTCCAGCCGCTGTGATGGCCTCTTGTTCGGCCTCTGACAGCCCTGACTCCTCCAGCAGCTCAGCTGGGCCTGCCCCGCCGCGGTCTCCCCTGCTGGACGTGCCCTTCCCTGAGACCACTCTGAACCTCAGGCTGGGGAACCGTCTCCTCCGCTGGCTTCCCAGCTCGTCCTCCCGGGCCTGCTCCTCCGCCGGGAGCTGGGCCTCCGTGTCTGTGCTTGTAGGCGACAGGTCGGGCCCCTGCCCCTGCTCATAGGCCTCTGAGGAGCTGTGGGACCTCCGGGGCCCTCGCTTGCCCTTCAAGGCTTGGAACTTGGGCCAGGAAAGCCGCTCCCGCTGGGCGCGCCGGCCCCTGCCCTCCCTGGGTGTGGGGAGGAGCCTCTGCTGTTCTCCGTCCCCCTGCGGTGTCTTCGTGGGGGTCTCTGTGCACCTGTCAGCAACATCCTGGTCCTGGAACAGGGAGAGCGAACCTGTTGGCCCTGAACAGGGAGGAGGAGGCCCTGGGCTCCGGGGACTGGAAGGGGCGGGGAGAAGCCAGCAGGGGCTGAGCCCTGCGGCCTGGGGCACTCACCTGGTCCTCGCCGACCCTCGGGCCAGGCTCAGCACTGCCAGCCACATCATCCTCGGCTGCTCCAGCAGGAAGCTTCCGTCTGATTTTGAACTGAACCTTGTAGGGCTCTGAGTACTGAAGGATTTTGAGAGCATCTTCATATTTAATGTTGTCGAAGAATATCGTTGTACTGAGTAGTTGATCCCCTGGACAAGGACAGAGTGGCCCGGTGCCTTAGTGCCCCCGCCCTCTGGAGCCTCACAGGAGGGGCCCACAGTGGGTGTGAGCGGAAGGCTGCCCACCCCTTCCGTTTACTAAGCCCCAGGTGGATAGGAACCCCTCATTTTCAGGCAGAGAGCTCAGCACAGAGAGTGGCCCCAGCCTGGACACGGCTGAGAGGTCTCCAGGGGCCATCCTGTGTCCACTGGGGCCCGTCCCCCGATGGGACCGTAGGGACACTCCCAGGGGTCACCCTGCATCCACTGGGGCCCATCCGCCAATGGGATCGTGGGGTCACTCCCAAGGGCCACCCTACGTCCACTGGGGCGTCTCCCTCCCCTGGTGAGACCATGGGGACACTCCCAGGGGTACCCTGTGTCCACTGGGGCCCACACCCTGATGGGACTGTGGGGTCACTCCCAGGGGTCACCCTGTGTCCACTGGGGCCCATCCCCCTGATAGGCTCGTGGGGTCACTCCCAGGGGCCACCCTGCGTCCACTGGGGCCTGTCCCCCTCCCCCGATGGGACTGTGGGGAACTGGGGATGGGCCCGTGGCACCTTCTCTCAGGCTGAAGAGCTTGGCCGCTGACGAGTCCTTCAGCACCTGCTTGACAAAGATGCCCTGGTCCCCACCGCCCGCGACACTGTAGCCGCTGGCCCCAGCCTCCACCTCCGTCTCCAGTGTCACTCCTGTCCCATCCTGTGTGGACTGAGAGAAAGCACAGCAGGGCCTTAGTGAGCACGTAGCTGTCCCACCACGGGTGTAGGTGCTGGGGGCTGCCTCCCCTGAAGCCCGGGGACCCCAGAGCACACCTGGGCCACGGTGTCCGGCTCTGGGGGAGGCCGGCGGCTGCCGCCTCTGCTGACAGCAGCCTCCCCTGGTCCCTGTCGCTGCTCGCCAGGGCTCAGGGGGACCCTGCCCGGCCGTCCAGGCCCAGCCGCGCTTGCTGAGCAGAGGAAGAGGCTTTGCTGGCACATGGCCAAGCCTTCCTCCACGGGCTCCCAGTTCATCGTCACCCTCATCCCCGGTGCCGCTCACTTACAAGGTGACACTCAGACCAAGGAGGGCCATTTGTTGCTGCTGCTCATCGCTCCGTCGTGTCCGACTCTTTCGACTCCATGGACTGCAGCACGCCAGGCCTCCCTGTCCGTCACCATCTCCCAGAGCCTGCTCAAACTCTTGTCCACTGGGTCGGTGATGCCATCCAGCCATCGCATCCTCTGTCGTCCCCTTCTCCTCCCGCCTTTTATCGCTTCCAGCATCAGGGTCTTTTCCAATGAGTCAATTCTTTGCATCAGCTGGCCGAAGTATTGGAGTTTCAAGTTCAGCATCCCTCCTTCCAAAGAATATTCAGGACTGATTTCCTTTAGGATGGACTGGCTTGATCTCCTTGCAGTCCAAGGGACTCTCAAGAGTCTTCTCCAACACCACAGTTCAAAGGCATCAATTCTTCAGTGGTCAGCCTTTTTTATTGTCCAGCTTGCACATCCGTACATGACTATTGGAAAAACCATAGCTTTGACTATACAGACTTTGTCGGCAAAGTAATGCCTCTGCTTTTTAATATGCTGTCTAGGTTGGTCATAGCTTTTCTTCCAAGGAGCAAGCGTCTTTTAATTTCACTGCTGCGGTCACCATCTGCAGTGATTTTAGAGCCCAAAAAATAAAGTTTCTCACTGTTTCCATTGTTTCCCCATCTATTTATCATGAAGTGATGGGACTGGATGCCATGATCTTTGTTTTTAGAACGTTGAGTTTTAAGCCAGCTTTTTCACTCTCCTCTTTCACTTTCGTCAGGAGGCTCTTCAGTTCTTCACTTTCTGCCATTAGGGTGGCATCATCTTCATATCTGAGATTATCAATATTTCTCCCCACAATCTAGATTCCAGCTTGTGCTTCTTCCAGCCCGGCGTTTCTCATGATGTGCTCTGCATATAAGTAAAATTAGCAGGGCGACAATATACAGTCTTGACATCCTCCTTTCCCAATTTGAAACCAGTTCATGATTCCATACCTGGTTCTAACTGTTGCTTCTTGACCTGCTTACAGGTTTCTCGGGAGGCACACAGATGATCGGGTGTTCCCATCTCTTTAAAAATTTTCCACAGTTTGTTGCTGATCCACATGGTCAAAGGCTTTGGCAAAGTCAGTAAAGCAGAAGTAGATGGTTTTCTGGAACTCTCTTGCTTTTTCAATGATCCAGTGGATGTTGACAATTTGAACCCTGGTTCCTCTGCCTTTTCTAAATCCAGCTTGAACACCTGGAAGTTCTCAGTTCACATACTGCTGAAGCCTGGCTTGGAGGATTTTGATCGTCACTTTGCTAGCATGTGAGATGGGTGCGATCGTCACTTTGCTAGCGCATGAGATGGGTGTGATTGTGCGGTAGTGTGAGCATTCTTTTGCATTGCCCTTGTTTGGGACTGGAATGAAAACTGACCTTTCCCACGCCTATGGCCACTGCCGAGTTTTCTGAATTTGCTAGCATATTGAGTGCTAGCATCATCTTTTAGGATTTGAAATAACTCAGCTGGAATACCATCACCTCCACTAGTTTGCTCATAGTAATGCTTCCTAAGGCCCACTTGACTTCACACTCCAGAATGTCTGGCTCTAGGTGAGTGATCACACCACAGTCATTATCTGGGTCTTTAAGATCTTTTTTGTACAGTTCTTCTGTGTATTCTTGCCACCTCTTCCTAACATCCTCTGCTTCTGTTAGGTCCCTACTGGTTTGTCCTTCATTGTGCCTAACTTAGCATGAAATGCTCCCTTGGCATCTCTAATTTTCTCGAAGAGATCTCTAGTCTTTCCCATTCTTTTGCTTTCCTCTCTTTTGTGTGTTGTTCGCTTAAAAAGGCTTTCTTATCTCTCCTTGCTATTCTTGGAACTCTGCAACTCTGCATGGGAATATCTTTCCTTTTCTCCTTTGCCTTTAGCTTCTCTTCTTTTCTCAGCTATTTGTAAGGCCTCCTCAGACAGCCATTTTGCCTTTTTGCGTTTCTTTTTGGGGGATGGTTTTGATCACCACCTCCTGTACAATGCCCGGGAGAACGCCAAAAACAGCATGACAGGCCTGAGCTCAGACATGACGGATCCTCGGGGTCTGGGAGAGCCCTGGAATTGCTGGCCTTGGGGAAGGCACTGTCAGTGACAGAACAGGCTGCCAGGCGGTGGTTTGCCTGGCTCCCCAGGAGCCCACAGAACCCAGCCCTTCCTGTGGTCTTGGATGCAACAGGCAGTGGCCAGACCCACGGCACAGGTGGGAACACTGAAGTCTGGGCCCCTGGGTCCACGTGGCCAGTGGTCTGGACCCTTCCTCCTGAGTCTTGGGAGGCCTGGACCAGCGTCCCGGAGCCCCGCCCCCTGGCCTGATGAAGGAGGTGGCACACCCTTTCCCAAGGCACAGGGGCGCCCCGCCAGCATTCCTGCTCCTCGACATCTCACTCTGGCCCTGGACTCCCTGGCTGGAGCCCCTGTCAGGGGCTGTCCCATGCCCACCCCAATGTCCACTCGCCGCATGCCCACCTCCAGGTGGCTCATCCTGGAAAGTGTCCGCGTGTCCCCTGAGTCCCGCTTCCACCAGGACCTCCGCCTCCTCGGCGCGTCTTCCTGCAGCAGCAACAAACAGCGGGGTGACCGACCCTGCCCCAGCCCAGGGGACAGGAGGCACTCGGGGAGGCCCAGACGCCCGAACCTGCCTAGAGCCTGCAGGGTGCAGCTGCGTGCAAGCGGAGCCAGGCTCCTCCGGGGGAAGGCGGCTCTGGGCCTCGACGCTTCCCACGGGGCCCGGCCCCCACGTCCACAGGTAGAGGGGACAGAAAAGGAGCAGTGCCAGAGCGAGTCCTTTCGGGGAACCCACCGTTGCTGGCTTTCTGCAGTCACGTCCAGAGGTGGCCGCACAGACCCTGTCTGTGTCTCCTCGCCAGAGCCGCGTGTGTGCACACGTCCTGGGCCCCATCGCACACGGGGGCGTGAGATCTGTTCCCTACTGCACACGTGTGCCATCTCTACCGTGTCTTGGCTGGCTGCAGGGAGGGCCCCAGGGCCAGGGCAGAGGAGTCAGAGGAGATGGCTGAGCAGGCACAGCTGCTCACGCAGGGCGAGCCAGAGGCGGTGTGGCTGCCTGCGCCTCTCCCAGCTGAGCCCTCCCTCCGCCTGTGCCTGTCCGTCTGGGGGGCTTACCGGGAGTCTGAAGCCGGCACCCTCAGTCACGCACTCGTAGACGGGCGAGGAGCCCTGTGGCCGGGGACGGATGAGCTCGGGCCCTGGCCCTTCAGTCACCTGGCGGGAGGAGAGAAGCTCAGGCTACCCTCAGCCACTCGGCTCTGCTCAAGTCCAGGAAGGGACCGGGGTAGGGGATGGGGCAGGAGCACGCACGCGCCCTCCCGGACCTCACTTACCGAGCGCTCCTCCTCGGATTCTGCATCTGGATGTCCAGGCTGCAGCTGCCGACCAGTCACTGCAAAGGGAGGGCTGAGTCAGTGGGGCCTTGCCGGTGGGTGGAGCGGATGGTGGAGCTGGGGGCAGGGGCCCAGGACAGGCCGTGGACACCTGGGTGGGGTAGCCCTGGACCCTGGGCCTGGGAGCACAGGCAAAGGTCAGGGGGGACCCACAGTCACTGAGCTGGGGAGGCCGCGAGACTGGGTCTGAAAGCAGAGAGCTGGGATGGGAGTGCACGCATCAGGTAGGCAGACTTCACAGATTTAGTCAAAGCAAGTTACTAAACAAACACACAAATAAAACAGTGATTACAATCCTGACAGGGAACCAGAATCCAGAGTCACTATAATATGGAAAGCGTAACGTCCAGCATCCAAGACGAAAGTGCATGGCATGCAACGAAACAGGAAAGTATGGTCTTTAGTGAGGAGCAGAAGCATTTGGCACAGACTCCAAAGCGAGATTCATAAATTTGCTCAAAAAAGTAAAGCAGAACATGTTTGAAGAATTAATGGAAAATATGCTGACCACGGCTTGATGAAGAATGTCATAAAGAAACAGAATTTTTTTTTAAAATTGGAAATTCTGGAGTTGAAAATTTACTGGAGAGACTCCATAGCAGAGCTGAGATGATAGAGGAAGTGAAAAACTGGTAGGTCAGGGGAATCCCCTGGTGGTCCAGTGATCAGGACTCGGCACTTTCACTGCTAGGGCCCAGGTTCAATCCCTGGTCAGGGAACTAAGATCCTGCAAGCTCTGTGGTGCAGTCAGCAAAAACACTTGCATATTAATAGAAATTGGTCAATTTAATCACCCTAATGGCAGAAAGGGAAGAAGAACTAAAGAGCTCATGATATGGGTGAAAGAGGAGAGTCAAAGCTGGCTCAAAACTCAACATTAAAAAAACTAAGATCATGGCATCTGGTACCACCACTTCATGGCAGATAAAAGGGGAAAAAGTACAAGCAGTGGCAAATTTTATTTTCTTGGACTTCAAGATCACTGGAGACGGTGACCACATCCATGAAATAAAAGACGCTTGCTCCTTGAAAGAAGAACTATGACAACCCTAAATAGTGTATGGAAAAGCAGACACACCACTTTGCTGACAAAGGTCCGTACAGTCAAAGCTATGGTTTTTTCAGTAGTCAGGTACAGATGTGAGAGTTGGACCATAAAGAAGGCTGAGCACCAAAGAATCGATGCTTTTGAATTGCAATGCAGGAGACAGCTGTTAAGAGTCCCTTGGACAGCAAAGAGATCAAACCAGTCCACCCTAAAGAAAATCAACCCTGAATATTCGTTGGAAGGATTAATGCCAAGGCTGAAGTGCCAATACTTTGGCCACCTGATGTGAAGAGCCAGCTCATTGGAAAAGACCCCGATGCTGGGAAAGACTGAAGACAAGAAGGAGAAGGGGGCAACAGAGGATGAGATGGTCAGATAGCATCAACGATTCAACGGACATGATTTTGAACGAACTCCGAGGAACAGCGGGGGACGGATTAAGGCCTATGCACTAAATCTGCCCTGTTGCTTGTTTTGTAAGTGAAGCTTTGTTGGGTCACAGCTACGCTCATTCATTTGCATGCTGTCTACAACTTCCGCTGCGCTACAGCCAGGGAGCTGCGAGAAAGAGCGCACGGTCTGCAAAGCCGGTATGCCGCTGCCCACGGGATCACAAGGTGTTGGACACGAGCTGGCGACTGACCAACAAAAACCAGTGTAAATAGCAAGGGGGGAAGACTGAAGGAAAGTGAACAGAGCCTCAGAGGCCCATGGGCGACATCAAGAATGCCAATTATGTGTAGCTGGAGTCTCAGAAGGAAAAAGAGAGAGGCAGAAAAATATTTTTGAGAGAATATTGGCTGAAAACAACCTGCAGATCTCAGAAGCTCAACAAACCCGAGCAGGATAAACACAAAGGGACCCAGACCTAGACAATCACATCAGAATGTTCACAAGAAAGGGACAATTGGAAAGCAACAAGGAAAAGTGGCCCATCGTATTAAACGGGACAACGACGCAATTACTGTCCAAGGTCATGGAAGCCAGGAAACAGTGGAACAATAGACTCAAATTGCTAAAAGAGAAATGTTTTCAAACGTGAATTGTATATCTAGTAAAGTATCCTTCAAAAATAAAGACAAAATAAAGACATCCGCAAGAGGACAAAGACAAAGAGAATTCACTGCCAGCAAGTCTTCCTGGAAGAAATGCTAAAGGAGCCAGTACCAGATACTAACCCATTTCTACAGAAAGAAGCGGAGAATGCAGAAAACGGCCACACGTGGGCAAATACAGAAGACACAGCAAACATGTCTTTCCAATGAGAACCTAAAAATATATCTCATTCCATCTTTTAACTTCTTTAAAAGATACAAGATCATATAAAGCCAGGGTTTGCACACTTCTGTTGTGACAGGTCAGACAGCACGTATTTCAGGCTTTGCAGGCCATGGAATCTTTCCTGCAGCTCCCTGGTTGTAGCTCAGCAGTAGCTGTAGACAACATGTCCATGGATGAGCGTGACTGTGATCCAGCGAAACTCCGCCTGCAAAACGAGCAGCCTGACGGATCTGGTGCTCAGGCCGCAGCCCGGCAGCAGCCCATATAGGGTGACGGTTACACAGTCATATTGCTGGCATTATAACAGACAGGCCACAGCACGGCAACAGCCCATACAGGGTGGTGATTACACAGTCATAAAGCTGGGATTATAACACACAAAGATGTGATATATGTGGCAATAATGCCGAGAAAGAAGGGGCAGGATATATGTTGGATCAGTGTCCATAGTTTAGCAGAATTAGGTAACTGCTAGGGACTACCAGTGGGAGTAGGCTTGGGCTACAAACAGGCTCCAGAGAATGGGGGGTGGCAGGAATGTTCTAAAACAGGACAGGGTGATGGCTGCAGAGCTCTGTAAAGTTACTGAAACGACTGAATCATGCATTTACGATGGCTGAGGTTTATGGTATGCAGATACACCTTAGTAGACCTGTAAAAGGAAAAGGTAATTAACTGCATAAAACAAAACAAAACATAGAATTTAACACCTGTAGGGGCAGCGCATACGACAGCTCTAATAGGAAGGAAGGAGCTGGGTAACGGAAGGTCCCACTGCAAAGTTATCACATTATACCTGAGGGAGCGAAACGCGATTGGAAGACACACTGCGATAATAGAAAATACGTGGTATACACCATGAAGTAGCCGTTAAGATGAAAAAGATGTGTAGCTAAAAAGCCAACAGCAGAAATAAAATACAATACTAAAAATGTATGTTTGTAAAGTATACATTAATATAAATGACAAAATAATAAAATATACATATATGTATATATACAATACATATGAGTGTATTATTGTATATATACATATAGAATAATTTGTATACACAAAAATGTATATAATTTGGATATATACAAATTATATGTATAATTATATGTATAATGTTTATAATTTACATTAATACAATTATACATGTATGTGTACAATTTACATTAATATCTGTCTAGTATATAATTATATACATTTAATGTATAAATACATATCAATTTATAAATATAAACTTTATACTTATATATGTAACGTATGTTATTAAGCAGTTATATACATGTGTATGTGTGTGTGCTAAGTTGCTTCAGTCGTGTGTGACTCTGTGAAACCCTATGGACTGCAGCCCACCAGGCTCCTCTGTCCATGGGATTCTCCAGGCAAGAATACTGGAGTGGGTTGTTGCGCCCTCCTCCAGGGGATCTTCCCGACTCCAGGATCAAGCCCACGTCTCTTTTGTTAGCCTGGCAGGTGGGTTCTTTACCACTAGTGCCACCTGGGAAGCTATGTATATATATTTAAGTAACTCTAAAACATGGTAACGGAGAAGGCAATGGCACCCCACTCCAGTGCTCTTGCCTGGAGAATCCCATGGGCGGAGGAGCCTGGTAGGCTGCAGTCCATGGGGTCACGAAGAGTTGGACACAACTGAGCGACTTCATTTTCACTTTCCTGCATTGGAGAAGGAAATGGCAGCCCACTCCAGTGTTCTTTCCTGGAGAATCCCAGGGATGGGGGAGCCTGGTGCGTTGCCATGTATGGGGTCACACAGAGTCGGACACGACTGAAGCGACTTAGCAGCAGCAGCAGCAGCAGCAAAACATGGTAAGGAATGAGGGGAAGAGGAGAAAGGATGGATTGAGTAAAATTAGAAAGCAACTAGCAAGATGGTAGGGTTTAAGCCACCCATATTGACAATATATTAAATATAAAAGGACTTAAAATTCCAATCAAAAAGGTAGAGATTGTCAGATGAACTTTAAAAACCAGCCCTGATTACATGCTATCTAGGCAAAATGGACTCTAAATAAAAAGAAGTGATGTGATAGTCGCTCAGTCGTGGCTGGCCCTTTGCAACCCCATGGACTGTCCATGGGATTCTCCAGGCCAGAATACTGGAGTGGGGAGCCTTTCCCTTCTCCAGGAGATCTTCCCAACCCAGGGATCAACCCAGGGTCTCCTGCATCGCAGGCGGATGCTTCACCAGCTGAGCCACCGGGGGAGCCCTTGAATGGGGAAGACGACATGACACGGGGCGTGCGGCAAGCGCTCAGCCGCGCAGGCGTCTCTGGCTCTCTGAGACCCCATGGACTGTGGCCCGCCAGGCTTCGCTATCCATGGGGACCCTCCAGCCAAGAACACTGGAGTGAGTTACCATTTCCTTCTCCAGGGGATCTTCCCAACCCAGGGATCGAACACGTGTCTCCTGCATTGGCAGGCAGGTTCTTTACCACTACTGCCACAAGGCAAGAAAAGAAAAATATCTAATCGTTTCAAAATAACAATCATTTTTAAAACTAATCATTTCATAATAATAATAAAGGGCACAATTCATAAAAAAAAACGACACCTGTATACACCTAATAATAGGGGCAAAACACTGAAGTGCAGACTGGAAAAGCTGAAAGGAGAAATAAACAAATCCACACTGAAGACAGAGACTAGCACTCCGCTCAGTGCCCGGTAATCTTCCAAAACAAGACAGGGAAGGAGAGGACTGGCCCACCCGTCAGCCAACAGGCCACACCAACACACCTGGAGATCACGCCATCTGACGGGGGCAGAGCACATGCTCCTCTTCACTGAGATGGCCCATTTAAATATCTCGACAAATTTAAAATAACTTAAACCATTTACCGTCAGCGAGGTATTCACTCTGACCCCCGACATGACCAAGTCAGTATGACATAAACACAAATATCAAAGGAAAAGAATAGAAAGTCTACAATAGTCCCACACTTTGTAAGATCAATTGACTGTTTACAAAGCAGCCAAAATATTCCAATAGAAAATTAATGGTCTTTTCAACAGCAGTGCTGGGACAAGTGGATACGTATTTGGGGGGAAAATACCTGGACGCTTACTTCATAGCATGTGGAAAAATTAAGTCAAAATGAATCAGAGCTAAATGTAAAACTTACAACTGCCAGGCACTAGTGATGGAATTCCTTTGGTAGGGGGCAGGCCAGCTGGGGAGAGGCCTCAGGAGGGGGCTAGGGGTGCCGGTTACACCAGTGTGTCCACTTGGGCAGAAGGCACTGAGCTACACTCCAATCACTTGTACCTTTTCCCCAAAAATGTTTCAATTCTACATAAAATTGAAATGAGGAAATTTTAAACTGAATGCCAATAAACTTGAAAATACAGAGGAATTGGACATATTCCTAGAGACACACGGGCCAGCATCGCTCAGGAGAAACCAGCTATGCAAATAATCCTGTGATGATTCAGCGATCAAAACCCCTCCTTAAAACCGGTCCACCAGCGTCTGCAGGCCCAGCGCCCCCTGAATTGCACTCAAGATTCCAGGAGAAGCGCCCAGGATCTTAGAGACTCCAGCCGGGCTCAGAGAACCCTCCCTGGTTGAACACGCGCTGGTGAGGAGGCGACACCTGCCAACCGCGGAGTTCCCACCGACCCCTGCTTGCAGGGCTTGGAGCAGGCGGGGACCCCTGGCCCACGGGCTGGTCCCCAGTGTGCCCCTGTCCCCATGGAGCCCGCGGGGGAAGCCCAGGCCTAGGGGGACTGCAGCTACGGCGGCTCCTCTCTGGCCAAGTTGCCCGTGTGACCCGAGCAAGCCCGTCCACCTCTGAGCCTTGACTTCCCCGGATGTTAGAGAGCTGCTATGCCCACGGAGAACCAGAGGGGTGCAGAGGCCGCGGCGCGGCGGGGAGCTGGGAGCCAGTCCCGGTGGATTCCGGGCCGCCCGCTGGAAGGGGAGACCCAGGTCTGCTCCACGCCGAGCCCGCTGCCCTGCGGAAGCCACGGGCGAGGGCGGCGGACCCCGCACCGTCCAGCCGCAGTCTCCCCGTCCTGCCCATCCCCCAAGTGGGCGCGCTGGGTGAGCGCCTGGGAATCGGAGGCCGGAGGAGGAGCCACTGGCCGAGGTGCTCAGCTCGCGGGGCCGCGCGGGGGCTGGACGCGGCAGGGGAAGGCCAAGGGTGGCCGAGCCCCGGCCCCGGGGCCCCCGCCTGGCCCGTACGGGTGGCTCCCCGCTCCCTGTGCCCCGCGCTCCGGGCTGGGGCACCGGCCGAGGGGCGGAGAGCTGCGCGGACCCGCCCAGGAAAGCAGCCCGGCCGCCCCCAGCCCGCATCCTTCTCTGAGTCACAGCAAAACAAGGCCGGGACCGCCCTCCGAGCCGGGCTGGCAGGCGTGTCCCTGCGGGCGCGGGCTGCGGCCTGCCCAGAGCCGGATCGCGGCTGCGGGAGGCGGGGACCCCAGGCGGTGTGCAGCCGGACCTTGGCCTGGGTGCTGCGGTGCAAGGCCCCGAAGTCAGGCGGGGATACCCCAGGCCCCAAGAAGCTGTACCCCCAGACCTGCTCCCGGGGAGGTTGGAGGCTGAAAGGAAAGGCCGGGGGAAACCTGAGGGCCCGGGAACCTGGGGGCCAGGAGGCCCAGCCCGCCCAGCTTGGGCTGGACCAGCACCGCTCCCGCTGCTGAGGTCCCAGTTGGCCTAGTTCTGCCCTCACAATACCACCCCCCACCACCACCCCCCGCCCCCTGGGCGCCAGAGCCCTACAGCTAAGGTAGGAACCACAAGTGTGGGCTCAGGGAGGCAAGTACAGGCCGACCCCAAGGTCAGGCCGGCGGGAAGGTGCAGGGCTGTGGCTGTAAGTTCTGGGTCCCTCTGCACCCCTTAGGGCAGAACCCCAGGCTGGCTGGAGCCCAGCCCAGAGACGCACAAACAGGAAGGAGGAAATCCTGCCTGCCCCAGGGCCAGGCGGCCAGCAGCCCTGCCAGCCTCGGACCTGCCCCCACGGAGGGGAGAGGAGACCTCCTTGCAGCCCCGAGCTCTGTCCTGCCAGTCCCCACGTCCTGTGGGGCCCCCCGCACCCTGAGTGCATGGGAGGAGTCCCAGCAGCTGGCCTGACCCGGCCCTGGCCCTGCAGAGAGCCCAGACCCAGCAGGCGCCTGGAATAATGACCGGTAACATAAGGTCCACTCTGCAGAGGAGGAGGTGGAGGCGACTCGCTGAGCCAGGCCCAGCCGGTCCGGCTGCTGGCACCTGCTGCCTCGCCCAATGCTTGTCCCCTCCTCCTCAGGGCTCAGGCCTGGCCCCGGCCCCAGCACCCCAGTTGGGCTACATATGCACCCTAACTAGTCCACGGCCTCAAACGCTACCTACTGGGGGGCTTGGGGGGTAGGGGTGGGCAACACATTATCAGAAAAGCTTCACTCCCAAGAATGGCAGTCCTCTCGGGTGGGGCCTCCAGGAAGCATCTGCGGAGCGGGCGGGGCCAAGGAGCAGCCCGACGCTGGCTGGGGGACAGCTGCAGAAAGGGGGCGTTCACCTGGATGACTTCCCTACACTCACCTTGTCCTTGGGGCCCCGGACTGACCTGGCGACTCTCCCGCCAGCCCCAGCCAGGGGGCAGTTCTTAGGGGGCCCAGCGTAGGGCCATTCATGGGTGCAGCAGGTTTGCCTAAACAGAACCCAGGTGTGCACCTGACTGACCGCCCCAGGAGCCGGGCTCCAGCCTCCAGGTGGGCCAGGTGTGGGGCGAGTTTACTCCGGCAACGGTAGGACCCGGGGCTGTCAGTGCAAGGAGAGCGGCCAGCAGCAGGGCCCTCGAGAGTGGCCTGAGTGTCCGCCCCGGGGTGCGTGTGTGTTCACAAGCCTGGAGGCCTGAGTGTCCGCCCCTGGGGTGCGTGTGTGTGTGTGTGTTCACAAGCCTGGAGGCGTGTGTCCGCCCCTGGGGTGCGTGTGTGTTCACAAGCCTGGAGGCGTGTGTGTCCGCCCCTGGGGTGCGTGTGTGTGTTCACAAGCCTGGAGGCGTGTGTGTCCGCCCCTGGGGTGTGTGTGTGTGTTCACAAGCCTGGAGGCGTGTGTGTCCACCCCTGGGGTGCGTGTGTGTGTGTGTGTGTTCACAAGCCTGGAGGCCTGAGTGTCCGCCCCTGGGGTGCGTGTGTGTGTGTGTTCACAAGCCTGGAGGCCTGAGTGTCCGCCCCTGGGGTGCGTGTGTGTTCACAAACCTGGAGGCGTGTGTTCACGGGGTCTTCATGCCCATGTCGGGTGTGTGTGTGGACAATGTGCACAGCCCCAGGTGAGCCCCTGGCCGGCCCAGGCTCCCTCCACAGGGGACACTGCCCTTGGGCTGGGAGCCCAGTGTCCACAGGGGCGCCCGGGACACCCTGCCTCACCCCACCCTGGAACGTCAGGAGGAAAGGGCTGAGCGCAGCTGACTTGTCATGAGACCTCCAGACTTTCTGAAGCAAAGCCCGCAGGCGGTCGAGGGCCCGCCCTGCCTCCCTGATATTTCTCAAGAGAGGTCTGCTGCTTGGGATGGCAGCCTGGGCTTCGGCTCTGCTTGCAGGAAGGCCTCGGTGCCCCCGGCCCACAGCCACCTCCACGGCAGCCCTGGTGGCTTTCAGGCCACCCTCTCCAGCCTCGCTGGCTGCCTGGCCCACCAACACCGGTGCCCTCCCCGGACCTTCGGAGCTGCGCTCCAGACCAGCCCTCTCTCCCGACCTCTGCCCTTTTCATATGCGGCTTCCTCTGCCATCTCACCGTCCAGCTTGGCCACCTTGTCATCATCTCTGGCCACTCCCTGGTCCCTGGTCCCTGGAACATTCTCCCCAACACTGGCATGCAGTAGGTGCATAATAAACGCAGAGCCAGGAGTAGGTGGGTAGAGGAAGGGACAGTGAGCCCCGCCCAGCCTGAGGGTGCGGCGGGGTCTCAAGGGCTAGGAGGGAAAGCAGGTGAGCCCAGCGCATCGCCTTCTGCAGCTGGACACTCGGAGGCCTGAAGGCGGCTCCCAGACCGCCAGCTGCATGGGCCTGGCAGCAGAGAGCAGGAAGGCCCCCCGGGAACCTGGGGGCCAGGAGGCCCAGCCCGCCCAGCTTGGGCTGGACCAGCGCCGCTCCCGCTGCTGAGGTCCCAGTTGGCCTAGTTCTGCCCTCACAATACCACCCCCCACCACCACCCGGCTGGAGCCCGGCTCCTGGGGCGGTCAGTCAGGTGCACACCGGGGTTCTGTTTAGGCAAACCTGCTGCACCCATGAATGGCCCTACGCTGGGCCCCCTAAGAACTGCCCCCTGGCTGGGGCTGGCGGGAGAGTCGCCAGGTCAGTCCGGGGCCCCAAGGACAAGGTGAGTGTAGGGAAGTCATCCAGGTGAACGCCCCCTTTCTGCAGCTGTCCCCCAGCCAGCGTCGGGCTGCTCCTTGGCCCCGCCCGCTCCGCAGATGCTTCCTGGAGTGCGTGTGTGTTCACAAGCCTGGAGGCCTGAGTGTCCGCCCCTGGGGTGCGTGTGTGTGTGTGTGTCCTGATCCTCCCGCCCACCCCAGCAGGCCCAGCAGGCCCGAGTCTGTCTGTGTCCAGGTGAAAGGCCAGCACCCAGATGCCCAGCGCCATGGGACCCTGGGACACCACCGCAGGCCCCCACGGCCCGCCCGGCACCTGCAGATAAGCGTGGCTGAAGCGCCTTCCCCTCCCTCAGGCCCTCAGCGCATCAGAGCGTCACCTGAAGGACCCACCCTCGGCCACACAGCCTGGCTGGGGGTCTGCCTTTTCTGGGACTGAAACGGCCATGCTGACCACAGTGACCCTTGGCCACCAGGACCTGACCAGCCTGCCCCTCCAGCATCAGCTGGGCTGGAGGAGGGCAGACTCAGGGAGATGGCGATGGAGATGCCCAGCCCAGCTCTGCCACCACCCCCCACCCCCCGAGTCGCCCCCTCCACCCTGCAGGGGTGGCTGGGCACCCCAGGGCTGGGCCCAGGAAGGGGGCAGGGGGCAGGGGGCAGAGGGTGGGTACCGAAGACCGCTCAGCTGCTTACCGAGGCAGACGTCCTCCCAACTTGCCCCGAAGTGAAGATCCAGACTCCCAGCTCCCTGGGTCTGTCCTCCCGGCTCCGCCCCTCCAAGCCCCGCCCTCAGGCCCCCTTCCCAGGCTGGCCCAGAGTCAGCCAAGACCTCTCCCCGACCGGAGGGACCGGGCGGGCCCCCTCACAGGCCCCCACAGCTGGGCTAGGCTCCTCCCGCTCAGTTTCAGGAGCAGGGGGGGCCCCGCCTCTCCCCCAGAGTGCCCCCCCAGTCAGAGCAGCTGACTGGGGGAGGAAACACCAGCATGCTCAGGGATGCGGTGAGTCATTGCCACCGCCCTGCCCTGGCCTGGCCCAGCCCAGTCTTGCTGTGTGGACAGACTCGCTGTCACACAGGACCATCCAGGCAGGCTGGGCACCAGCCTGGGCCAGAGGCTGGGGGGCTGGCAGGCCGGGGTGCCGGGGAGGGATGGAGGCCCTTCCCGGACGGACTAAGATGGCTCCCTCTGCGGGGGCAGTGCCTCACAGCCCCTCAGGCTCTGCGGAGACCCCCGCCCAGGGCACAGCCAGCCTCTTCCACGGCCAAGACCACAAAGGCCAGAGCAGGGCCAGATGGAGCCTGTCCATGGCCTGGGCCAGCGGCCTCGGGGAAGGCAGCCTTGGCCACTGCCCCCTGGCCAAGCCCCTCGAGGGCAGCCTGACCCTGGCCACCCTCTAGCCCCTTCAGCCAAAACCCAGCGCCCAAAGTTCCAGGGCACCTGATGAGCTAGCTGGGCGTGGTGGTCCCTGGAACCAGCGATCATCCCCAGCCCCCCATAGTCATTGGGTGTAAGCGGCTGAGCAGCACCTGCGGAAGCCCCCTGCTCCCCGGAGCCCGCCTGCCCAGCCTGCCAGCCCCTGTTGCCTCACCTTCCGCCCCCCAGAACTCCCTGCCCCTGGGGACCCCTGAGGGGGCGGGAGGACGGGGGCTCTGGCTGCCAAGCCCCGCCCTGAGCCAGGGCAGGCCCAGCAGGCCCCGGCAGGCCCACAGACTGTACTATCTGCTGGGTCCCAGGGCTGCCCCGCCCTGCCCCCCACGGTCCCGGGGGCGGGGCCCCGTGGGCACCTGCACCCCACAAGCAGGCTGGAGCAGGCCGGCCCGCTGAGGGGCCCAGCGGGGGTGCAAGGGCAGCGAGAGGTCAGGCCCAGCCCTAGGAGGGGTCAGCCTGCACCCGCGCCCCCACCAGACACACCCGCCAGCACCAGCAGCCACAGGGCTGGGGCTGCCTCGAGGAACCGAGGGCAACAGTCACCAAAAGAAGCCACTGGAGGCTAGGCTGCCCTGGAACAGGGGAGCTGAGAGCAGCCTTAAGAGCGGGGGACAGCAGGGACGGCCCCCGGCCGCTCAGAAGGCTCCGGCTAGCCTGAGGCAGCTGGCACTGCCCGGGACACGGGTGAGAGGCTGCAAGGGAGACCGGCACTTAGGCCACTCCTGGCGGCCCCCTACCCACCCCACAAAAACCTAGCGGTTGTAAACGACTCTGGTTGCGCGAGAGGAAAAGCAGCTCGGCCTGCTGGCCCGCGAGCACACCTGGCCCACCGGCCCACACAGTTCTCACCTGTGGACTCTGTTTCCGGCCTGGCGCCCCACCAGGCTGCCGCCTCCGGGCGGGCTGACTCAGCTGGAAGGAGGGCCAGGTGCTGGCGCAGAACAGCGAGCCCCAGTGCCTCCCCACCAGAGCTGGGGTGCCCCACGCCAGTCAAGCTGCCCCCACCACCTGCCCTCCCTGGACGTTCGCCTAAGCGTGGCCAGCCTCCCCGCCCGAGCAGCCTGGGCCCCTCTGCGGTGCCGTCTGAGGGCTGGGCCTCCTCCAGCCTCATTGTCCCCACCCCCAGGACAGGCCCTCCCCGGACTCCAGCGTGGATGCTCGCTGCTTGCTCAGCCCCAGCCCCCTCCCGGCATGGACCCTGGTTTGTTCCCCAGCGGCCAGCGCCAGCCACCCCTGGGAGGTGGGCGCCAGCTGGAGTGCTGGGAGGGAAGCGAGGGAGCCAGCTGAAGGGGCAGGGCCCTGGGTCAGCACCGCTGTGAGCCAGTCGGGGCGAGGGTCCAGGGCCTGCCCCGCACCCCCCCTCTGGGCTGGCATCTGTTCCGAGGGGTGTGCCTGGCCCCCCATTGGACAAGCACGCTGAGTGAGGGCCTGCCATTGCCTCGGCGCCCAGGGACCCCACCTGCCGGTCCCCTGGCTCCAGGTGGCCAGGCAGGTGCAGGGCCAGCGGAAGGGCCCGTGGGCACCTCCAGGCCTGCATGCAGGCTGCCAGGCACGTGCCCGCCGGCCCCTGACACCCAGACTCCTAGCTTCTCCTCAGAGGCCCCGTGGGAAGGGGTGGGGCAGGGCCGGGGTCAGCTGAGAGTGAGTCAGCTAGTGAGGAGGTTGGGGGCGAGAGTGCCCTTCCGGTGGGTGTGTCACAGAGGAGCCCGCGGGTGCGTCTGCCTCCCAGGAGCAAGGACTGCCCTGGGGGTGGCCACCCCAGGGGTCCTGAAGCCAAGCGCCCAGTGGAGGCCACCTCCTTCCCGCCTGAGCTGGGCCCGGCAAGACTGGTGGTTCCTGGGGACAAGGGCAACAGCCAGGGTCAAGGGCGGTGTGGAGGAGGCAGTGCGGGCGGCCCACCATCAGCGTGGGGTGGGAGGCCACTCAGGGCTCGAGCCCCAAACGCAGAAGTCTTGCCCTGGCCCAGCGGGGCCCGATCTGCAGGGCCCCCACCCGCACTGAGAGTGGACAGTGGGGCTGAGCCGCCGAGAAGGGGCCCAAACACATACGCCCGCTGCTGGAGTCCCGGCCCTAGCCCTCCCCGCTCTGCGCCCGGCCGTCCTCTCAGTGGTGGGCACCCATATCCGGTGCTGTGTCCAGGCAGGAGCCCAACTGGGATCCTTCCCAGAGCTCCTGGTGGTTCACCAGCTAAGGCGGTGGGGAGCCAGCCTCTGCCGGCGGCAGTGGGGGGCCTGCCCTGGGCCTGATGTACCGGCTCCCACAGGGCTCTCGGGGGAGGGGGCCCAGCGCGGCCCCTCACCCTCCTGTGCCCACACGGGGGCCCCTCCAGCCCCCCAGGCAAGCAGTGGGCTCGGGCATGCCACTGCCCACCCCGCCCTGGCCCTCAGGCCTCCTGGGCCCGGCTCCATCTTTCCATTTTAGAAAGTGCTTCTGACTATTAAATATTTACCCCTGTGAGGTGGACCTTTAGCTCAGGCAGCCTGTGCCCCAAAAAAAGAAACACCAGGGAAACCTGCAGGGAGGGGAGCCTGGCGATGCCCCTGAGGCTCCTGGAGCAACAGGCCCGGCCAAGAGTGGGGAGGGGCTGTGGGGAGGGGCTCGGGGAGGGCGGCTGACTCCTCGAGGCCGTCCCGCGCTGCGCTTAGCCTCTCTTCTGCCCTCAGCTCCTCCATCACCCCTCCTGCACCCTGCTGGGCCTCATCCCTTCCCATGGGACCTGCCCTGAAACACTCTGGGGCTCCCAGCAGTCCTGGGAACACAGCCCTTCCTCCTAACAGCATTAATCCCTGCCCCACCCCGGACCGACCCATTAAGCTGCTTGCTGCTCCCCATCAACACGCTCTCCAGGCTCTCCCCATCAGGCGGCCCTTCCTTCTGGAAGCCCCCCCTGGCTCCCATGTGGGCTGAGGGTGCCCTGGTGGCAGAAGTCCTACCTGTCTCATTTCTGCTCAGTAAACACCCCTGCCTCCCAGCCTGTGGACACCTGAGGCCCAGGGCCCCGGGACGCACAGATGGACGGATGGATGGGCAGACAGGAAACCCCTCTTCACAGGAGTCCTAACAACAGGGTCTGCTTCCTCCTGCCCCTGCAGTGCAGGCGACCCGGGCTCCATCCCTGGGTCGGGAAGACCCCCTGGAGGAGGAAATGGCAACCCACTCCAGTAGGCTTGCCTGGAGAATCTCACGGACAGAGGAGGCTGGGCAGCTACAGTCCACGAAGTTGCAAAAGTCGGGCACGATTCAGTGACTAAATCACCACCTCCTGCTCCCATCCCAGAGGACCGAGTCAGGGGAATTTGGGCTTTCCACCCCTGAAGTGGGTGGTGGGGGCCCCGGATGGCCCAGGCCCACTCCCCTGTCTGGGGCTCTCCTCCCTGGCACCTCCACTTCCCCAGCCCCAGGCTAACCAGCCCCAGGCTGGACCTGAAAGACAGCACATCTGCAAAGGCAGTCACAGAAGATACAGAGCCGGTCAAAGTCTGAAGGAGAACAATCCAGGGGGCTTCCAGGAAGAGGCAGCTCCTGGCTGGGCCCAGATAGAAGCACTTAGCCAGAGGGAAGAAGGGCATCACGGCATTCCTGCCACAGGCCCAGCCACGGTGAGCCCCAGGTGGAGCGGGCGCAAGGCGGGAGGCAGGTAGTTTGGGGGCACTGGACCCTCCTGTCCACGCCTGGGCCCTGCCCCACTTCCTAAGAGGCCTTGGGGCAGGAGCCAGGCTGTCCAGCTTGTCTCCCCAGAAGAAGACGGGGTGTCGTCAGGGACACACACACATGCCATCACCAGGGGTGGCTTTCAGAATCTCATTAAAGTGCCGGGAAGGTCCAGACCCCCACCCAGGATGACTGCCCCCGTCTCCTTCTCGGTGCCTGTCCCTGTGTGCCCCTGCCTGGCGGTGCAGGGCAGCGCCAGAGCCTGGGCACGGCTGCTCTGGCCCCGTAGAGGCCACAGAGGCTCCCCGTTGGCTCCAGGCTCTGCCTCGCTGCGCTGAGACTCCGTGGCCCCGTCTCCACCAGTGCAGAGGACCAGGCAAAGCCGCCAGGCAAAGGACCGCTCACGGGGGCAGCCCTAGGCCTCCTTGGCCACAGCTCTCTACCCCGCCTGGGCCTAAGCAGCCGTGGTCACTCCCATTCACAGATCTGAGACCCAGCCCAGAGCTCAGAGCCCAGGGCTGTGCAGGGGCCATCAGAGGGGACGCCTGACACTGCACGGCACTCCCAAAGGCCCTGGGGTTGCCGTGGCCCCTGCCAGGGAAAGACCACCCAGACCCCCTCGTGGTGTCACCAGCCCCTGGGGCTCTCTGGCTCTTGTGGGGGCTTCTGAGGGGGGGTGCGGGAGGGGCCACAAACCAAGCCAGAGGTTGGAGGGCAGAGGCCCAGCCTGGGAGCTGGGGCTTCCCAGGTGGCTCAGTGGTAAAGGACCCACCCGACAGCGCAGGAGCTGTAGGAGACCCGGGTTCGATCCCTGGGTCGGGAAGACCCCCTGGAGGAGGAAATGGCAATCCACTCCAGTACTCTTGCCTGGAGAATCCCATGGACAGAGGAGCCTGGTGGGCTACAGTCCACGGGGTGGTAAAGAGTGGGACACAGCTGAGTGACTCAGCAAGCATGCGTGTCCGTGGTCTAGCTGCCCAGGACCCAGCTCTGCCTCAGGAAGGACCCAGCTGTCCCTGGAAGAGGAAGGCGGGGAGGGGGGGGGACACCCCGGGTGACGTGGTTGGTGCCTGCAGAAGGGCGGTGCGCCCGGGAGGAGCAGGGGGAGGCCCCAGGAAGATGGCAGTGGGGCAGGGGTGTGCGAGTGAGTGAGAGGTACTCAGCCACGCCCAACTCTGTGCCACCCTGTGGACTGCAGCCCGCCAGGCTCCTCTGTCCATGGACTCCTCCAGGAAAGGATACTGGAGTGGGTGAGTGGGTGAGTGCTACTCAGACTGGCCTGCTGCTGCTGCTGCTAAGTCGCTTCAGTCGTGTCCAACTCTGTGCGACCCCATAGACGGCAGCCCATTAGGCTCCCCCGTCCCTGGGATTCTCCAGGCAAGAACACTGGAGTGGGTTGCCATTTCCTTCTCCAATGCAGGAAAGTGAAAAGTGAAAGTGAAGTCGCTCAGTCGTGTCAGACTCTGTGTGACCCCATGGACTGCAGCCCACCAGGCTCCTCCGCCCATGGGATTTTCCAGGCAAGAGTACTGGAGTAGGTTGCCATTGCCTAGCCCACAGTAAAGCTGGGCGGATCCCTGCGCTGGTGTGTTCCAAACACAGCCACCAGAGGGCAGCCTCCGCGTGCAGGTTGGACCTGACACAGCTCCCATCCCCGGGCTGGGGCACAGGCTCTGAGACAGGCCTTCAGAGAACCTGGAGCGGCTGGTCCAGGAGGGAAGCTTTGTGCTGGGCTGAAAGACAAGGGACGAGGAGGGTCTGCCCGCCGCTGGCCTGCCAGGAGGGAACTGCACAGGATGATGCCTGCACTGAAGCCCTAAGCATGTGTGTGCTCTGGCCTCCTCCGAAGGGTGGAGAGGGTCTGAGAATCTGCATGTTGGACACAACTCACAGGGCCCCTGACCCAGCAAGTCTTGTTCCCTAAGCGGGGTTGGTTTTTCCGGCTGGACACAAGGAGGAACTTCCCCAGAGGCCAAAGAAGCACAGGTCAAAGTGAGAATGAGGCCTCAGCTGGGGGGGGGCTCTCAGCACAAGCCTCTGTGAGACAGGAGGGTGGATGAGATGGCCGGAGACCCTGCAGATTAGGCGCCTCCAGGCAGCCCGTAAGCGAGGAGGAGGCCAGCATGGGAGGCAGAGCAATGGTCCCACGTCCTTTGGGCCCTTCTGTCCCTGCGATGCAGTGGAGTCCCAGAGGCGTGGGCCGGGCCCACCGCAGCCAGGAGGAGGGGGCTGGGAGCCCGTCATCCTCCCGTTGGCCATCCAGGGAGAACTGGGGTGGGATTCTCACCTGGGCAAGGGATGCCCACACAAGAGGTGAGCTGGGCTTCAGGGCCAGCCAGACAAACGGACAATAGGAGGGACCACGGCGGCTCCTGTTGCAGCTGGAGGGGTTCCCCACCCTCTCCACATCAGCACTGCCGTCAAGCCAGGGAGTGGGGTTCCGCCTGTGCCGATGCAGTGTGGCCCCAGCCGCCCTTGCCGCAGTTGGCCAGGTGTCCTGGGTGTGGCCAGGCTGCGGCATGACTGACCCTGAGCTGGAAGGACTGTCCCTGCCCCACCCCACCCTGCCCTCCATGCTGCTGAGACACCCAGGCCCCGAAACTGGGCCCAGTGCAGGGACAGACAGATGACAGACACACTGAGCCCCCGGTTCTCATCCTGTGGCCAGAGGCCCAGAGGGAGGCCCTTTCCCTTGCCCAGCACTGGGGGACCCTGTGCCTGAGCTCTGATCCCACTCAGGCCCCTCACCAAGTCCCAGACCTCAGCCAACCTAGCGACCCAGCACACAACAGCCACACGCTGGACCCGGCCCAGCTTGGCCCCACAGTTCTGGACCAAAGCCAGGAACCTTAACTCCTGGTCAACCTAGGCTGGTCGCCCCAAAACAGATCAGAGGGCCGTCCTGGAGACCATTCCCCACCATCTGGTGACTCATGGTAGTCTCACTCCACGCACACGTGCAGCCCTCCCCAGGCGGCTGCCTCCAGGGACAGCACGATGTCCCAGAGGGCTACAGCAGGGGCGCAGCGGCAGAGAGGGAGGTGCAGACAGGACAGTGAGGTTCAGAGAGGCGAGGAGCGACACAAGAGTGGGGAAGAGTTGGCGACCCGGGGAACAAAGTGAGCAGCAGAGATAGAGGGGAGGCCGACGGACAGGGACAGGTAAGAAAGGAAGCGAGGGAGCAGAGAAGCAGAGGTCCGAGCAGCCCCGAGGCGCAGAGACGCGCTCGAGACCGCAGGCCGGTCCCAGAGGCGCCCCCACCCCGGCCGGCGCCGCAGCCCGCCCGCACTGAGCTCCCCAGGACCCGCCCGGCGCGCGCCCGGCGGGGAGCCCACCCGCCCCGAGGGGAGCGGGCTGCAGGCGGGGAGGAGGCGCACCGCTGCCGGGGGCTCCGGGCCAGGTAGGCAGCATCACGTGGAAGCAGTCGCACATCTTGGCGGCCGGGCGGTGCGGGCCCGCGGCGGCCCGTCGCGTCCAGGCGCAGGTCCCGGCTCCGGCGCGCGGGCCGCCCGGGGGCCGGGCGAGAGCCGCACTCTGCCTCCGCAGCCCTGCACTGCAGCTGGCGGCCGGCAGCAGACTGCGGGCTGTGCAGGCGACCCCCAGCCCCGCCACCGCCCGGACCCCGCCCCGGCCCGCCCAGCCCGCGCCGAGCCGCAGCGGAGCGAGCGCGGGTGGGGCCGCCGTCCTCATTCAGCCCATTGGCTGCGGCCCTCAAGGCCCCGCCCTCTTGGCGGCCACGCCCCGCCCCCGTCCGGCGGGGAACCAGTCCGAGACAGGCCCCGCCCCCTAAGGTCCCGCCCCTCCCCGCCCCCCAGGTCCGGCCCTGCGGGTTTCCCACCTCCAGGCCGACACCCCGCGCCAGCCGCGCTACGGCCTAGCCCCGCCCTTAGCCTGGCCCCGCCCCGCGCCCTCAAAGGACCTTTCAAGCGTGTTGACTTTGGGCGTCTGCCAGCGAGGGGTCCCGGGACGCTGCGCCAGACTCCTGGACTTGACCTGCTCACCGCAGTCTTGTCTCCCAGTCTGGGAACTGACATGGCAGTCACACGCTGGGGAGCGGGGCACCCTGGACGAGGGCCTAGGGGTAGTCGGGGTCCAGGGAGGCCATGGCCTGCGACCTGACCCCACTAACCCTGCCCTGGGGGCTCCCGATCTGGAGGTGTGCGCTGCCAGAGGTAGCATGGTGCAACGGTGGAAGTGGGCGGGGAGCGGGCCTGGAAGGCTCCGCGTGGACAGCCTAAGCTCGGACTTCAGGAGCAGGGCAGAGGGTTCTGGACCGAAGCGACCCTGGAGTGTGTGCGGAGTATGGGAGTAAGAGGGCAGATGCTGGCTTACGCTGCCCAAGCCTAGGCTCAGCGCGGCTGGGGGCAGGGGCAGCAGGACTGGGCCCCGGGGTCTGCAGGAAGATTACCAGGTGGCCGGGCGTTGCCCCGTGGGGTGCACTGCTGGAAGGCAGGAGCCCTGCAGGAGGGTGGGGGCTGGACCAGGACGGCGGTGTGATGAGTGAGAAGAACCCTTAAGTGGGCAGAGGGGACTCGGTGAAGATGAGTGGGGAGGGCTGGCCCACCCTGGGCCCTCGCTTGAGTGGCACGTCTTGGGGCGAGGGCAGAGGGTGGGGAAGCCCAGGAAAGACGTTTCCATAGAAGTAGGGATTGGCTGAGGTTCAGCCTTGTGCAGACTGAGAAAAGGCCCTTTGGGGCATGCGGGTCTCCAGGGCTGGGGGGGAGAACCTGGGCCTGAGCAGACCCAGGAGAGCACGGCCACGTTCTCAGGGGCTGCCCTGGCCTGGGGTCAGCGGGGGCAACTTTTCCTGGGGCAGAAAAAGGCCAGGCTGAAACGGAAGACCCAACCACACAGACACACAGACTTGATACAGACACACAAACACACATAGACACACACACGCCACAGACACACAGACCCTCGTAGGTGAGATAACACACACTCACAGCAGTACCCAGACGCAGGTCCGCTTGGATCTGTCCTCATGCACTCCGAGACAGGCACCACCCCCCGACCCCACCCCACACACACACAGATGCTTGAGAGTGCGCTCAAAGGCATGCACGCACTCGGGACCCCGTGCCCAGATGAGCACAACAGGAGCAGACACACGCAGGGGCACGCACACACAGACCGCACGATGCATTCCTGGGCACACTTGGGGGGCACACAGCCCGCCAGGCCCAGGTGAGATGCCTCGTGGGATGACTCATGCCTGGTGTTCCCGTTAGCCAGGCCGCAGCCAGGCAGCCTTCCAGCAGTGGGTCAGATGGACGCACTCATCATTGCTGGGAAGAGGCCTTGGCAGCTTCCAGCCTCTAGAGCCTGTGGCACGATGGGGCACTGCTGTGTCCTTCAGGTGGGGTCACTGGGGCTTGGGCCTCACCCCTCCTGCCCTGATGTCTTCTCTCGGGCCAGCAGCACTCCCCAGGGGCCAGAGACCCTGCCCTGCTGTGTTCAGATGGGAGTCAGTCACTCGCGGGGACAGGGAGAGAGCTGTCTGTGTTCCTGGGTGTGCTTGGCACCTGCTTGGGCCTGTTAGGGGTCTCAGCCTACCTGTCTTCTGTGTGTTTGACTCTGGCCTCAGGGGCCTGGGAACAAGCAGCCATCTGCAATCAGCGCAAGCTCTCTGTCGCCCTGCCCCTCGGATAAGTCATGATCCTGGGACCCCGTCCAGCTGCAGTGGCCTCACCCCGTGTGACACAGCCTGCTGGTCCAGCATGCTGCACGCAGGTTTGTGGGAGAGGGGGAGGTTGGAGCCTTGGGTGGGGCAGCCAGGGGACTCCCCATGTCAGCAGAGGCCAGGAGGAGGGGATCTCATGTGGCCACTGAAGGAGAGCAGAGGTGGGCACCGCTGGCCCCTGCCAGATCAGTCCCTGTGCAATTTGGTGCCCCTTGGGAATCCTGAATATTCATTGGAAGGACTGATGCTGAAGCTGAAACTCCAATACTTCGGCCACCTGATGTGAAGAACCGACTCATTGGAAAAGACCCTGATGCTGGGAAAGAGTGAAGGCAGGAGGAGAAGGGGATGACAGAGGATGAGATGGTTGGATGGCATCACCGATTTGACGGACACGAGTTTGAGCAAGCTCTGGGAATTGGTGATGGACAGGTAAGCCTGGTGTGCTGCAGCCCATGGGGTTGCAAAAAGTCGGACACAGCTGAGTGACTGAACTGACCGGGAATCCTGGCTGGCCAGGGCCTGGGGGAAGCTGGAGCAGGGACCCTCCCTGGGACCACTTCTGCCCTTGGCCTTGGTGAGGGCTGAGCAGGTTTACATTGTCCTGCTGGGGCCTGGCTGGCTCTGCAGCCAGGGAGGTGGCTGAGCACTGGCTCAGGGCCCCAGATTCAGGATGAGGGTAGGCAGGGGCCCCAGCCCGAGGGGCTGCCCCCGCTCTGCTGCCTGCTCTGAGGCAGAGGGCTGGCATCACCTGCTGCGCTCATCCCCATGTACCACCACGGTCCCTGCACGCCCATTTCATGTCTGGAAGGGTGTGGCCCCTTGGGCAGTGGGCCCCACAGGTGGCAGCCTGCAGCTGCATGGAGGGAGATGGCCCCCCAAGTTGGCCCCGGGGCAGGCAGGCTGGGTCCTGCCTCCCGCCATCCATCCCTCCTCCCACCTGCGGAGGCCGTGGATGCCCCAGCCTCGCCGCTGGGCCACAGAGCTGGACAGGCAGGACCTATGAGGCCTAGGCGAGCCCCACTCCCACCCTCCCTACAGCCCGGCTAGGCCCCTGCCGTGGAGCCCTGGCAGCCAGGAACTCCCGCCATCAGGCTCCGCTCCAGCCCCGTCCTGCGGTGCCCCTCTGGGCACAGATGCCCCCCCCCCCCCCCCCCCCGGGGAAGGCCACAGCAGCTAGGCATGGCTCAGGAATAGCTGCCCCGCCCCCGCCCCCAGGGCATGGAGATATGGCTGACCCACAGCTGTGCTGGCATTCACAAGGCCCCGCACCACTTCTGAGGGTTGCCCTACGGGGGCTGGCAGTGGCTGTCATGAGGCTCTCACAGGCTCACCTCCTCCCTGGGACCACCGCACCAGAGAGCTGGGGCTACACCCCAGCCTTGGGCCGCCGGTCAGGGGTCTCAGACTGGGTCCCAAGGCACTGGGGCTGGCAAGACAGGGCACTGCTGGGGCCGAGGGTGAGGAGCCAGGGCTGCTGACTAGAGCCCCCTAGGCCCCAGGTCCTCAGCAGAGCCCGCAGCCTGCCCCACCCACCTGGCTGGCGGTTCTCTGTGCCTTTCCAGGCAGGCAGGGATGTCCAGAGCATCAATGATTGATGCCTTCTTGCAGCCGCCGCAGCAGCATAATCAAAAATAGCTCAGCTGGTGTCCCTGTCCTAGCCCAGCTGGAGGGGCATAACTGCACGGTGTGAGCCCTGGGACTCCCTCCGCCGCCATCTGCCCTCCCACCCAGTCCTCGCACAGAGGAGGTCGAGGAGGGCTCCAGGCCTCTCATTGCAGGCTGAGTGCCCGCTCCAGGCTTGGGGAGGGGTGTCCTCCTCGACTCACCCCAAGGACTCAGGGTGCTTCCTGAAGCAAGAGACCCTTCCCCGTGGCTCATCAGGTGATGCTCAGAGATGCTAGGATCCTACCGGGTTCCAGGCGGAGTAGAGTTTGGCCCCTTCTTCCTGGGGTTGGGTCAGGGGAGGCTTGGCTGGGCAATGGCAGAAGAGAAGCCCCCCTGCCCCAGTCTGCACCATTCAACAGGGCTGGGGCTCAGGGACAGACCCAGGAGCCCGTGTGGGCTTTCTCCCGCACACTGTACCTGGCCTCCACAGCACCGTGAGGTGTCCTGGCCTGTGCCCCCATTTCTCCCGTTTTCATGGGGACTGGCCCCTCTGACCAGCGTCCTCCAGCATATGAAGCCATTTAAACTTCAACAGCTGCCTGCCCTGCCCTGCCTGCTCATCTGGAGAGCTGGCCCTCAGCTCCTGTCCCAGGTCGTGCCCAGAGCCCCAGATGCTGGCCTGAGGAGTCGGGGGCCACCTGTCAGCTACTTGGGCTTCCCCCACCCACTCCTGCATCCAGGGCCAGGCACCAATGTCAAGGTTATGCCTGCTGCCTCTCTGAGTCTTGGCTCCCCCAACCCAGCACCTCCTGAGCAGGGTAGCCAGCGGTCAGCCAGGTGTATTAGCTTCCTATGGCTGCTGTAACAAATACACACACGTAGTTCAGTTCAGTTCATTCGCTCAGTTGTGTCCGACTCTTTGCGACCCCATGAACCACAGCACGCCAGGCCTCCCTGTCCATCACCAGCTCCCAGAGTTTACCCAAACCCATGTCCATCGAGTTGGTGATGCCATCCAACCATCTCATCCTCTGTTATCCCCTTCTCCTGCCCTCAATCTTTCCCAGCATCAGGGTCTTTTCAAATGAGTCAGCTCTTCACATGAGGTGGCCAAAGTATTGGAGTTTCAGCTTCAACATCAGTCCTTCCAATGAACACCCAGGACTGATCTCCTTTAGGATGGACTGGTTGGATCTCCTTGCAGTCCAAGGCACTCTCAAGAGTCTTCTCCAAAACCACAGTTCAAAAGCATCAGTTCTAGTGGCTTACACCAACTCTCATTTATTCCTTACAGTTCCAAGTGTTGGCAGACTTGCGTTCCTTCCAGAGGTCTGTTTTGGGGAAGATCCATGTCCTGGCTTTTCTCAGCTCCAAAGGCCATCTGCATTCCTTGGTTCATAGCCCTGCATCACTCCGATCTGTGCTTCCATCTTGCCACCTTCTCTTTCAGACTCTGACCCTCCTCCCTCCCTCCGGTAAGGACCCTTGTCCATTACAACGATGTAACCTAGGACCATCTCCCCATCACGAGAGGTGTAACATAATCATGTCTGTAAAATCCCTTCTGGGGCTTCCCTGGTGACTCAACAGTCAAGAACCTACCTGCCAATGCAGGAGATTCGGGTTCGATCCCTGGGTCGGGAGGATCCCCTGGAGAAGGAAATGGCAACCCACCCCAGTGTTCTTGCCTGGGGATATCCCATAGACAGAGGAGCCTGGCGGGCAACAGTCCTTGGGGTCACAGAGTCAGACACGACTTAGCAACTTAAGAACAAAAGTTCCTTCTGCTTTGTAACCGGTCATATTCACAGGTTCTGGGGACCAGGAGGGGCTCCTCCTGGAGGCATCATTCACCTACCGTGCCACATAATGTAGGACAACCCACCCTTGGCTCTGTGTCGTGCCTGGGTCATCTCCTTCTGTCCCCTGAGGGTCACGGCCATCCCCACTCTTCACTTGGGGAATTGCTGAGGGTCAGAAGAGCTGGTTCCGCCCCAACAAAACTTCCTACTCGGGCTTTTGCGCCTGAGCGTCGGGGGCCACGCCCCCTGCCCCTCTCCAGCTCCTGGACTGTGCCGGTGGCACGCACAGTGGATGAGCGGGTCCAAGCAGCGGGTGGACAACAGGGGACAGGTCGCTCTGGGTGCTGTCGGGGCAGGAAGGGCTGGTGTCCGGCCACCTTCCTGCAGGTCACCCCGGTGACTGCCCAGCACTGGGCAGGCTGCCTGCATCGCTCCAACACTGCATCTCTGGCTGCTGTGCCCCTCAGGAGGCAGGGGAGGGACAGCTAGGCAAGGTCCAGGGTTCAGAGAATGATCTCATCTAGTCATTTTTAAAATTGAAATTTTCTGTAGGTTGGGTCAGAAGGACCAGGGAGAGAACCGGCGATTCATGCAAACTGGACAGGGCCCAGGGAGAACCTTAGGTCACAGGGTGGAGAAATCTGAGCATGGAAGTGGGCCGGGAGACCCCGCGTGGACCAGGGCTTCCGCGGGGGCATGATGGTCGAGTCTGCGGAGGGCTGACTTCGTGAGACTGGGTAAGATGGAGAAAGGCCCAGAATGCCTGGGAGGGGAGCTGGCAGGAGGGTGAGCCTGGCCGTCAATGCCCACCTTGCCCTTTGATGGCCCATGGCCCAGGCTGGCCCTGCTCTGCGGTGATGTTGACCACCAGCTCTGCTCAGCTGGTGACCAAGCTGAGAATCAGGGCATTCCATGGGACCCTGGGGTTCCGGATTGGGCATCACACAGCTAGACACGCCCGCTGCGGCGGGGCCGCGGAGCGAGGGTCAGCGGCGGGCAGCCTGCTTGGGAGGACTGCTGGTGCGGGCAGCGGGCGCCTGCTCCTCCCGGCCGCGCTGCAAGGGGGTGGTTGAGCGAGGGGCGCATCTAACAAAAGGAGATCCCCTTCACGCGGCGGCCCAGGGGCGCAAGGTGACAGCGCCCACCCAGACCCGGCCCGCCCCACCGCCCACGAGGCTTGGTCGGCGGAGGGGCGGGGCCTGGGGTTGCCACGCCCCGCGCGGCGCCGGCGCGCTGACGTCAGGGCGGCAGACGCCGGAAGCGGGACTGGCGCGCGTCGTTGCCGGGCAACGGGCCGGCGCCGGCCTAGGGACACCAGGCATCCCTGCTGCGCCGGCTGGCCGAGGCGACGAGGCAGCCGAGGTGGGTGCAGGCCGGGGCCGATAGCCGCCGATACCCAGCGCGCCCTGAGTCCGCCCCTCAGGAGCCCTATGCCAGGCCCGATCGGTGTCCTCAGCGGCCGCCTCGGATCCCCCCCGCCCCCCGAAGAGGGAACTACCCGAGCCCCCGGCCCAACTCTCGGGGCTTCCTGGGCACTGCCCTCCCGCGGGCGCCCCAACTCTCCTCTACTCTGCCGGACTGGGCCTCGGAGACCCTTGTCCACGGCGACCGAGGCAGGACCCCGCAGCTCGCCCACCCTACCAGGCTGTGCTGACCCCCGGGACCTGTCTGGCCTCTAGGACACGCCCCCGTGCTGGACCGGTCGCCCAGGCGCGCGGAGGAGGAAAGCGGGCAGCGGCTCCGGTCACTCTTCCTGGATGACCAGGCAGTCTGTGTCCCTTCCACAGCGACAGTGGACTCACACCAGGCCATCTGTACTCCTGAGGAAGCCGTGGGCAGCTGCTGGGCCGTGGGCGAGCAGGTGACCCCCTCCGGCGCTGTCCACCCCCACAGCAGTATGGATGTCTCCTGAGCGTCTTCCCATCGCGTCTGTGCGGGCCCGGGGCACCGACATGCAAGACCAGCTGGAGCTGGGGGGCGCACCTGGCCGGGGGCTCCCTCTCTGCGCCTTTCTGAGTGACCTCCCAGAGCAAGCAGGCGGGGTTTCCCTCCTCCAGGTTTCTAAAGACAGCGGTGCCCCTGGCCGGCAGAGTGGTGACGCTGAGGAGCGGGCAAGGCGCCGCTCCGCCCTTCCCCCGCCGGACCGGGAAGCCAGGATCTCTGGGGTCAGCTGCGAGGGCTTGTCTACCAGCACCGCCAGGGGTCCAGAGCCAGGGGAACACAGCGGCGCCTGGGGGGAGTTTGAAGTCTTTCAAGAATCCTCAGCCAGCTCTGAACAATTCTGTCAGTCTTTTGAGCTCCAGGAGAGGCCCGCAGCCTCTCAGCCACGGAGAACTGCTTCTGCCCAAAAGGAGCGCGGTTCCAGCCAGCCTCACCAGGGTGGAGGGACAGAAACCGGCGCCACCGCCACTCCTGAGGTATTCCTAAAGTCTTGGCCATGTTGCAAGGAAGTGTCCCCTACCCTGTGATGGGCTGGTCAGGGAGGGGTCCGCTTGTCTTTGGGCCCTCATCCTGGCAACTCGCACTCTCTGTCCCCTCCACCTTCCCGTCTGCCCACTCTCCATCAGCTTGGCTGTGTTTTCTTGGGCCCACTTCTGGGCATGTGGGGGAGGAGCATTTTGTTTGAGTCTGTAATCTCCTTACTTAGAAAACCCTGCCGGATCGCATGTCAGTGTGTGTTAGTGATGGGGCACTGGAGGCGGCCAGGAGAGCCCAGCACATGTCCCTCATCCCTCCAGTCCTGCCCTGACCACCAGCGTTTCCCTTCACTGTGACTGCCTCTCACCCTCCTCTCCCTGCCCTCTTGTCCCTCGTGGTTTAGCCCTAACACCAAAAGTGAAACGGAGAAGGGAGGAGAGGAAAAGGTCTGCTGGTTCCAGGGTGGACCGTTTGCTCTCTGAACCTGGCAGTGTTTCTCTAGACCTCTGACGAGATCAACTCCCCGTTCAGTTGGCTCTGCTCGAACGCTTGTTTTGAAGACAGGACTGTCTTCCAGTGCAGTTACTGTATCGGGGAACAATTTGAGCGTAATGTGAACTTTGCCGGAAACACAGGGTAAACGCAGAGAACCACACCTGCTGAGCTGAGGCCCACGTGAACACACACCACACACATGCCCACCTCTCCCAGCCACCTTGGTCTGCCACACCCATCCCCCACCCCTGGGGGCTCCCCCACCCAATGCCCCTGACCTCGGACAGCTCACCTTCCAGCGCTTCAGACTTCTCACAACCCACACACCTCTCTTCCAGGAAGGGCCATTTTACTGCCGTCGGGACGGATTTCTCACCTGTTCCCACGTGGGGAACAGCACTCACATTCCCACTGGGTGCCTGTCTTTTTCCTGTATGTCACTGACGAAGTTTATGACTTTGCTGTGGTCACACTCTCCCACACACCGCAGTCTCCACAGCATGACTCAGGGCAGCGACTTTTAGGAACAAACGCCATGTTTCAGTAGCGGCAGCGATCGCTTACAAATTTCACTTGTGCCACAGTCCCGTGTCTGGAACGGGGCGCCGTGATGCGCGTGTCTCCTCACGCTGGTGTCTCTCTCTCCTCTTCCAGCCCGTGATCAGCTGTGACCATGTTCTCAGGTCTGCTTTTCAGGAAGTACCGGTCCCACAGGCCGCCGAGGGCATTGCCACCTTAGACCACTTCTTAGAAACAAGGGATGGAGAAAACTCTGGCCTGGAATCCACGCATAAGCTGTGGTAATGAACTTAAACCAGCGCTCGCGTGCCGCCGCCGGCTGAGCTGGTGGCCCCGGGGTCCTCAGGTTTTGTGCCTCTCCCGCGTGGAGAGCACTGACCCTCCCGAGTTCCCGGCACCTGAGGTCACGGGGTCGCAGGGCGGCCTCCTCTAAAGAGCCCTGTCCAGCCCCGCCTGGGGCCCCTCCAGCCGGTCCAGAGCAGAGTAGGTCTGGGTGGGAGCGCTGCAGGTTCCAGAGGGCCCAGGGGGCCGGCATGGCGGGTTCAGGGGCTCCTGGGGGACGGGAGCAGTGACCCCCCCAGATCCTGGAGAGGTGCTCAGTCCACCGCAGGGCTGCCACCCCCAGGGCCAAGTCCCTGGGATCACACGTCACAGAGGCACTTGTCTGCTGATGGCCATCTTGTCAGATGGCCTTAGTGGAAAACCATACTAGCTCAAGTGAACGGTGAGGTGGGGCCAGGCCCCAGAGGGCGGTCCAGGTGGCCGGGAGCCAGCTCCTCTGGGGCCTAAGCCCGCCTCACAGGCTGGCACTGCAGACAGCGCAGCGGGCGGGCCCTCCTAGGCCCTGGCAGGGGTTTGAGCCAGCCTGCGCGGGGCCCTCTCCACCACCAGCAGAGGTCCCGGGGACGCGGGCTGAAGTGCGCCAGGCACACTGCTTCCCCGGCTTGTGGTCCAGACCCACAGGTGGGGGGCTTGAGCCTGGAGCACCTGTATGCACAGGTGGGCCTGGGGGTCGGGACTGGCCCGGCTCGGCGCTGTGGTGACATGGAGGGGTGGCCCGGAAGCACTTCAGCACTGGGCATGTCTGTCGCCCTGGAGCTGTTTGGGGACCAGCCACGCCCTTGTTCCCGGAGGCCTGCGCTCCCAGAGGCCCTTGCTCCCAGAGGCCTTCACTCCTGGAGGCCCTTGCTCCCAGAGGCCTTCACCCCTGGAGGCCCTCACTCCCGGAGGCCCTCGCTCCCAGAGGCCCTCGCTCCCGGAGGCCCTCGCTCCCGGAGGCCTTCGCTCCCGAAGGCCGGGCCAGTCTGCCAGGTGGGGCCCCAGCACCCCCTCTGGCATCTGCTTCTCAGCCTGTGGGCACCTCTCTGGCACCTGGCATGGTTCCAGACACCTGAGATCATCAGGGAGCAAGATGGCAGAGTATATCTAGCCCTCTGGAGCTTCTGCCCTAGGAGGAGACGCACGGTGGTGAAATCGTCATTCAGGCCAGGGCTGAGCTCTGCGGAGACAAAGCTGGGAGGAGGGAGGGGTGTTGGGCGAGTAGACGCTTGAGCAAATGAACAAAGAAACAGAAGCCGCTGCTCTGCCTTCAGAATGCTGGAGGGCCAGATGCCCTCCGTGCCCCGCTTCCGAAGGCCTTGCAGGTCGCCCTGTGGTTAAGGCAGCTCTCTTGCAGCTCTGAATCAAGGAAACTCTGGAGGGCTCTTCACAACACTGGGGCCACAGCAACCTCCCGATGCATCTGGAACGAGTCCCACAGCCGGGAAAACTTCCTTCCTGTTCTCGGAGTAGACGCTGCTCAGAAGGTGGGCTGACCTGAGTAGAGGGGCTCCCGGAGGCTGGCCGCACCGCACGACGTCTTTGCCAGCCATGCTGTGCAGCACACCACAGGGCCTGCGTGGGGCTGGGGAGGGGGCGGGTGCACTAGCAGCTGGGCACGGCCTCCTCAGGCCGCCTGGGTGGTGTGGCTCCTCAGGAGGGGCACTTCGGGGCTTGGGGGGATACCACTGGGCCGGGGTGTGCAGAGGGCAGCCCCCCCACGAAGCCCAGATCAGAGCCTGTTGCCATTTTACAGGGAGATGTACCAGGGGCCCAGGTGGAAAGGGAAGCCGGGAGAAGCCCCTCTAACCTTCTGTCCCTCTGGCTGACTCTGGTTTGCTTTCTCAGAGCCTCTCGGGGAGCCCTGGCCGCACTCTGGGAGAGCCCGGCTTCCACGAGCCCGAAGAGCTCGGCTTCCGCCTGCAGCACTGCAGAGCCCTGATCCAGACCAGGGTGAGCGCGAGTCGCTTCGCTGCTTCGCCTGCGGCTCTGAGAGTCCGGGGGCGCTGCGGGGTCAGGGCGGCAGCTCCTCCCCACGGCACGGTGGGGCCCAGGCAGGCAGAAGGGGCTCCGTACCGCAGCCCCTTGCACGGAAAAGCCTCTCCAGGCACGGGGTCTCTGCCCACCCTTGGAGCAGGTGCTGGGCATCCAGCCCTCAGGGACCAGGCCTGACACACAGCGGGTGAGGGGGGTCATGTGGGAGGGGCCTGAGTGGAGCTGGGGAGGAGGAGGGTGTGGAGTGAGCCCACAGGCGGAGGAGGGCGGGACAGTCCAGCCCGTGGGCCAGCCCTCTGCTCTGCAGGGCAGGAGGTAGAACCTTCCAGAGGCACATGGCTGGGCTTAAGAGCAGCAAGACCTAAGTGTCTCCAACAGCCTCTCTCCCGTGGCAGCCTGGACAGGGATTGGAGCATGGCGGTGGCCCGACAGGAATGTCCAGGGGCCGCAGCTGGGCTGGAGGAAGACCAGGAGGCCAACCTGTCCAGGCCAGAGCTGCCCTCGGGCGCCATCCTGGGCCGTCAGCTCAGGGAGAGGCTGTGGCTTTGTCCCCAGAGCTCCTTCGTGTTGACAGCGCGTGTGAGGGCCGCAAGACGAGCTGGCCAGGTGCCAGCGGCCGGGGAGTCCTGGAGGGGACGCGTGCTTGCCCTGACTGGTTTCTCCTCTCTTGGCAGCTCTCGGGGACACCGGCTGGTGGACAGGGCAGCTTGATCACCTACAGCCTCTTCCTGAAGACCCCTGTACATGGAAATGGGCAGTATATCACAACTCCAAGGAAAAAGATTTTCAGTCCTCGTAACCTGAAACTGACATTGTTTAATAGTGAGATTTGCTAGAGTGGGACAGCTTTTGTGTCTTGATGGGAGATTCCACCATTTCCTCAGTCTGGTTTGGTACTGGAAACCAGAACTGTTTTGTGGAGGTGGTCCACATCAGGGTGGACACTCTGATGAGGGGGTGTGTCCCTCAGCAGGGCCAGCGCCAGGAAGGGTGCACCCGGGTCCCCGGGAGCCCTGCCCCAGGCTGGTGGGGCAGAAGGAAGGTGGCTCTGGGGGCGCCTGTGAGACCCCAGGCCCTGTGCCTGAACCATGCTGCCCAGGACCCCAGGCTGGCCTGGCACACGGCTGGGACTGTCACTGGGAGCAGCCATCAGGGCCCTTGGAAGGTCCTGCACTGGCCCCCAGCCCAGGTGTCCACGTGGCTGGGCGCGAGGTGGGGGTGGGAGTGCCATCTCCCCAGAGCAAGCGTGCTCCCTGAAGCAGCCACACCTGCCTGCCTGCCAGCGGGTGGGCGGCCTGCCATCAGCTAAGGAAGAGATCCCTCCAACGAAAGAGCCCAGCAGGCGGCACTGACTTTTGTAAAATTTTATTAAATGTAACAGCCCAGACAAGCTGTGTTCTTGCTAAATTGCCCGCTGTGTGAGGACCCGTGCTGGACCCTGAGCAGCAGCCCCGCCTGCCCTCAGGGAGGCCTGGGGAGGGAAGGCCAGTGGGGCCCGCAGGCACAGGGACCCCAGCATCACTGTTTCCTCAAGGCCACTCTCGAGGAGGGGAGACCACAGCCGGGGAGGCCTCAGACACCAGCTCCATGGACGCAGGTGTCAGACCCCAACAGAGGCCCAGCGGGGACAGTGGCCAGCAGCTGTCACTTGTCACATCACACAGGAGACCGGGGGGGGGGGTCACCCGCACCCCAGCGCCCTCAGCCACTCCACAGACCACCTTATTTAGGGGTGACTGATTCTGGGGGGCTGTGTGTTTGAGAAATCTGCCTCTCCTTTCTAGCCGGAAGGTGGGAATCTTCCATCACAGGGAGGGGACTGTCCACGTGGGGTCTCCCAGGGCCCCGCCAGCAGAGATGGCCTGGGCTATGCCATGTCATCCCGACCTTCAGTTAGACTCGACGACCCAACACGTGCCATCCTGCGCCCACCTCTAATCTCGCTGTCTGCGGCCTGCAGCGGGGCCTGGGCTCCCAGAGATGGAGGCTGGGTCCCACTGGTGAGAACACCAGATCCTGGTCACTAGACGGGTGGTCAGCAACGAGGGGCCCAGCCCCCGGCTCTACAGAAGAGTTCCCACAAAGATGGAAGCTGTGAAACATCTCCTGAGAGGGAAGAGACTGCCGGACGTGTGTAGGCAGGTGCAGGGCAGCTCAGAGGGACAGCCCCTGGTCGCCCCCTGTAGCACCTCCAGTCACTCCTGTGGGGCGTTTCTTCCTTCAGCCAGTCACCTTGGCATGCCTGGCTCCCAGCCCCCTTCCCCCGTATCTCAGGATCCTCCCATGTACACGCACACATCTCAGCCAAGGTGGATTTTACTGAAAGGGCGTCTGGGTAGAACATCCTTGACGTGACTCCCCTTTGGCCTCCAAGGAGCCTTTTCTGCGCGTGGTCAGGGAGGTCTGGACACGAGAATGCAGTATGCGGTCTGGGTGGGGCCCCGCCTCCTCTTGGTGTTCCCACCCACAGGGAACGTGTCCGATCACTTTACCCTAGGGGGCCCATCTGCCTCCTGCCTCCCACCCAGATTGAAACTCAGACGCTGCCATGTTCCTGTCCCAACAGCGGCCCTCCCTGCCCCACTGGCCCAGGGTCCAGCCGAGGCTCGGGCAGCTCCTCACTGGAGTCCCGACTCTGAACTGTGTCCCCCACCCCTGCCTTCTCTGCTCCTTCACCAGAGCCTGGGCCCCCCTCACTCCCCATCTAATCGGACATCCAGTCTGGCCCTGATTCTGCACCCTCATGAGGAGGGGGCTTCCTGAGCTGGGAGAGACTGGCACGGGGAAGTGCCGCCTGGCCACCCGATTCAGAGGTCAGGGTGTGGGCGGCCAGCGCTCTCACCCAGACCAGAACAAGCCCAACCAGCTACCAAACCAGGGCTTAAATAAAGCCGCTATAAAAACTTTAAAAATGAAAGGGGAAGTATTACTCACTCAGTCGTGTCTGATTCTTTGTGACCCCATGGACTATGTAGCTCACCAGACTCTGTCCATGGAATTTTCCAGGCAAGAATACTGGAGCAGGTTGCCATTTCTTTCCCCAAATTTGAAATGAATAGAAATAAACAAGGTTGAGGTTATAAAGAATACCTAGGCAGTGGAAGAGGCCACAGCCACTCTCCTCACCCCAGTGGCAAGTGAAGGGACTTCCAGCTCCACACGAGCCCAGCAAGCCCAGGGCCAAGCAGCCCCAGCGGGGGGCAGGCCTGGACCCTGCCTCCAGCCCAGGTGGGAAGACTAAAACTGAGAAGACTGCTGTGACCAGCACTCTGGGGTTTCTGCCAAGACTCTATCAGCCTCACAGAGCTGGGTTCGGACACAAAGCCCTGCAGAGACACTGGCCATCGAGTGAGGAGGAGCCTGGCTTCCTTGATGCCTCCAGGCTGGAGAAAGTGTGCACAGTGACCCCACAGGCAGAGGCCAAGAGGTGCCCGAGGACCCGGTGCTGGAGTCTGCCAGCCTGGGAGCCAGCCAGGCGCGGGGGGAGCAACAGCCAGGATGACACTCGGTAACTTTTATTCCAAAACCAGATGACAATGAAAACACAGCATCCAAAGCCGAGGGAGGCAAGGAAACCGGTGCTCGCTGTGAAATTCACACACACAAGGAAGGAAAGGGGCTGAGATGAATCACTGCCTGACACACCTCAACACTTGACCTTGCGCTCCCTATGAACGGTTGAGCCACCCTCTCATGTGATGACCGTCTCGTATCACTTACTGTCCTTAAAGAGGACAGTGTATGCTGACTATGGACGGTTCAGAAGCTTCTTTCAACGTTAAAGACTAGCCATCGGTCAAGACGTGCGAACCACCCTCAGGGCTGGGCCCCTCCGGAATCTCCCCTCTCCACAGCTGGCCACTGTATCCGTCCTCCATCCACAAAACCCCACTGCCTCCCGCCACACACTCCCTGGACCTTGGGCACCTGGGCAGCAGCAGGTGAATTCCACGTCCTTCTCGTCGAGGAGCTGATGGAGCTCAGCTGTGCTCAGAAGCAGCTGCAAACACGCACTGGGAACCTCTCCCCAAAAACCCAGCTTCCTTATCTGGAGCCCAGAGCCAGCCTGGCCTGGGGGGAGAGGGTCATGAGGTGGTGGGGTGAAGGCAGAAGCCTTAGGACTGCAGCCAACACACCTTTTCTGCAAAGTTTACAAACAGGTGATCACGCGCACACAGGAACTCAAAGCTTCCTCCGCCCCCTCCCTAGTCCTGCTGCTGCTGCTAAGTCACTTCAGTCGTGTCCAACTCTGTGCGACCCCACGGACAGCAGCCCAACAGGGTCCCCCATCCCTGGGACTCTCCAGGCAAGAACACTGGAGTGGGTTGTCATTTCCTTCTCCAATGCATGAAAGTGAAAAGTGAAAGTGATGTCGCTCAGTCCTGTCCGACTCTTAGCAACCCCATGGACTGCAGCCCACCAGGCTCCTCCGCCCATGGGATTTTCCAGGCAAGAGTACTGGAGTGGGCTGCCACTGCCTTCTCCTCCCTAGTCCTGCACCTCCATTGAAATCCATCGCCAGCAACTGACCACTGTATCTCCCTGGGGAACCTGACACTTCCAGGGGAATCGGTGTTCAGACGGGCCCCATCTCACCCTGCCCAGGATGACTGGGCCATCAGCAGGCCCCCGAAATGCAAGTGGGCCGCTGGCAGGAGCAGGAGGGGACTGGGGCTCCGCTGCATCTGCAGACAGGGACCTGGAGCCAAAGCCCAAGGCACCGCGGAGGCTGCCGGACAAACACTGCAGCTGCCCCCACACGGAGCCCGTGTTCCGAAGACAGAGCCGCCACAGAGACGCACAGCGCCACGTGGGGCGTGCTGCTCACAGACATCCACTTCAGCTGCTTTCCACGAGAAGACTTTCAGTATCTGGGAGCACCCCTCAGCCATCGAGAGCCACAGCCCACGTCTCACCCATAGCTTCCCGGCCCGAACCCCGGGGTGCTGTCCCCACCTGCCGCCTGCCGCAGAAGCCGGACAGGAGAGCTGCCTCTGAGCCCCACGGGCCCGCGCAGGAGACAGCCCACTGCCCACCCGCCAACACACCCATGTGATGCCCGCGCCTGCCCCACGGGCCCCGCAGCGAGGACCAAGCTGAGTGAGGCAGGAGGTCCGCCCAAGGACACCGTCCGGCAGGTAGCTGACAACACACTCCACTCCATTAGGTGACTTTTTAATAGAATGAGGTGCAACCGCTGCTACTAAGAAAACAACCCTTCTTGGCTAAGGGCTGGGGAAGGAAGAAAAAGCACGAGAAGTGGGAAACCAGGGGTGGGGTGGGCAGTGAGTAGGCTTAGTTGTGAACAAGTGATGAAGACCTAAACGCTGTGGGCGGTCTGGGTAGCCCGGGCACAGGACGCACAGCCCAGCCCACGGTCAACAACCCTCGAGAGGGAGCAGCTCCTTCAGTCCCAGACTGAAGCTCAAGCTCAAGATCCCGTCCCAGCACTGGCTTAATGGGAGCGCACGCGGACACCCTCCGACCCAGTGGCGCACAGACACCCTCCCCAAACGCGGCGGCCCACAGACGCCCTCCCCGAACACGGCGGCGCACAGCAGCCTCCGAGAACGCGGGCCGAGCGTGTGGGGGCCCAGCAGCTGGCCAGGCGGGGGTGTTGGAGGATGTCAACTGTAGGAGGAAGCTTGGCTGTGCTGGGAAACCTGTGCAGGAAGGGTCCCTAGACGCAGACCCTGGGAGGCACCACCCAAGACCTTGTTACGAGTGGTCTCCAGGCAGAGCGCACCCGACCTTCAGCCCTGAAGACACTTAGACATCAACAGGCATAAAGAAAACCCTTCAGAACCCACGCTGCAGTCCCACAGACACGTGGCCACACAGCAGATCTGGTAAAGGTATCACGTGCAAGGCCTCTGACCCTGACCTTGTTCGGACCGCAGCAGGGCCTACGGGCAAGGCTCACACCTGAGTCCAGAGTGGAAATCCCGGTGCGAGGACGCTGCAAATTCAGGGCAGTGATGCTCACTGTGCAAAGAGCAGTGTTCCTTAGACCTAAAAAAACGGAACGCACCAACTGCAACTGCTTAGGCTGTAGAAGTTTCTCATGCAGCAGCAGCCATGCTTATAGAAAAATATACTTTTAAGAAAATAGCTAAAAAATCTAAAGTGATCCAAGTATAAAAAGTTAAAACATGTACCTTAAGACAAAATATTGCCTCAAACATATAAAAGTTAATTTTAGAAAATTCACCCATCTAAATTTGGGCGAGGCTGGATGCGGCTGGCATCCTCCGGTGGGGCTGTCGCAGGACAGGAGTCAGGGCTGAGGGTGGCACGACAGGCCCACGGGAAAGCCGCCGGCCCTGGGAGGGTGGGGCCGCCAGACGCTGCTCCGGGGGGCACTCCCGATCACAGAGAGCTGGCCACCGGCACCCACAGCCTCGCACGCCGCCTGTTTCCGTGAGCCTCACAGACGCACCGCGATGCTGCGGCTCAGGTCTCCACCAGAATCTCCACCACGTGGTCCAGCTCGCCCAGGTCCGCCTTGCAGCCGGTACCGCGGGGCGGGGCGGCCACGGAGGCAAAGGTCTCCAGCCCCTCCGGGCCTGACTTGGCGCCGCCCACCACGCCCGTCAGCACGGCATCCAGGTCACAGTAGGAGCCGCCCACGTCGGAAAGCAGCTCCTCCACCGCGCCAGGGCCATGGCTCTCCAGTGTTCCAAACACCTGATCCAGCGACCTGGGGAAGCCCCCTTGGCTCTCTCCGGGGACGGCCCTGTCCCAGGGGCCTCCCGGCACGGCCCTGGGAACCTGTGTTGCCGGGACCGCCTGCAGTGCAGAGGCCAGGTCTGCCGGGTCGGGGGCTGGGGCCGGCCCGGCCCAAGCCGAGCGGCACAGAACCTCCGTGGACACCAGGCAGTCACGCGGCAACCGGCCCGCGGTCTGGGGCCCGGGCAGGCTCCAGCTCCCGTCCTGGGTCATCTCCTCCTGGATCTGCCGGACCGTGTTGGCGATGAGGACCGAGCGGCACAGGTTGGGCTCCGCCAGCCTGTGGCACAGCTGCAGCTTGGCCAGCGACATGTCCAGGAGCGACTGGCGCTGCAGGGGGCCGGCGGGCGCCTCGTCCTCCGAGCACTTCCTCTTCAGCCCCCGGGTGAGCATCGTGCCCTGCAGGGACGAGAGAGACGCTGCTGAGCCTGCTGCAGGGGCCCCGGGGATTCTGCCGCACCTCGGCCCGAATTCCAGGGTGACGCATGTTGGGGGGCGGTGGCTGGGGTGCAGACAGAGCGGACACACTGCGCTGCACCCGCCCCTCCTCAGCGTCCAGAAGGCCCAGGGCTGGGGCAGGGTCCCCACTGGGGGCTGGAGCGGTCTACGGCCACCTGGGAGAGCACCGCTCTGAGTGGATGCACATGCCAGCACCACTGGACGAAAAACGCTGGTTCTTGGGCCTCACCTGGACTGAGGTGGTCGGAAACAGCCAACCTGCTGCGCCTCTGCTCTCACAGGCAGAAATACAAGGGAGCTGCCCTTCTGAACAGGCTCTAAGTTAGGAGACCCCAGGGGACATGAAAGGTGGAGCAGAAAGGGCCGGGGCCCCTGTTTCCCCACAAGCCCCCTGTGGGTGTTCCCTCCTTCCAAGAACAAAGCGAAGCTGTAATGGCCTTCTCTCAAGTTCATAAGGTAATTCAACATTTTTATTTCAAGGAATCCACTCGAGCTATCCATTTAGAGAGTTAAAGCGGCCCGTGCCGCCAGCCCTACCCCTAAGCAGAAAGGTTCCCTGCCCTCCGATTCTCCTTTCAATACCACAGCTCTCACCTCCTGTGTATTTTAACATTTAAAGAACTCTTTTAAAGGCACGTGACTGCTTGGGTGCTTATCCCAGAGAAATGAAAGCCAATGTTCATGTGGAAACACGCACAAGAATGCCCACAGCAGCTCCACTCACGACAGCCCCAGGCTGGGAAGCAGGCCCCTCAGGGAGCGGGGCTGCTGCTCAGATGCCACCACGCAGGGGAGGACTGCCCCGCAGCGGGGGCTCGGACAGGCACCGAGGGGGTCAGGCAGCATGAGAAAATCCATCTCAGGTGGCCCAGGGCCGGCCTCCTCACGTAGGGACCTCGGAGGTGCTGCATGAGCCCCGACTGCTCAGAACCACACGCGGGCACACGCCACGCGGGCACACGCCACGCGGGCACACGCACACACGACCCCACCAACGCCAAGGCTGCTCAGAAGCCAGGCTCCCGCAGGGGCTACTGGGCCAGGCACTGCGCGCGAATGCGGACACGGGGAGGCAGGGGGGCAGGGACACCCCTCCAGGATACTTCTCTACAACTCCCTGTGGACCTGCAACCACTCCAAAACAAAAAGGGCAGAGAGAGCTGATATAAACTACGCCACACTATAAAGAAACACCCTGTGTTCTGGAGAAACACTCGAGCTTCAAGGGCTCCTCTCTGTGGGAGATGAATCACCTCGAGCATCTTTCCACCTAATCTCAAATCCTGACTCTGCACGACCCCTGACTTAACCTGGGGCCCAGGGGACCTCCTGGTGTGTGTCCAGGGCTCAGGACTCAGCTCTCACTGCTGAGGGCCCAGGTCCCATCCCTGGTTGGGGAACTAACATCCCACAAGCTGCACGGCATGGATAGGAAAAAAAAAAAAGGCAATTCAGAGCCTAAACAAAATTCCCTCAAGTAACATGATTAAGCTCAACTTCACCAACAGAGGAAGTCAGGCCACCCTCCCTCGGGCCCCTCGCAGCTCGGGTCTAGGGCAGGCCAGCAGCCACTTGGGCCAGCAGGGATGCGCTGAAGACCACAGCTGGGAGGCCTCACAGGGCACCTCAGATACCACCTCGCTTTCCTTGAGGGGTCCTCAGAATGGCCAGCCCTTGAATTTACAACCCAGGGGGAGCCCTCCACTCCAGGCACCGAATTCAGGGCAGCTGCAGCTTGGTGTGCTCAGCACTTGGGGTGGCAGCCGCAGTCAAGCAGCCCAGAGGGCGGCCTTCCCGCTGTTTGCCCGGACTGAACACATAGCGAGGACACCCAGCCACCACCACGGGAAACAGCCTGGATGCAGCCTGCTCCCACCACCCCAGACACGCAGACAGCAGACTTCTATCAGACAGCCCAGGACGCCCCACGGCCACCCGCCCGTGGCATCGCCCTCCCCAGCCCAGGCTCTGTCAGTAACCCACGCTTCCTGGTTTTTGGTCTTACTCCCCATGGAGGACCAGCTGGAGAAACTGCGCAGGACGTGCCCCCGGCCAGCATGCTGGTCCGTCATCCGGCCCCCAGTCCCGCTCAGGACCCCAAGGGCCCCCAACTGGGAAGTACTCCCACGCCTCCGCTGCCCTCGCCCCTGCCCAGCCTGGTGATGCTCGTGGCAGCGCGGTGGCAGCTTAGAAGACAGCGCTGCGCTTGCCACGTGGGGCCCGGTTCACGTCTGCGGTCCCCGTGGGGAACAGGGAGAAGCCAGAGCACAGGGCACAGATGCTTGGTGACCAGCCGTCAGGCCGTCTCCCTGGCGCTGCTGGAGCACGTTCTCCAGGGCGCATCCCCATCTCAGGACGCCCTCCTTTCAACGCTCATCACGCCTTCCCTGTTACTCGGCACTTTACTGCCACCTCTGACAGCCACGTGTTTGTCACAACATACAACACCCCGATGGTCCCGCTGGTCTCTCCAGGGCTCCCTGTCCCCAGCCTTCCGAGGGGCAGATGAGGCGCCATCAGCTCCACCAATGACTCAGTGCATCGCAGGGGGAGCAGCTGGGATCCTGCAAAGCTACCCTCAGGAAGGAGAGCCCCTGCCCCCTCCGCCCTCTCCTCTGTGCTGCCATCGCAGCGGCTGCTATTATACCCAAGTCACGAAATCTCCCAATGACCACCAGGGAGCCGACGTCCAATGCAAAAGCAAGAGAGTCTTTATTACCAAGCTCGAGCTGGGGCTCCCACCGTTACCGGCGCAGCAGCTATGGGAAGGAGCCCCAAGTTTTGGGTTACATGTTTATATAGGGTATATTTGTGTAAAGGGATTTGCAGGCTGGAGGACGTCTGATTGGTCACCCGCTTTCGAAGGGTTGTGTGTTGATTTCTGATTGGTTCTTATTACCTAGGCAAACCACAAATTCCTGAACGTAAGGTCAGGAGATTTTGGTCCAAGGTCTGATTGGCTCGTGGGGGTGAGGTCAGGGGATTTCCAAAGTCTCTTTCCTGGAACTTTACAAAATGGAGTTCTCCTACTAGGCAAGATGGAGCAGCTCAGGCTCTTCATCCCCGCTTCTCAAGGATCCAGGACAGACCTAGTCATGGGTCTGCGGTTGATCTATATTGTCTCCCACTAAGGGTAGGGCTGCATATTGGGATCTGAGCACCACGAGCTGCACCGCATGGATGTGGTTTTTAATGAAGGTCACTAATTTATTTAATAAAATGGTCCGAAGGTGAGTAGCAGGAGCAGAATAATCAGGGGCCCTGCCAAGAAAGATATAAGGGTTGTGAACCAGGGGGATGAGTTGAACCAGGATTCAAACCAACTCTGAGACATTTCTCTTTCTCTTTTTCTCTGATTTAGCCCTTCTCTTATCTTGGCCATGCACTCTTTGACTACCCCTGAGTGATCTACATAAAAGCAGCACTCTTCTCCTAACGCAGCGCATAGGCCCCCTTGTTGGAGAAAAACCCAATCCAGTCCCCTTTTATTCTGCAGCACCACTTCCACCAGAGAACTCAAGTGGCTCTTGGAGGTGGCTGATTGAGCTTTCTAGTCTTTCAATATCAAGATCAATGGCTGCCCTTAGGCTGGAATAGTGTCGATTCTGCACTATCAAGGAGGATATCCCAGTTCCTGCCCCGGCCGCCCCCAACCTCAACAAAACTGTAAGGGTTAAGGCCGAGACTGGCTCTCTCTTGGACCAGGGCGAGGCTTTTTCTAGTTTTAGTTCATCATTGGAGTGACAGAACAGTCGGGGGACTAATAGTACCAATACACAAGAATCTTTGGAGTCATTTAGTACCTGCCCGTGAATACAAGGTGCTAAGCCCGTGGAGCATGCCCACCAATTTTCTTGGGGAGGCACCAGGTACTCGGTTGTTTTTATAGAGTCTGTGGAATTGCAGAGGTGCTGAAAGGTTTGGGGAACATTTCCTATGCAAAGGCCCTGTCCGGTTACTCACTGAAGAGTTAATCTGGCGTCTACTTTTTGCTGCCATCGGCAGGCACTGTGGTCTCGTTTGAATGTAATTTCCCAGGGCAGCCATGCCCTCATAATAGGGGGGTTTGATGCCATAACATAACCAGCAACTGCTAGTCAGGTCCGGGTGAGTAGAATTTAGGCCCCGATAGGTACTAACTACCATATCAAATATCGGGTCTTGATCGTCTTTAATATTAGGTCTCTTAAGGCTAAGCCGAGGGGAGCTGCTCATGCTAGTAACATAGGGCCCAGGAGGCGTTCAGGGAGGCTTTTGAACAGGGGTGTGAGTAGGTTCTCGTGGCACCAGGACAGAATTGGGCCGATCTGTATGGGTTCTACTTTCAGCCTAACAGGAAATAGCAATCCATTATCATATCCTGACTGATATAGCCGGAGGCCCCAAGGTTGTCCGGCTTCCCAACTGGGGAACTTTTCCCCTTCAGTTGAGAATCTGAGCCTTAACCGGGTTAGAGTCATTAAAGTTATTTTTACAAAGTATGTCTTGTCTAGTGGTGGGCCCTGGGGCGTGACTCAAAGTAATCAAGTCTCCTCGGGTAGGAGGTTCCCAGTCGACAGTCCCCGTTGATTCGCATCGCCAGGCGGCGCAGTAAAATTTGTCAGCACACCCCCCCCCTCCCCCCCCCCCCCGCAGTTACTGACAGTTACCTGATTCTGTCTCCCCCTGGGGCATACATAGAAGGTAGTGTCCCGCAAAGCTGCCCTTTGGCAGGGATTGCTACACCCAGGGTTATTAGGTGATCTTACATCATCTTCTTCTCTGTCTTCATACCAAGATCCCTTGGCTAGAAGACAGAGGTCCAATTCCAAGTCCGGCCACCAGGTGTTTTGGGGATGGATGGCTAAAGTGGAGTTAATTACCTCTCCTGTAGTATCACTGATAATCACCCAAGTCAGGTTCATGGGTTGATGAGGGTTAGAGGCAGCACTAGGCCATAGGGACAACAGCATAAGCAGTATTTTTCTTGCCTTCGTAGCTTGAGCTTGAGGGGATTTGTCTTGTCCAGCTTTGCCTTCCATTGGGGAAGGAACTCTTCTCTCAAGGCAAACAGGCCTGCAGGCCATACGTGAGTGTAATGAACCCAAGTGGATATGCCGTCAACCTTGAGTGCGGTGGGCGTTGTCAAGACAACTAGGAAGGGTCCTTTCCATCTGGGTTCTAGGGTCTCTTGGCGATGGCAGCGCACGAACGCCCCGTCTCCTGGCCGGCAGCGGTGGGGTTCAGGTGGCGGGCTGACTCATGTAGAGCCTTGAGTCTCCTCCATGTGCCCCTGTGGGAGCACTGCAAGGACCAGAGACAAGAGTGGCTTTTGATCATCTACCTCTTTGAGCACCTCTGTTTTTAGGTTAGGAATTACTGGGGGAGCTACTCCATACGTAATCTCGAAGGGGGTAAGTCCCAGTTGGTAGGGGGAGTGCCGCACCCGGTAGAGGGCAAAGGGGAGGAGAGCCACCCAGTCCCCGCCAGTCTCAGCAACTAGTTTTGTTAATGTTTCTTTGAGTGTCCTATTCATCCTTTCTACCTGTCCTGAGCTCCGGGGCCTATAAGCACAACGCAACTTCCATCTAGCCCCCAAAGCCTTAGCTACTCCCTGGCTTACCTGAGATACAAAGGCTGGCCCACTGTCCGACCCTACATGTGCAGGAAACCCAAACCGCGGCAAGATGTCTTCAATCAACTTTTTGGCCACCACCTGTGCTGTTTCTCTTTTGGTGGGGAAAGCTTCTACCCACCATGAGAAGCTGTCTATGAATACCAGTAGATATTTGTATCCGAATCTACCCGGTTTCACCTCCGTGAAGTCCACCTCCCAGTCGGCTCCTGGTCGACTTCTGTGCTCTGTAGGTCCGGGGTTGGTTGGGTGGCGGGTAGCGTGGGTGAGCTGGCAGGCCTTGCATGTTGACACGATGTTTTCTATTGTTGTTCTGACGTCTCTCGTAGTAATCTTGACATGTCTAATCAAGTTCTGCATCTGGCGGGTCCCCAGGTGAGTGGCGTGGTGCATCTTCAATAATACTTGTTTTCCCAGCTCTTCCGGGAGGATCAGGGAGCTATCTGCTGCCCGCCACCACCAGGTCAATTGTTGGGTCACGGGCAAACTTTTTATCCAATCTAAGTCTCTGGGTGAGTAGTCGGGCAGAGCTGGCAAAACAGGGCTTCCAGGGTCAGGCAGCTGTAGGGTGGCTTCGATTACTGTGCCCTGGGCAACATCTCGGGCTGCCTTATCTGCCAAGTTGCTTCCCTTTGAGGTCAGAGTGTCCGACCTCTGGTGTCCCAGGCAATGTATTATGGCTAGTTTTTTAGGAAGCCATAATGCCGAGAGGAGGGCCTTTATTTCTTCATTTTTGATTATTTTACCCTCGGCCGTGAGGAGGCCCCTCTCTCTGTAAATGGCTCCGTGAATATGGGCGGTAGCAAAGGCATATTGGCTACCAGTGACGATGTTAAGTTTCTTGTTCTCTCCCAACTGGAGAGCTTTGGTTAGGGTGATTAGTTCAGCCTTTTGAGCCGAGGTGCCCGGGGGTAATGCTTCTGCCCAGATGATTGGGGTCTCAGCGGTTACGGTGGCCCCTGCATACCTGAGTCCATTTTGGACAAAACTGCTCCCATCCCTTTACCAGGTGACTTCAGCATCCGCTAGAGGGCGATCTTGCATGTCCTCTCGCGTCCCATGTACCTGGGCTAGTATGTCGCTGCAGTCGTGGACTGGGGCTTCCAAATCCGGGTTAGGAGGCAGTGTAGCCGGATTGAGAGCAGTAGGCTGCAGAAAGATGATTCTGGAGGGGTTTAGCAGCAGTCCCTGGTAGTGGGTCAGCCGAGCGTTGCTGACCCACTATCTGGGGGTTGTTTCAGGACGCCCTCCATGGCGTGGGGGGCGGTGACCTGCAGCTCTTGCCCCACGGTCAGTTTATCTGCATCCTTAACCGTTAGGCCCCTGCTGCAATCTCGCGGAGGCATGGGGGCCAGCCTGGCGCCGCGGGGTCTAGGCGTGTAGACAAGTAAGCCACCGGCGCGTCCAAGGCCCCAGGTGCGGCATCAGCATCCCTTTTGCCACTCCCTGTTTTTCATCCACGTACAGGAGAAAGGGTTTTGTAACGTCAGGCAACCCTAGGGCGGGGGCTGACAGCAGGGCCATTTTAACAGTCTTGAAAGCCGTCTCCATCTGTTACGTCCAGCTGAAAGGGGTGGTACCCTTTGTGGCTTCATATAAAGGTTTACCCAGTTCCGCATAATTAGGGATCCAAAGGCGGCAGAAGCTAGCAGACCCCCAAAATTGTCTCACCTTTCGAGGTGAATCTGGGGCAGGGGTATTGAGTACTGTCTCCTTTCGTGCCCCCGACAGCCACCTCTGCCCCTCTTTTAGTACACAGCCCAGGTAGGTGACCTCCGGTTGGCGTATCTGAGCCTCTCTGGCTAGGCTCGGCATCCTAATTCTCCACGGGTCTGCAGCAGTTCTTGGGCGCCCGTGAGGCAGGTCTGTTGATCCTTGGCTGCAATCAAGAGGTCATCTACATATTGTAACAAGGTTAGCTGGGAGTGTTGTTGTCTGAACTCACCCAGGTCCTCATGAAGGGCCTCGCCGAAGATGGTGGGGGAATTCTTGAATCCCTGTGGCAGCCGGGTCCAGGTCAGCTGTCCATTAATTCCCTCTTCTGGGTCGGACCATTCAAAGGCAAAAAGATCCTGGCTTCTGGGCGCCAGGGGAAGGCTGAAAAAAGCGTCTTTTAAATCTAGGACCGTATACCAGTGCTGGTCTGGTGGGAGTGAGCTCAGGAGGCTGTATGGGTTCGGGACAGTGGGGTGAATATCTGAAACTCCGCGGTTCACTTCTCGCAGATCCTATTCCGGCCAAAAGCCATGAGAATTGGGTTTTTTGACGGGGAGGAGGGGGGTATTCCAGGCCAACTGGCAGGGTCTCAAGACCTTCTGGGCCAGGAGTCTGTGGATATGGGGGGTGAGCCTGTCGGGCCTCCAGGGTCACGGGGTATTGCTGGACCCGCACAGGGTCGGCCCTTGGCTTGAGATCTATATATATAGGAGGGCAGTGCCCGGCAAAGCCGGTTCCCACGTCTCGGCCCAAGCATCAGGGAATTCATCTAACCATTTCTGAATGTCCACCGGGGGCAGTGTAGGTTTCTGGTGTAACCAATATTCATCTTCTAATTGGATGGTCAGTACTTGGATCAGGTTGCCCGTCTGGTCGAGTATTTTAGTTTCTCCCGGGAGGAAATGGGCCCCCATTTTGGCTAACAGGTCTCGTCCTAACAGTGGGGAGGGGCATTCCGGAATGACCATGGAAGAGTGGGATGCCCAGCCCGCACCCAAGTCCACTGATCTTCGGGGAGTCCATTGGTATTGTTTCATTCCGGTAGGCCCCTGCACCCAAGAGGTCTTTCTGGCCAGTCTTCCCTGGGGCTCTAGCAAAACCGAATATTGAGCCCCCTGTCGACAAGGAAGTCAGTTGGGGTCCCCTCCACTTTTAGGGTCACCCTGGGTTCGGGGAGGGGTGCCGAGCCCCGTCCTCCCTAGTCGCTCAGTTCTTCAGTGGCCAGGATGGGGGCCTTTCGTGGCCCCTTGTTTTTCTTGGGACATTCTTTGGCCCAATGTCCCTCTTCTTTACAATAGGCACACTGTTTTTTTCCCAATGCTGGTCGCGTACGGGGACGATTCTTACCTTCAGCAGCCAGGTGGCGCAGTTGGCGCTCCCTTTCTCCTGAGTCAGGAACTGCAGCAGCCAGCAGGATGCGTGCCATGTTACGGGCCTGGCGGTCTGCTGCTTTGGCTTGTTTTCCCTCAGGGGTCTCTCGGGTGTTATAGACTCTCTGCTACTGTTATTAAATCTTGGTACTCTTTTCACCCAGGCGGTCTAACTTTTGTAGCTTTTTTTCTAATATTGGGGGCTGCCTGATTGACAAAGTGCATTATCAAGGCGGCCTGGGTGCCTTCTGCTCCCAGATTCAAAGGGGTGTATTGTCTAAAAGCTTCCATCAGCCTTTCCAGGAAGCGGGGCTCTCGGTGGGGCCCTGTTGAACATCTACTCTAGCTAGGTTAGTGGGTTTCCGTGCAGCTGCCTTAAGCGCCCCCAAGAGAGTCTGGTGGTAGACCTGGAGCCTCTCTTTACCTTGTGCCATATTGTAATCCCAGTCAGGTCGTGATAAAGGAAAAGAGGTGTTAATTTCATCTGTATTAGTGGTGGGTTCTCCATTTGCCCCTGCGACCCTTTTTGGGGCCTCATTTTGAATTCTTTCTCTCTCTTCTGTGGTAGAGACCCTGGAGCAGCTGTTGGCAGTTGTCCCAGGTGGGCTGGTGGGTTAAGAGCACAGTCTCTAGAAGATTGGTTAAATCTCTAGGGTTATCTGAGAACTTGGCATTCTGGGATCTCCAGTTATATAGATCACTAGCAGAGAAGGGCCAATATTGATAAGCTTGGTTTCCTTCCTCATCGAGGGGGCTGGCCACTCATAAGGGGAGGGCAACGGTTGAGTCTGCTGGCCCCTCCCGGGACATGGTTCGACTATGGCGAGTATTTCGTGTGGGCCCCCTCCCTGTGTTTCGGCCCTGGGTGGAGGGATGGCGGGGGCCCTAAGTGGTTCGGGGGGTTGGTAAGGGGGAGGGAAGAGGAGTTCTTCTTCTGTCCCCCCTGCAGAATAGGGTGGAGTGGCACCGCCGGTTCAGGCTCCTTGGGGTTCTTCAGGCTCTTTCCCGTTCGGGTCACTAACACCTGATTGATGGAAAACCCCTGTTGAGGCAAGAAAGGTTTTACCCAAGGGGTGGGGCACAACACAACGTTTTCCCATACAATGATATAGGGAACTTGGTCAGGGTGTCTGATCTGCGGTCGGAAGATGATATCTCGGACTTGGTGTACAGTTTCCTAATCAAAGGTGCCTTCTGAGGGCCACCCTACATTGGAGGTCGGCCATTCTGCACTGCAGAAAGAGCGTAGCTTACTCTTTTGATTCCCACACTGAGGCCATGAGCGCGCAGTTTGACCTTCTTGAAATGGTCAGTAATCAGGGACAGAGGCGTGGGGCTAGGACGGCATTGTCCCATCAGCCCTGGATCAGCAGAATGTTGGTAAATTGACACAGCCAGAACAGAGAGCCACACAGACAGACAGAAGAAATACACCTCCGGGAGTTCGGAGGCAAAACTGAAAGCAAGGCGACGGCCTCCAGCCACTCAGTGGTAGCGACCTGCTACCGTCTACAGAGAACAGGGGCGCTCCGTCCCCTCCGAGGGGGTCAGGAACGTCTCCCAACAACCCACACCGGCGACCCGTTGGCGCGTCCGCCTGAGTCATATATTGGTTCCAGAAAATAGACTTCACCAGAAACTAGAAAGAAAGAAAAAAGCTTACTGGCTGCAGATGACTCTCCCGATCGGTCTTCCCATGGAGCCGGTGGGAGATCCCGGACAAGCCCCCAAATGTTATACTCAAGTCGTGAAATCTCCCAATGACCACCAGGGAGCTGATGTCCAGTGCAAAAGCAAGAGAGTCTTTCTTACCAAGCTTGAGCTGGGGCTCCCACTGTTACTGACACAGCGGCTATGGGAAGGAGCCCCGAGTTTTGGGTTACATTGCTTATATAAGGTATATTCGTGTAAAAGGGGATTTCCAGGCTGGAGGACGTCTGATTGCTCACCCTCTTTCGAAGGGTTGTGTGTTGATTTCTGATTGGTTCTTATTACCTAGGCAAACCACAAATTCCTGAACGTAAGGAATTCACTGAGCTGAACAGCCAACATCTGTTTGACTGACTGCACTAAATTATACCTTCATTAGAAACAAAAGTGCGTCAGTAAACAAGGCGATGGGGCGGCTACCAGGATAAACCTGGAGCACCAGCTACTGCCTCCGGGCACCACAGTGGGCGTGCCAGGACAGAGCTGGCCTAAATGACTCCTTTCAAACACTCCAAAACCTAAGCGACTGTTAATTTGTGTTACACTCAACACAAGACGATGTCGGCGGACTCACAACCACGGAAGGGAGCAGCCCTTGGGCAGTGCCCCACCTCCCAGAGGCTGTCAGAGGGCAGGGCTAGGGTGACCCCAGAAGGTGGCCTGCGAGGGTCCCCTCCTCAGACATCTGTGTTTGGGGCCAAATCTGAACAGAGGGTGGTTCTGAGGGACCCTGAGAGATGCCCAGGGCAGAGGAGGGGATGCAAACCCCCAGCCAACCTAGCGGAGCCCCTTCTCAGCCCAGACTGCAGTTGGAGGGCACTGAGCCCCTAACACAGGGGACACAAGGCCCCAGCCTCCCAGGCCGTCCTCACTGCAGAGCCTGATTCGCCGGTGAGTGCTGAGCAAAAAATGTGGGGCATTACCCACCTCTGCAATCGACAGGAAGGTCTCCGCACGGAGCTGGCTAAACCCCAAGGCCCCAGTCCTCATGTGGCACCTGAGACTCCCCAGGCAGCCACCTACCAGAGTCGCCCCCATCCCCAGCCTACATGGCCCTCAGGCCTCCTCCGGACCAGCGCTCCACCAGAGGGAAACAAGAGGGACGGACAGGCCGTGAGCCTCAGGTGGCGGTGGGGCCAGGGGGTGCCACGCCCACCCACTGGGTCACCCTGGCAGGCACGGCCAGGTCCCCGTGCCCGAGCAGCTCACATTGTGGCCCCCACCGAGAGCTGGTGGGAGATGCAGATCCCTGACTCAGAGGCGGAGGGCCAGGAACAGATGGTACCTCGGCCCTCAGCCCTGGGCAAGCACTCGCCCCTGTGAGTTTCGGGTATTTACGGCAAATCAGCATCAGCAAGTCTCAGTGCTGTCTCACTATCAGACTGGCTCTGAAATACTCACCAATGACGCAGCTTGTGTGGTGGGGTCACCCCTCACTACTGCCCGCCTGGAGTTTTCATAAGCTAGCACTAAAAAGTCGATTGCAAGTATCTTTTTTTTGCGGGGGGGGGGGGGTAGCATCAGGCGACCTGTGGGATCTTAGTTCCCCACCAGGGCTTGAACCCGGGCCTCTGGCAGTAAAAGCACAGAGTCTTAGCCACCTGACTGCCAGGGAACTCCCTCAAGTAACTTTTGTTACTTGGAAAAAAATACACAAGCTTTCTCTGCCTCGGAATATGTTCTCACAGCAAGCTTGAGGGAAACTTCCAGCCTTTTCCCAAGATAAAAGTTGCCATCTTCTCTCTCTCTCTTTCAAAAGAAAGTCATAACTGTTTTTTTCATTCTGAATTTCAATTTTAATTCTAAAATGTGGTGAAACTTGAAAATAAAGAGCAACTGTATGTAAGAAGTTCATACAATATTTAACTTTGTAAGAGGTCAGTATCTTTCCTGGCTCATTTCAACAGAACGGTTAATTCCATGAGGTTGTCCTGTGCATTCCATGAGGTTGTCTTGTGCAAGCCACATAGGGGCCCCTAAGAGGAAACGGGAGTCTCCAGCAGAGGGAAACCACTATTTGGACCACAGCCTCTCCCAGCAGTTACCTGGCAGATGCTCTTCCTGGTCATCCTGCTCTGGGGACAATCAGCTTTTGAAAACGTAGAGCGGTACGCTTGCCTCTGGAAGCGAGTCTGGTACTTTTCCTAGCCCGGTGACCGAGGCAGAATGGGGCAGTTCAGGCAGCCCAGTGGACACAAGGTCTGGGAGCCCTCCTCCCACCATCCCGTGCCCTGCTCCCCTCCCTGACGTCAGTGTCCACTGGAAGGGGCAGCTAAGGCCAGGATGCGGGGAAGCAGACGAGTGTGGCTTCAGGCCACCCAAGGCTGGCATCACTCCCCTGACCAGCTTATAGAGAAGCTGGGTCTCCTGCTGTACAGGGGAGAGAAACCATTGCAAAACATCCTCAGTGTTCCTTTTCAAAACAATTAAAGCTGAGACACAAAGGAAAGGAACTCAAACTGAACACTCAGAGGCACGCAGCCCGCTGCAGGGAGGCAGCCCTAACTTCAGGGGTTCCAGAGAAAGGAGCCTCGGCCTGGGCCATTTCTGGAAGGCAGGACAGTACTGCAAACCCCTAGTCCCGCTAAAAAGATGTGTGATGAAATTCAAGCGTTCCACTGCAAAGACCTGGAGGGTCATCGTGGGAGCTGGGGGGAGGAGGGCCTGCACTGATCTCTTCCAAGGCCAAGGCAAGAAGCGTGGGGGATTCCCCGTGGAGAGCCCGACAGACCCACCTTAGGGGTTTCTCCTCCTTAAAAGACTCCCCAGTTAAGTTAAAGCGAAAGGGATGGTCCTGTGGACTGCAATGGAGCGGGACAGCCCAAGTTCAGGGTGCGGCAGCAGCAAGGGAGCCCCAGGCGGCCGGTCACTCGGCGGGAGAACGTGCGGGGGACGTCGGTCTCCACGGCCGCGCCCCTCCTCCGACGCGCCCCCGGCCCCCAGGTTCTCCCCGAGCCCGACGCCTCGGGCGCCCCCCGGGTCCGCCTCAGCCTCCCGGGTCTCCAGTCCGGGGCAGCCCCCCAAGGACCCCTCAGACCCCTCCCGAGGCCCAGCAGCCGCACAAAGACCCAGGAAACGCCGGCACGCTTACCTGCCGCCAGCTTCCGCGCCGCCCGCGCCGCCGCCCGCGCCGCCGCCGAGGGAGGGGCTGCCGGAGGGGCGGGGCCGGAGGGCGGGGCCGCGCCGCGCCCACAAAGAGTCGCCGTGAAGCCGGCCGCCCCGCCTGCTGATTGGCCCGGCGCGGGGGCGGGGCCTCAGGTTCAAACCGCGGGCGGGGCCAGGCGCGCGAGTTCCCGCGCGGCCGCGTTGGCCGTTGGGCCCGTGCCTCCGGCGGCCGCGCTCCGGGCGGCTCCCAGGTCTCCGCGCGCGGCCCCAGTGCGCCTGCGCCGGCCTCCCGCGGGGCTGGGCGTGAGAAGATGGCGTGAGGCTGTTTCTTTTAAAGGCTAACTTTTTTGTGGAAAGGCCCTGAATAGGATACAAAAGCCTCAGTCCACTCAGTCAAGGAGCGTTTCTCGAGTGCAAGCCGGGGGCTCGGTGGTGACGCAGTGAGAGGCCTGCATCCTCCCGTGTCCCGTGACGGGTGCCCAGCGGTAGACGCTGGGAGGCTACCTCGCGGGCAGCGCAAGCCCACGTTGGATGGGGGCTTTGCCCACACAGGCCTCGAGGGCAATGGTCGCCTGAGGAGGAAGGAAGGGAGTAGAGAGGAGACCGTCCGGGGCGTGAGCGGATCTGGGTCCAGGTGGGCCGGGTGCGGAGACTGGGGCTTCCCTCCGAGCGAGGCGGGAGACTGGGCCTCAGGAGACTCGCAGCTGGGGATAGGTTGGGGGAATGAAAAGTCCAATTAGGTCACTGCAGTGACTCCAAAGGTCATGCGTGTGTTCGTCAAACAAGGAAGAAAACTAGGGGAAAGTTTGCTGCTGGCTATATGCAGCACCGAAGATTAAATTCCTTAATATGCAGATTACCCTACTGCTGGAACAGAGATGAACAAACCGACAGAAGGTGGGTTGAGGGCAAAGGAAATAAGAGTCTCTTAACCAGAGGATGAGAAAGGGGATCACCAGCTCAATGGACTTGAGTTTGAGCAAAAGCCGGGAGATACTGAAGGACAGGGCAGCCTGGCGTGCTGCAGTCCATGCAGTGGAAGAGTCGGAAAATACTGAGCGGCTGAACCACAGCCTGGTGGAAGACGCTCAGCCTTGGAGGGAAAGCAATGCACATTCAATCTACACTCACTTGATGCCAATTTACACTCTCAGACTGACAAAAGATCCAGAATGCTGTAAAGGAAGGTGATACCTTCCAGAGACTTCAGTCTTACCCAAAATGTCCAGCTTACAATAAAAAATTAACAGGCGTAACAGGACACAAGACCAAAAATGGCGAAAAGCAAAACAACAGATAATAGAAATAGACTTGTGGGTGAACCCAGGTATTGGTGCTAGAGAGCTATTTAAAAACAGCAATTGTTGTATTCCAGAAAATTAAGGAGAACTGGGATCCAAGAAAAACACTCAAATGGGAGAAATAATACCAATCTTACACAAGATAATGAGGAAGGAACTCTTTCCAACGTGATGGGGTCTTCCCTAATGGTCCAGTGGTTAAGACTCCTGGCTTCCACAGTGGGGGGTGATGGTTCAGTCCCTAGTGGGAAAACTAAGATCCCATCCTCACTCTGACATGCATTGCAAGCTTATGAGTCACCAAGAATATGGGAATACCCCTGTAAGTTAATGATTATTCAAGAAAGCAGGTTTACTTAACCACAAAACCAAGAAGACTTGTTTAACAAAGATGAGATGAGAATCCAAGTTCTTGTTTGCAGAGCCAAAGAATGGAATCCATGAACACTAAAACATTCACTGTAGCAAGAGAATAGGACTTATTAAAGAGGGGGAAAGTACAAAGCTCTCAGCATAGACACTGAGAAATCTATAGGCAGGTCAAAAACCAATGGTTAGAACCAGATATGGAACAACGGACTGGTTCCAAATTGGCAAAGGAGTATGTCAAGGCTGTATATTGTCACGCTGCTTATTTAACTTATATGCAGAGTACATCATGAGAAACGCTGGGCTGAATGAAGCAAAAGCTGGAAACAAGATTGCCAGGAGAAATATCAGTAACCTCAGATATGCAGATGACACCAACCTTATGGCAGAAAATGAAGAACTAAAGAGACTCTTAGTGAAAGAGGAGAATGAAAAAGTTGGCTTAAAGCTCAACATACAGAAAACTAAGATCATGGCATCTGGTCCCATCACTTCATGGCAAATAGATGGGGAAACAGTGGAAATAGTGAGAGACTTTATTTTCTTGGACGCCAAAATCACTGCAGATGGTGACTGCAGCCATGAAATTAAAAGATGCTTGCTCCTTGGAAGAAAAGTTATGAACAACCTAGACAGCATATCCACGGACAGAGATATTACTTTGCCAACAAAGGTCAGTCTAGTCAAAGCTATGGTTTTTCCAGTAGTCACGTATGGATGTGAGTTGGGCTATAGAAAAGGCTGAGCGCTGAAGAATTGATGCTTTTGAAATGTAGTTTTGGAAAAGACTCTTGAGAGTTCCTTGGATTGCAAGGAGATCTAACCAGTCCATCCTAAAGGAAATCAGTCCTGAATATTCATTGGAAGAATGGATGGTAAAGCTGGAACTCCAATCCTTTGGCCATCTGATGTGAAGAACTGACTCATTTGAAAAGACCCTGATGCTGGGAGATTGAAGGCAGGAGGAAAAGGGGATGACAGAGTGTGAGATGGCTGGATGGCATCACCGATTTGATGGACATGAGTTTGAGCAAGCTCCTGGAGTTGGTGATGGACAGGGAGGCCTGGCGTGCTGCAGTCCATGGAGTTGCCAGGAGTCGGGCATGGCTGAGCGACTGAACTGAAACTGAACTGAGGTACCGAACAACAAAAGCCTGATTAGTTTAATATTTTACAAGGTGACAGACAAATCCTTTGAGCTTTTCAAAGACCTCCTGGAAGAGCCTAGAGTTAGTTCAAGGTGAGAAAGCCTTCATTTAGAACCCAACTTTTGGAAAGTTTGTCAAAAATATCAAAAGGCTTTGGACATTTGCTTAAACTGGACCACGGCCTACTAAGAAATGATTATTAATTATCTATTTGACCAAAGTAATGATAAATGATTTCAAAGCCAAATACAAAGTGTTAGGGCTTCCCTGATGGCTCAGATGGTAAAGAATGTGCCTGTAATGCAGGAGACCTGTGTTTAATCTCTGGGTCAGGAAGATCCAATGGAGAAGGGAATGGCTACCCACTCTAGTATTCTTACCTGGAGAATTCCATGGATAGAGAAGCCTGGCAAGCTACAGTGCACGGAGTTGAAAATAGTTGGACATGGCTGAGCAACTAACACACACACACACGCACACACACACACACAGGGCTTCCCGTGTGGCTCAGTGGTACAGAGTCAGCCTGTCCATGCAGACGATGCAGGAGGCCTGGTCTGATCTCCCGGTCAGGAAGGCCCTGTGGAGCAGGAAACGCCACCCAACCTAGTGTCTTACCTGGAAAATCCCGTGGACAGAGGAGCCTGGTGGCTACACTCCGTGGGGTCACACAGACTCGGACACATGAAGTGAGTGAGTGACATAAGAAAAATGTCTCACTTTTAATACCGAGAAGATTTCATTTTCTTTCAATAACCTCAGATATGCAGATGACACCACCCTTATGGCAGAAAGTGAAGGGGAACTAAAAAGCCTCTTGATGAAAGTAAAAGAGGAAAGTGAAAAAGTTGGCTTAAAGCTCAACATTTAGAAAATGAAGATCATGGCATCTGGTCCCATCACTCCATGGGAAATAGATGGAGAAACAGTGGAAACAGTGTCAGACTATTTTTTTGGGCTCCAAAATCACTGCAGATGGTGATTTCAGCCATGAAATTAAAAGACGCTTACTCCTTGGAAGAAAAGTTATGAACAACCTAGATAGCATATTCACAAGCAGAGACATTACTTTCCCAACAAAGGTCCGTCTAGTCAAGGCTATGGTTTTTCCAGTAGTCATGTATGAATGTGAAAGTTGGACTGTGAAGAAAGCTGAGTGCCAAAGAATTGATGCTTTTGAACTGTGGTGTTGGAGAACACTTTTGAGAGTCCCTTGGACTGCAAGGAGATCCAACCAGTCCATTCTGAAGATCAACCCTGGGATTTCTTTGGAAGGAATGATGCTAAAGCTGAAGCTCCAGTACTTTGGCCACCTCATGCGAAGAGTTGACTCATTGGAAAAGACTCTGATGCTGGGAGGGATTGGGGGCAGGAGGAGAAGGGGACGGCCGAGGATGAGATAGCTGGATGGCATCACGGACTTGATGGACGTGAGTCTGAGTGAACTCTGGGAGATGGTGATGGACAGGGAGGCCTGGCGTGCTGGGGTTCATAGGGTCGCAAAGAGTCGGACATGACTGAGCGACTGTACTGAACTGAACTGAACTAAGTAATCAAAGATCTGATTCAGACAACCTGAAGCACAGGAAATAATTTGGGTAAAGCACAATTTTGGTTTTCTAAGCAGATGACTAAAAGGTAAGGGAAAACCTTTCGCACTTTCTCATGAGAAGCAGACAGCAACTCACGGAAGCCCAGCCCTTTCAGCACACGGAACTTGTTTTAGTCTTACATGAGCTCACTAATCTGAAAGCTTAGTTTAAAAACGCTTGTCATAGCAATTCAATTTTACATGCCTTGACCACATAGAAAGTTACTTTCTTCAAATATTTCTTTCCTACAAACCTGGAGGAGCAGCTGTGCAGTGCTGGAGCAACTTTGAGGAGATATCCCACGTCCAATGGCAAAGGAGAAGCCCCAGCAAGATGGTTCGGTTCAGTTCAGTTCAGTCGCTTAGCCGTGTCCGATTCTTTGCGACCCCATGAACCGCAGCACGCCAGGCCTCCCTGTCCATCACCATCTCCCACAGTTCACTCAGACTCACGTCCATCGAGTCAGTGATGCCATCCAGCCATCTCATCCTCTGTCGTCCCCTTCTCCTTCTGCCCCCAATCCCTCCCAGCATCAGAGTCTTTTCCAATGAGTCAACTCTTCATGAGGTGGCCAAAGTACTGGAGCTTCAGCTTTAGCATCATTCCTTCCAAAGAAATCCCAGGGCTGATCTCCTTCAGAATGGACTGGTTGGATCTCCTTGCAGTCCAAGGGACTCTCAAGAGTCTTCTCCAACACCACAGTTCAAAAGCATCAATTCTTCAGCACTCAGCTTTCTTCACAGTCCAACTCTCACATCCATACATGACCACTGGAAAAACCATAGCCTTGACTAGACGGACCTTTGTTGGGAAAGTAATGTCTCTGCTTTTGAATATGCTATCTAGGTTGTTCATAACTTTTCTTCCAAGGAGTAAGCGTCTTTTAATTTCATGGCTGAAATCACCATCTGCAGTGATTTTGGAGCCCCCCAAAATAAAGTCTGACACTGTTTCCACTGTTTCCCCATCTATTTCACATGAAATGGGCGAATTCATGTTTAGAATCAAACCCCATTCCCACCAGAGATGCTCAGAGAGCTCAAACAAACATTGTGTGCACCAGGACCCAGAGACCTCACAGAGACTGAGCCGGGTCAGCAGTGGGCTGCTGCGGGGCGAGGGGGGGGCGGGGGGGAGGGGCCGGGCTCTCTGTGCAGCATGGGTGTGCTCCTCTTGAAGGAGGTCGCCATTAACCCCACCACAGAGCTGCCGGAACTTACACAGGACTGGGAAACAGACTCGTGGAGGGCACAAACAGAACCTATGTGAACCAGGACCCAGGGGAAAGGAGCAGTAACACCTCAAGAGACTGACCCAGACTTGCCCAGGAGTGTCCAGCAGTCTCCAGCGGAGGCGTGGGTTGGCGGTGGCCTGCTGCAGGGTGGGGGGCACTGAGTATAGCAGTGCATGCATGGGACCTGTTGAAAGAGGTCACCATTATCTTTGAGGTTCCCTGGTGACTCAGACGATAAAGCCTCTGCCTACAATGCAGCAGACATGGGTTCAATCCCTGGGTCAGGAAGATCTCCTGGAGAAGGAAATGGCAACCCACTCCAGTGTTCTTGCCTAGAAAATCCCATGGACGGAGGAGCCTGGTAGGCTTACAGTCCATGGGGTCACCAAGAGTCGGATTGACTGAGCGACTTCACTTTCACTTTCACCATTATCTTCATTACCTCCACCATAGTTTGGCCCCAGGTAAATAACAGGGAGGGAACACAACTCCACCCATCAACAGAAAATTGGATTAAAGATTTACTGAGCATGGCCCTGCACATCAGAACAAGACCCAGTTTCCCCCTCAGTCAGCCTCTCCCATCAGGAAGCTCCCACAAGCCTCTTATCCTTCTCCATCAGAGGGTGGACAGAATGAAAACCACAATCACAGAAAACTAACCAATCTGATCACATGGGCCACAGCCTTGTCTAACTCAATGAAACTATGAGCCATGCCCTGTAGGGCCACCCAAGACAGATGGGTCATGGTGGAGAGGTCTGACAGAATGTGGTCCACTGGAAAACAGAATGGCAAGCCACTTCTGTATTCCTGCCTTGAAAACCCCATGAACAGTACGAAAAGGCAAAAAGATAGGACACTGCAAGATGAATTCCCCAGGTCAGCAGGTGCCCAAAATGCTACTGGTGATCAGTGGAGAAATAACTCCAGAGAGAATCAAGAGACAGAGCCGAAGCGAAAACAACGCCCAGCTGTGGACGTGACTGGTAATGGAAGCAAGGTCTGATGCGGTAAACAGCAATATTGCATAGGAACCTGGAATGTCAGGTCCATGAATCGAGGCAAATTGGAAGTGCTCAAACAGGAGATGGCAAGAGTGAATACTGACATTTTAGGAATCAAAGAACTAAAATGGGTGAATTTAACTCAGATGACCATTATATCTACTACTGTGGGCAAGAATCCCTTAGAAGGGGTACCATCGCAGTCAACAAGAGTCCGAAATGCAGTACTTGGACACAATCTCAAAAAAGACAGAATGATCTCTGTTTGTTTCCAAGGTAAACCATTCACTACCACAGTAATCGAAGCCTATGCTCCAACCAGTAATGTTGAAAAAGCAAAAGTTGAACGGTTCTATGAAGACCTACAAGACCTTCTAGAACTAACACCTAAAACAGCTGTCCTTTTCATTATAGGGGACTGGAATGCAAAAGTAGGAAATCAAGAAACACCTGAAGTAACAGGCAAATTTGGCCTTGGAGTACAGAATGAAGCAGGGCAAAGGCTAATACAGTTTTGCCAAGACAACGCACTGGTCAGAACAAACACCCTCTTCCAACAACTCAAGAGAATACTCTATACATGGACATCACCAGCTGGTCAATACCAAAATCAGATTGATTATATTCTTTGCAGCCAAAGATGGAGAAGCTCTATACAGTTAGCAAAACCAAGACTGGGAGCTGACTGTGGTTCAGATCATGAGCTCCTTATTGCCAAATTCAGACTCAAATTGAAGAAAGTAGGGAAAATCACTAGACCATTCAGAAACGACCTAAATAAAATCCTTTATGATTATACAGTGGAAATGACATAGAATCAGGGGATTATATCTGATAGATAGAGTGCCTGAAGAACTATGGATGAAGGTTCATGACATTGTACAAGAGACAGGGATGGAGACCATCCCCAAGAAAAAGAAATGCAAAAAGGCAAAATGGCTGCCTGAGAAAGCCTTACAAATAGTTGTGAAAAGAGAAGTGAAAAGCACAGGAGAAAAGGAAAGATATATCCATTTGAATGCAGAGTTCCAAAGAATAGCAAGGAGAGATAAGAAAGCCTTCCCCAGTGACCAGTGCAAAGAAATAGAGGAAAACAACAGAATGGGAAAGACTAGAGCTCTCTTCAAGAAAATGAGAGATACCAAGGGAACATTTCATGCAAAGATGGGTACAAAAAGGACAGAAATGGTATGGACCTAACAGAACAAGAAGATATTAAGAAGAGGTGGCAAGAATACACAGAAGCATTATATAAAAAAGATCTTCACAACCCAGATAATCACAATGGTGTGATCACTCACCTAGAGCCAGACATCCTGGAATGCGAAGTCAAGTGGGCCTTAGGAAGCTTCACTACAAACAAAGCTAGTGGAGGTGATGGAATTCCAATTGAGCTATTTCAAATATAAAAGATGATGCTGTGAAAGTGCTGTGCTCAACATGCCAGAAAATTTGGAAAACTCAGCAGTGGCCACAGAAATGGAAAAGGTCAATTTTCATTCCAATTCCAAATGCAATGCCAAAGAATGCTCAAGCTACTGAACAACTGCACTCATCTCACACACTAGCAAAGTAATGCTCAAAATTCTCCAAGCCAGGCTTTAACAGTACGTGAACCATGAACTTCCAGATGTTCAAGTTGGATTTAGAAAAGGCAGAGGAACCAGAGATCAAATTGCCAACATCCGCTGGATCATTGAAAAAGCAAGAGAGCTCCAGAAAAACATCTATTTCTGTTCTATTGACTATGCCAAGGCCTTTTACTGTGTGGATCACAACAAACTATGGAAAATTCTTAAAGAGATGGGAATACCACCTGACCTGCCTCTTGAGAAATCTGTATGCAGGTCAGGAAGCAACAGTTAGAACTGGACATGGAACAACAGACTTGGTTCAAATCAGGAAAGGAGTACGTCAAGGCTGTATATTGTCACCCTACTTATTTAACTTATATGCAGAGTACATCATGAGAAATGCTAGGCTGGATGAAGCACAAGCTGGAATTAAGATTGCCAGGAGAAATATCAATAGCCTCAGATATGCAGATGACACTACCCTTACGGCAGAAAGCGAAGAAGAACTAAAGAGCCTCTTGATGAAAGTGAAAGAGGACAGTGAAAAAGTTGGCTTAAAGCTCAACATACAGAAAACTAAGATCATGGCATCTGGCATCTGCTCCCATCACTTCATGGCAAGTAGATGGTGAAACAATGGAAACAGTGAGAGACTTTATTTTTTTGGCTTCAAAATCACTGCAGATGGTGACTGCAGCCATGAAATTAAAAAAAGCTTGTTCCTTGGAAGAAAAGCTATGACCAGCTTAGCTGCTGCTGCTGCTGCTAAGTCACTTCCGTCGTGTCCGACTCTGTGCAACCCCATAGACGGCAGCCCACTAGGCTCCCGCATCCCTGGGATTCTCCAGGCAAGAACACTGGAGTGGGTTGCCATTTACTTCTCCAATGCATGAAAGTGAAAAATGAAAGTGAAGTCGCTCAGTCGTGTCCGACTCAGCTACCCTGTGGACTGCAGCCTACCCGGCTCCTCTGTCCATGGGATTTTCCAGGCAAGAGTACTGGAGTGGGTTGCCATTGCCTTCTCCAACAGGGACCTTACAGTCCTGAATATTCATTGAAAGGATGGATGCTGAAGATGAAACTCCAATCATTTGGCCACCTGATATGAAGAACTGACTCATTTGAAAAGACCCTGATGCTGGAAAGACTGAAGGCTGGAGGAAAAGGGGATGACAGAGTATGAGATGGTTGGACAGCATAACCGATTTGATGGACATGAGTTTGAGCAAGCTCCTGGAATTGGTGATATATAGGGAAGTCTGGCGTGCTGCAGTCCATGGAGTTGCAAAGAGGTCAGACACGACTGAGCAACTGAACTGAACTGAACTACTTCCCTGGGGGCTCAGATGGTACAGAATCCGCCTGCAATGCAGGACAGCCGGGTTTGATACCTGGGTGGGGAAGATCGCCTGGAGAAGGAAACGGTAGCCCACTCCAGTATTCTTGCCTGGAAAATCCCATGGACAGAGAGCCTAGCCAGTTACAGCTCATGGGGTGGCACAGAGTCCGATGCAACTGAGTAACTAACAGTTTATTAGTTTAGTGGATGAGAGAGCTCCCCCTACAGGCTAGTCCCGCCTCCTACTTTGGTCTCTTTAATTCCACAGTACTAAGTTTGCCACTTTTCTGTAAATTGGAAATTCTTTCAAAACATAAAGCTGGATAAAAGTATATACACAAAATAATTCTATATGGTTTCCATGGGTACCTATGCTGCTGCTGCTAAGTCGCTTCAGTCGTGTCCAACTCTGTGCCACCCCATAGACGGCAGCCCCCCAGGCTCCCCTGTCCCTGGGATTCTCCAGGCAAGAATACTGGAGTGGGTTGCCATTTCCTTCTCTAATGCATGAAAGTGAAAAGTGAAAGTGAAGTCGCTTAGTTGTGTCTGACTCGTAGCGACTCCATGGACTGCAGCCCACCAGGCTCCTCCGTCCATGGGACTCTCCAGGCAAGAGTACTGGAGTGGGGTGCCATATATAGGCAAGTAAATGTTTAGGAAAAGCGCAACTTCTTTAAGTATACATGGATGTAATAATAAATGAGATGGCATCTCCAACTCAATGGATATAAGTTTGAGCAAGCTCCAGGAGTTGGTGATGGACAGGGAAGCCTGTCCATGCAAAGAGTCGGACACGACTGAGCAACTGAACTGAACTGAATAATAAAGGAAAGAAAACGATGTCCTTATGACACTGAAGAGACACAGCAGGGGTTGCAGTGTGAGAGAGCTGAAGGAAGCGAAAGGGGTTGATCAGGGTGTGTGGCCAGAACACTTCTGATGTGGAGCAGGCCCTGGGCACAAGAGCTGTGGTGCACTGGAGGCAAATGCCACTAGCCCTTAAAAGGTCAAAGACTGGGATGGGCAGGCCCAGGGCACAGAGGCTTTCCCCTGTGTGTGGGCTCCCTGCTCAGATGGCTTTGCCCAGAGAGACTCAGACTGGCTGCACTAGCTCCAGGTCGTGCACTCCGTTTCACAGGAGGCCTAGGGAAGCAGAGAGCCTTTCCTCCAGGAGGCAAACTGAGGTCGTGGCCCACCTCTCACTGGCCAGAATTGAATACAGGCCATTCCAATGGTGTTTGGCTCAGGGCAGAGGTTCTCAAGGTGTGGGCCTGTACCCCCAGCAGCAGTATCTCCTGGGAAGTCATTATGAATAAAAATTCGCTGACTCAGAAATTCTGGGGCTGGGCCCTGTCTGGCTGTGTTTCACCAGGCCCACCAGGGGATTCTGGTGCAGGCTGAAACTTGAGAATCAATCAAAAACCAGCTCAGTTTAGTTCAGTCACTCAGTCATGTCACTTCAGTTGCTCTTTGCAACTCCAAGGACTGCAGCATGCCAGGCTTCCCTGTCCATCACCAACTCCTGGAGCTTGCTCAAACTCACGTCCATTGACTCAGTGAAGCCATCCAACCATCTCATCCTCTGTTGTCCCCTTCTCCTCCTGACTTTAATCTTTTGCAGCATCAGAGTCTTTTCCAAACAGTCAGTTCTTCATATCAGGTAGCCAAAGGATTGGAGTTTCAGCTTCATCATCCGTCCTTTCAGTGAATATTCAGGGTTGATTTCCTTTATGATGGACTGGTTGGGTCTCCTTGCAGTCCAAGGGACTCTCAAAAGTCTTCTCCAACACCACAGTTCAAAAGCATCAATTCTTCGGTGCTCACCTTTCTTTATAGTCCAACTCTCATATCTATACCTGACTACTGGATAAACCATAGCTTTGACTAGATGGACCTTTGTTGGTAAAGCAATGTCTCTGCTTTTTAATATGCTGTCTAGGTTGTTCATAGCTTTTCTTCCAAGGAGCAAGTGTCTTTTAATTTCATGGCTGCAGTCACCATCTGCAGTGATTTTGGAGCCCCCCCTCAAAAAAGTTTGTCATTGTTTCCTTTGTTTAACCATCTATTTGCTATGAATATTGAAATCGTATGTTATGACCTTAGTTTTCTGAATGTTGAGTTTCAAGCCAACTTTTTCACTCTCCTCTTTCACTTTCATCAAGCAGTCTTGATTCCACTTTGTGCTTCATCCAGCCTGTCTGGTTCTTTTGCCTTTTCTAAATCCAGCTTGAACAATTCAAAGATTTTTCACATACTGTTGAAGCCTGGCTTGGAGAATTTTGACCAATACTTTGCTAGCATGTGAAATGAGCGCAATTGTTCAGTAGTTTGAACATTCTGGGCATTGCCTTTCTTTGGGATTGGAATAAAAGCTGACCTTTTCCAGTCCTGTGGCCACTGCTGAGTTTTCCAAATTCGCTGGCATATTGAGTGTAGCACTTTCACAGCATCATCTGTTATTATTTGAAATAAGTCAGCTGGAATTCCAACACTTCCACTAGCTTTGTTTGTAGTGATGCTTCCTAAGGCCCACTAGACTTCACATTCCAGGATGTCTGACTCTAGGTGAGTGATCACATCACCGTGGCTATCTGTGTCATGAAGATTTGTTTATATAGTTCTTCTGTGTATTCTTGCCACCTCTTCTTAATACCTTCTTCTTCTGTTAGGTCCATACCATTTCTGTCCTCTATTGTGTCCATCTTTGCATGAAATGTTCCCTTGGTATCTCTAATTTTCTTGAAGAGATCTCTAGTCTTTCCCATTCTATTGTTTTCCTCTATTTCTTTGCACTGGTCACTGGGGAAGGCTTTCTTATCTCTCCTTGCTATTCTCTGGAATCCTGCATTCAGCTGAGTATATCTTTCCTTCTCTCCTTTGTCTTTAGCGTCTCTTCTTTTCTCAGCTATTTGTAAGGTTTCTTCAGACAACCATTTTGCATTTTTGCATTTCTTTTTCTTGGGGATTGTCTTCATCCCTGCTTCCTGTACAATGTCATGAATCTCCGTGCATAGTTCTTCAGGCACTCTATCAGATATAATCCCTTGAATCTATTTGTCACTTCCACTGTATAATCATAAAGGATTTTATTTAGGTCACACCTGAATGATCTAGTGGTTTTCCCTACTTTCTTCAATTTGAGTCTGAATTTGGCAATAAGGAGCTCATAATCTGAGCCATAGTCAGCCCCCGGTCTTGGTTTTGCTAACTGTATAGAGCTTCTCCATCTTTGGCTGCAAAGAATATAATCAATCTGATTTTGGTATTGACCAGCTGGTGATACCATATATAGAGTATTCTCTTGTGCTGTTGGAAGAGGGTGTTTGTTCTGACCAGTGCATTGTCTTGGCAAAGCTGTATTAGCCTTTGCCCTGCTTCATTCTGTACTCCAAGGCCAAATTTGCCTTTTATTCTAGGTGTTTCTTGACTTCCTACTTTTGCATTCCAGTGTCCTATAACGAAAATGACAGTTTTTCAGTGTTAGTTCTAGAAGATCTTGTAGGTCTTCATAGAACCATTCAACTTTTGCTTTGTCAGCATTACTGGTTGGGGTATAGACTTAGATTACTGTAATACTGAATGGTTTGCCTTGGAAACAAACAGATCATTCTGTTATTTTTGAGACTGCACCCAAGTATTGCATTTCGGACTCTTTCATTGTGAGAGCTATTCCATTTCTCCTAAGGGATTCTTGCCTGCAGTCATAAATATAATGGTCATCTGAATTAAATTCACCCATTCCAGTCCATTTATTTCATTGATTTCTAAAATGTTGATGTTCACTCTTGCCATCTCCTGTTTGACCACTTCCAATTTACCTTGATTCATGGACCTAACATTCCAGGTTCCTATGCAATATTGCTCTTTACAGCATCAGACTTAACTTCTATCACCAGTCACATCCACAACTGGATGGATGCCCCCAGACAAAATAAAGTTTGTCACTGTTTCCATTTTTTCCCTATTTGCCATGGAGTGATGGGACCAGATGCCATGATCTTTGTTTTCTGAATGTTGAGTTTTAAGCTGACTTTTTCACTCTCCTTTCTCACTTTCATCAACAGGCTGTTTAGTTCCTCTTCTCTTTCTGCCATAAGGGTGGTGAAATCTGCATATCTGAGGTTATTGATATTTCTCCCGGCAATCTTGATTCCAGCTTGAACTTCATCCAGCCCGGCATTTCTCCTGGGTACTCTGCATATAATTTAAATAAGCAGGGTGACAATACACAGCATTGTGGTACTCCTTTCCCAATCTGGAACCAGTTTGTTGTTCCATATCCGGTTCTAACTGTTGCTTAACCTACATACAGATTTCTCAGGAGGCAGGTAAGGTGGTCTGGTCCTCCCATCTGTTGAAGAATTTTCCACAGTTTGTTGTGATCCAGAAAGTCAAAGGCTCTAGTTTAGCCAATTAAGCAGATGTAGATGTTTTTCTGGAATTCCCTTGCTTTTTTGCTATGATCCAAAGGATGTTGCCAGTTTGATCTCTGGTTCCTCTTTTTCTAAATCTCACTTGTACATCCAGAGGCTTTAGGTTTACACACTGTCGAATCATAGGCTGAAGGATTTTAAGCATAACCTTACTAGCATGGGAAATGAGTGCAATTGTGCTATAGTTTGAATTCTCTTTGGCATCGCCTTTCTTTGGGATTGGAATGAAAAGTCTCCTTTTCCAGTCCTGTGACCACTGCTGAGTTTTCCAAATTTGCTAGCATATTGAGGACAGCACTTTCACAGCATTATCTAGTTCCCCTACCCAGGATCCAACCTGGGCCCCCTGCATTGGGAGCTTGGAGTCTTCGACACCGGACCAATCGACAGTCCTCTCACTTCTCACGTTGTGAGGCTCATCCCCACGGTAGCAGGTGGCAGAAGTGAGCGACAGTCGCTCTCATCATACACCACGTTTTGCTTATCGAATGCTGCTGCCCCCAACATCCGTCCACACGGAAGCTCTCCGTGCTTTCGGCCAGGCCCTCGGAGTGGCACTGCGGGGTCCCGTCCAAATCCGAGGCGCCGGCAGGCCGGGGACAGGGCCTCTGCCGGCCCCGCGCCCTCCCCGCTCCCGCGGCCCGGCCCGCCGCCCCCTGCGCCTGCGGTTTCTCCGGATTCGCACGAGGCCGGGCGCCGGCCTGATGTCCCCGTCAACCTCTGCTCGTCACCGGACTCACGGCCGCTCTCGGCTGCTCGTCCTCTGCGACCCGGCGCCGCACGCCCCGCCCGCGCCAAGGCGCGGTTTCCGGGCTTACGACGGCTCTCGGGGGCCGCCGCGCCCGCCGTCGCCTCTCGGAGGTGCTGCCCCCTGGCGGCCGCGGGCCGGACGCGCGGGGCGCTCGGCCGCGCGCGCCCTCTAGGGGTCGCCGCCGGGACAGACGCGCCTCCGTCGAGGAAGGTCCTCGCAGGGCCGGGGAAAGAGCCCCAGGACGCGGGACGGAGGCGCTGCGTTTTGAGCGCCCTCGCTGTGTCAGGCGCAGGCTCCGGGGGGCACGCCCGGTGTCGATGAGCACCCCCTGCAGCGCTGCGGGCAGGTCCTGCGGCCGTTCCCAAATCCCGGGGGAGACCCTGAGGCGCGCCCCGGAGACAGCCAGCGGCGAGCCCGCGGGACCGCGGCCCCCGGCTGACCCTGGACGCGCCCGGCCCCCTTCCCGTGGCTGCGGCTGCCCCACGAGGGGGCTGCGGAGGGTCGCAGGGGTGCAGGGGCCCTTCCCGAGCCTCTCGGCCCTGAGGCCCACCCCGCTCGTCCTGACAGCCCTGCCTTCCCGAGGCAGGCACCCGGCTTGGGGTCTGGCCGCGAGTCCTCCCCGCAACCCCCACCCCCGCCTCGATTCTTCGCAGATTTCTCCCCGGGTGTCTCCCACGTCAGCCCCCCACTTGGCCCCTCCACTGAGGGCTGAGAACCTGGCCTGGGACCCGGGACCCTGCTCGGGGAGCCTGCCCGCCCCAGCTGTGATGGCCCTCGACGCAGCCGCCTTCTCACCTCATGCAGCCCTGCCCCACCCCTGAAGGCACCTCTGAGACTCCTGGGTGGAGGCCCTCAGGGCAGCCCTCCTGGCAAACTCCTGGCGGCTCCTCACTGAGCCAGGGGCTCCTGTTCCCACACCCCCTGCCTCAGTGGTGAGCTGGTGGACCAGACGGTGCTGGATGGATCCTGCTCGGGAAGAAAGGGGCTGCTTACTGGTGGCCTGACGTCAGCAGAAGACGGAGGAGCAGGGGATTTCCCAGCCTGGATGTGAAGATGTGGCCGTGAATTCACTGGGAAGCCCCTTTGCTGGGAGCTGGGGGTGTGCATCCAGGGTCACGTGACATGCACACACACACACACACACACACACACACACGCACAAACCAGGCGGTGCTCTGAGCAGCCTGGTGAGAGGACGGAGGGGCGCAGGAGGGACGGAGTGGACAGGACAGGCCCACTCCTGAGGCTTGCACTCCCCCACACTCCAGGCCGAGGGCAGGCGAAGGCCCCTCGGGCCAAGGATGGAGCCTGCTGACCCGGCAGGGCGCAGGACACACCCCGCCTCTGTCTGATGCCTCTGCTCCTTGGGCAGCCTGGTCACCCTGGTGCCAGCGAGGCGGGCTCTGGCTCCACAGGGAGAAAGGACGAAAGCAGTGCCCTGGTATGGGGCCACTGGGCCAGGGAGACTGTGGACCCAGGACTGCAGCACCAGGGGGCTAGATGGACTCTGGAGCCGGCACATGGCCTTGAGACAGAAGGGGCACCCCAGAGGGACGCACAAGGGGGCACACAAAGCCAGAAGCAGCAGAGGTTGGGGTGACATAACCACAACCCCAGGGACCCCTGGCGCCACCAGAGGCTGGTGGAGCAGAGAGGACCTCTTCTGGAGGCTTCTGACACCTTGATTCTGGAGTTGGGGCCTGGGAGCTGTGAGAGGGTCAGTTCCTATTGTTCTAAGACATATCATCCCAGTTTGTGGTCATTTGTTTCGGCCACCCCAGGACACCTACAGCGGGGAGTTGGAGACCCTGAGCCCCAGAGGGTCCCCCTCGGTGGGAGCACAAGCTTTATGTCCATGACTGAAAATTGAGGCATAAAATGTCGACAAATGAAAGTGTCAGTCGCTCAGTCCTGTCCAACTCTTTGTGACCCCGTGGACGGTAGCCTACCAGGCTCCTCTATCCTTGGAATTTTCCAGGCAGGAATACTGGAGTGAGTTGCCATTTCCTTCTCCAGTTATCTTCCCAACCCAGGGATTGGACCCCAGGTCTCCTGTGTTGTAGGCAGATTCTTTATCATCTGAGCCACCAGGGAAGCCCTGTGGTGAAACCCCAGGGCAAGTGACACCAAGAGGCGAGGGTGCAGACAGTCCTGGGAGAAGGGCTGCCTGGGAAGGCCTGGGATTGCAGACACCAGGAACTTTCCCCAAAACTGCCAAGGAAGTGGCATGAGGCTGCGAAGAAAAGGTATTAATGAAAACGATACACAACCGTCATTCCCTTTTTTAAAGCAGACTTTCGAAGAGGCTGGGAAGCCAGCGCGCAGTCGTGGGGTGCTCTCACAGGAACCGCATTTGTCTCCGGCGCCGCCACGCAGACGGCGACAGGCGCAGAGCAGGTGAGGGGTGAGTGGTGAGTCCGGGGGCCGCTCCTCCCCTGGGCCATGGAGGCCTGGCGTGCCGCAGTCCGTGGGGTCGCAGAGTCAGACGCAACCGAGCGACTGAATCGAACTGAACCGAACCTCCCCCGGGAGCCATACAGCACGGCTGTTGCTCCCTGTTGCCATCTGTGGGGGGTGGGCTTGTTGCCCCCAGAGGGCTATGTCTCATCCTGTGCCCTGGAGTCTGCGGGCAGGACCTTGCTGGAAAATAAGCTCTGTCTAAGGGTGTAGCAATGAGCTCACCCTGGGTTATCCAGGGGAGCTCCAGGTCCAAAGAGACAGACAGACGAGAGTCAGGGGGATGGCCTGGGGTGATGTGGCCACACCCAGGAAGCGAAGGATTCGTGAGCTCCAGAGGCCAAGCATGAGGTCTGGAGCCCAGGCCCCCAGGGCACCCCCACGCCTCGATCCAGACCTCCAGCCTGAAGGCTGGGAGATCCTGCGGTGATTAGTTACAGCAGCCCCAGGAACTCCTGTGTCAGCCTCGACGGATAGCCCTGTGAACACTCTGGACTTTTCTAGAACCAGCCGTCACCTGGAGAGCCGGGCACGCTCCCCTCCCCCAGCCTGGCCCTCCCCTGAGCCTGAGCAGTGAAATGACATTTCTGCACATGAGGAAGTTGGCACTGACGCGCACTCTTGTGTTTTTATTCCCAGACGCGAAATCACATGTCTTAGGGTCTTTCACAGTAAAGCTCATCCACGACGCGGCCTCAGAGAAGCGGGAGCGGAATTTGACCCTGACACCATCTCGGAGCTGCGTGCAGTCAGCCCCCGCCGCTGACCCGCTGAGGCTGGGGTCACAGGCCCTGCTACCAGCGAGGACACAGAGGCAGCACTGTGCCTGGCCTGGCCCTCAGCAGCTCCGCCCCGACAGGGGAGCCAGGAAGCCTTCGTGCTGACAACTTGCCAGGTCCTTGGAGCCCTGGGGCGTGTCCCCTGCCTGGGGTGCCCCTCGGCCCTCCCAGCCCACAGGCGTGCCTGCCATGCACACACGGGGCTTCCTCTGGAGGCCACGTGGACTGCACCCCACCTTGCGGTTCCCCCCAACCCCGCGGCTCCCCTCAGGGCCACAGTGCTGAGCTGTCCTGGCCAAGGGCCTGACACCAGGGGTACAGTTTGCATGGACGACCCAGGGCAGAAGCAGAGATGCCCAGCCATGTACTCACATCCAAGCAACGCTTGCAGAAAAGCTCAGGAAATAAAGTCATCATGGGGAGGCTGACAGGCAGCTCCCACACATGGCCTGTGCCAGCTGCCAGAGCACCAGGCGGGCACACGGCCTGTGCCAGCTGCCCTGCTATGCACTCACGGCGGACAGCACCTGCCAGAGTGAGCACTCCCGCTCGCCGTGTGCTTTTCCCACGGCCAGCAGGCTTGCCCTTGCTCTGCACACGCTGCCACCTTCCCTGGGGCTTCTGCTCAGCCAGGACCCCCAGCAGCAGAGACTCCAGGGACCAGAAATCGGGGGTGAGTCATTAAGAGGGGGCTCCCCAGCTGGCACCATGGACACTGGCTAGTGGGACCCAAGCAGCACCGGGTGGCCAGCCCTGGACTCCTGCGCTGGGCTCAGCAGGCCCCTTCGGCCAGCCCCTCTGGGGCGCCTGGCGATGGCCCTGGGGGGTGGCCGAGCTCCGGGAAGGCGTAGCTGTTTGTGAGGGACATGGGCGAGCGCGCCTCCTCTGAGTCCTTCGAGCACGTGAGCTTGGTGTTGTCCATCTTCGTGGACCACTTTTTCCACCCCTTGTGGATCCTGCACATGTCCTGGCGTGTCAGTTCCGCGGCCAGCACGTAGATGATGGGGTCAGCCACGCTGTTCACAGTGGCCAGGCTCAGGAACACCACGGAGGCTGTGTACAGGCGGATTTCAAAGGCGCACACGGGGTCTTCGGCCCCTTTGTAGTAGGAAAAGGCGGCGGCTTTGATCAGGAGCACCAGGTGATAGGGGGCGAAGCAGACCAGGAAGATGGCCACGACCGCGATGGCCAGGAGCCTCACCTTGGCCTTCTGGGCGGCGCTCAGGCTGGTGCTCAGCTGGACGGTCCTGAAGATGCGCTGGTTGGTGACGGCGATGATGGACAGCGGGATGGCGAAGCCCGCCGTGAAGCGTGCGTAGTAGTACCCGGCCACCCTGCGGTCCATCGGCAGCGTCTCGAAGCAGGTGTCGCTGTGCTCCATCTTGAACACCGGGGAGTGGACGAGCCCGACGAGGAGGAAGACCGCCGCGGAGACGAGGATGGCGGTTCTCTGGTGGCGGCGGCCGCGCATCTCCAGCGCGTACACCACCGCCAGGAAGCGGTCGCAGGAGACGCAGCACAGGAAGAGGATGCTGACGTAGAGGTTGCAGAAGAAGACATAGGCGGCCGCCTTGCAGGCCCAGGGGCTGAGCGGCCAGCGGTGCCCGTGCTGGATGTAGATGACCCAGAGCGGCAGGGTGCTGATGTAGAGCAGCTCGCAGAGCGCCAGGCAGAAGAGGTAGACGGCCAGCACGTGGCCCTGGCGCGCCTGCAGCAGCGTGAGCCACGCCGTCAGGCAGTTGGCCGGCAGGCCCAGCACGCACACACTGCTATACACGGTCACCAGGAACACCCTGCTGTTGTTGAAGGGCACGTTGCATGTGTGGGGAGACACGCCCATCGACAGGGTCCCCAGTGCAGGGCTGGTCTCCAGCGTGGTGTTTCCTGCAGGGCACAGACAAGCGTGAGGGCAGGTGTGACTGGGGACCACGTGGATCAGATCACCTGGAGCGACCCTCCGAGCACGTGGAGCCTTGCAGGGAGGGCCCACTCCCGCAGCGCAGGGCCTACAGACCCTCCCACAGACCGGCGTTCTCTCCTGTCTCGGGGTCGTTGTGTGCTTATACCTAGTGGGGCGTCACCCAGGGGCATTTCCTGAGTGGAGGGGGGCCATCCTCCCAGGGGGAGGCGCTGACCTTTGGAGTCCCTGGGCAGGTGTCCTGACTCAAAACCCACACCCACCCTCCGTGGGTGGGTCCACGTCCCCTTGGGAAACAGACGGGCAGAATCAGTCTCGGAATATAAACCAGCCCCGACAGCTTGGGCCTGGCCGTGTCCTCCGTTGACGCAGGCACGCGGGGCAGTCGCCGCCGTCCGTCACTGCATGACGCCCCAGCCCACAGCACGCGCAGGGACCTGGAGACACCAGGACACCCAGCGCCCACACCCGCCCCCCGCTCTCCTCCACCGCGTCGGCTGAGCCGCACTCTCACACCGTCCTTTGGAGGTGCCCCCGGGGTCTGCGGGGCTCGCGCTGGGACCGTGCCGAGGCTGGTGGGTGGGCACAGGGAGCAGACACCCCCCGGGCTTTGGGGTCCCTGTTGGGAGCAGGAAGAACTGAGCCTGGCCTCTGGAGGCACTGTCCATGTAGAGGCCTTCTTCTCCAAGAGTGGACAGCGGAGACGGAGCAGCCCCTTGAGGTCAGTGGGAGCCTCTGGCAACGGTGGCCCCAGTACCCAGCCAAGGGACTGGACAGTGGGCCGCACGGGGCGGGGCGGCCCCAGTGATGGTGCAGAACGTGGCTCTCGCTTCTGTAGGCTGGTGACCCCTGAGGCGTGAAGGCTTTTTGGTTACTTACAGTCGAGGTTGAAGACCCCTGGGCCCTTCCACAGGCCTTTCCAACGGCCAAAGAAACCTCACCGCATCCCAAAGCTGGCATGGGCGTCTCACCGTGGCCGGCTGTGAAGGCGGGAGGAGAGCCATGCTCCCCTGGTGGCTCAGCGGCAAAGAACCCGCCCGCAGTGCAGGAGATGAAGGAGACCCAGGTTTGATCCCTGGGTCAGGAAGATCCCCTGGAGGAGGAACTGGCAACCCTCTCCAGTATTCTTGCCTGGAGAATCCCAAGGACAGAGCCTGGAGAACTACAGTCCATGGGGTTGCAAAGAGTCGGACACGCCTGTGTGACTGAGCAGGGGCGCATGGTGAGGGCGGGCGGCGAGCAGTGAAGCGGTGAAGGAGGCCGAAGGCCCATCGAGAAGGGCCGCACAGCTGGCCTGGGGCAGTGGAGGCGACAGCCCCACAGTGTGACCCCAAAGTCCGACTGCACCCTCATCCGTTTTCCCCTGTTCTTACAATTCTAGCAAAATATGCATAAGATAGAAGTGACGGTCTTCAAACTCCACGCGTCCACTTCTGTGACACGAAGCGGGTCTCCAGAACTTTCTCATCTTGCAAAACTGAAGCTCTGTCCGCATTTAACCCCCAGCCCCTCCTAGGAGTGCATGGTAAAGAATGTGGCCTTGGATGTCCCCGGCGGTCCAGTGGCTGAGAGTCCGCCGGCGCACGCAGGGGACACAGCCTCAGTCCCGGGTCTGGGGAGATGGTGTGCGTGGCTGAGCAGTGAGGCCCGGGGGCCACGCCTGCTGAGCCCACCCTGGAGCCTGTGCCCCGCGACTAGAGGGGCCCACACAAGGCAACGAAGGCCCAGTAGTCAGATAAACAGCAAGCAAGATCACAGGGAGAATGAGCCCCGGGACTGGGCACTGCATCCTCAGAGCCCCGGCTCCGAGCGCCCTTCCTTCTCAGGGCAGCTCCGGGTCGCTGTGCGGCTGGGCCATGGGCACGCCTCCACTCCCCTGGCCGGGGACCCGGCCGCTGGGACCGCGGGTGCACGATGCCTTCTCCGCACCTGCGTTCACTTCCTTTGAGCGCGTACTGCCGGCTCGTGTGATGAGCCCCTCGGTAGCTTTCTGAGGACCCTCCAGATGGTTTCCACGGCAGCTGCTCCATTTTCCGTCTCTGCATCCTCAGCCACACTTGGTCTTTCGGTTTTGGCAGTGGCCATCCGGACGGGCGTGACTCGGTCCCTTCCCTGGGGCCCCATCCCCTGCCCTAACCCCCGGGACGTGGGTTTCATTCCATGTGCAGACGGAGGGTGCAGCCAAGTCACCAGACCCAGGCATCAGTTCCCCACACGAGAGCTGGCAGCGTCCAGCATGGGGGCCGGAAGTGCGTGGGGAGCAGCTGGCGGGAGGGCACTTCTCGGGCGGGAAGCCGCTGACACCTGTCTTGGCCCAAGCTGGCCCAGCCTGGACCAACTGTCCCCTCTGGTCGGACAAGTCCTCCACAAGCCAGCAGCCCACCACCTGGACTGCATCATCGCCCTGGGTCCATCCCAGTGCCAACCCTGTCTTCCCACCCCTTGGGGGGCAGGGTGTGAGGGGTCCCGAAGCCCAGGTGGAGGCTCAGGTGAGGCCTGTGGGCTCCTTCTGGCTCCCAGGTCCCCCACCAACCGCCCGCCCTCGAGGGTGCCCCCTGGACTCAGCATAGTTCAGTCACACACCGCCTGCTGGGGCCACGTGGGCAGCACGCGGGGCCCCGTCTTAACCTGCCCACGCCGCACCCCCGCCCCAGCCATCTGGCGACCACACCTGGGCACACGGGCAAGAGCGTGCCCCTGCCCCGGGGTCACTCAGAGGACCTGAACTCCTGGGCAGGAGCCTTCTGGGCTGGGCAGATGAGCCCCGGGAGACAGAGAGGCAGGCTCTGCGGGGCCCAGGCCCCTCACAGGGTGGGCGCCTCTGGCTTTACTGCCTGCAGGCTAGTTTTTATTTTGAGAAGTCTCCTTTTGCATGCTGACTTTTGAAGCAATTATCGCTGTTATGAGACCACGTACATTGTAGAAAAATTCCCACGGGCTCCCTCCTAAAGGTTCCAAGTCAAAGGAGGCCCGCGTGGGGCCCTCACCTGGCATGTCGCAGGCTCTGGGCTCAGGGCCAGGCGGCAGTGCCCGTCACACGGCAGAGATGGGGCTGTGGAGACGTTTGCTCCCAGAGCGGAAAGTGACCTGGAGCAAGAGTGGACAGAAATTGCTTTAGGGAAATCAGATTAAATCATAAATCAAGCCATTTGACAAATGGTCAGTGGGCACTTGTTACACGCCAAGTCTTGTATTTCGGCCTCCCCTAGTAGCTCAGATGGTAAAGCATCCGCCTGGAATGCAAGAGACCAGGGTTCAGTCCCTGGGTGGGGAAGATCCCCTGGAGAAGGAAATGGCAGCCCACTCCAGTATTCTTGCCTAGAGAATCCCATGGACAGAGGAGCCTGGTGGGTCACAGTCCATGGGGAAGCAATGAGTCGGACACCACTGAGCAATGAAACACACAAATCTTGTGTTTATCCTGGGATACAGCAGCAGAGTTTTAATATAGAAAGAACTCCCACAAATCAACAAAACTAAGTGTCAAAGCTGATCATTCACAAAAGTGAAAACACCTCGACAGGAAGAACACTCAACTCTGCTCACACGGTCAAAAAAAGGCGAGCGTGCAACAGCCACACGTCAATCTCCTTCTCGCCCGTGAGACTGGCACAGATAAAGGACTTCAGCTCTCAGTGTTGGTGAGTGAGTGAGGAAGTGGGCTCCTCCACGCTAGGGACAGGGGCATAGATGGGCACAGAGGCTTTCCAGTGCAATCGGGCAATGCGCCTCGAAAGTCTTCCATGTGCTTAACTTCTGACGGGGTGAAATCCTTTCCGGGAGTTCTCCTGATGAAACAGCCACCTGAGATTCCAAGTGCATGGACTGCACCCCTGTGAAAGGGACTGGGAGCTCAGGGCAGGGACGGGCAGGCTCCATCCAGGGTGCTGGCCGAAGGGGCGGCATCCCGGCCCCCACCCTTGCTTTCTTCCTGAACCAGAGAGCCCCTAGCACGGGCCCCATCCTAGCAGTCAGACAGGGTCCGAAGTAGGGTCTTCCCTGCCGGCCTGGAGCCCAGCCCCCACCCCCAGGGGAGCCGGCAGCTGAAGGCGCCCCCACCCCCCGCGCCGGGAGGGGTTGTCTGTGATGCCAGCAGGCGAGCTAGCCGGAAATAACAGGAAACCAAGCTGTTTCCCTGAAACTGCATGAAGTTCATCAGCTTAGAAAGAGTTTATAAGCAAGGCCTTGAAAACACAGACAAAGGTGAGATGCAGGAAAGAGTCGAGAAACACTGTTAACATTCTGAAACGGACGTCCTGACCGGCTGGTGGGTGTGGGTCTGGGGGTCCCTGGGTCTCCCCGTCCATCCCCTCACTCACCACCGTGCTCAGCCAATGAAGGGGGGCTAAGCCCGACAAAGGGGGCTCCAGGAAGGTGGGTGTCCACTGAGGGTGGCCCATGTGAGCTGCAGTGGTGTGTGGGGGGTGCCAACCCACCTAGGAGCCGTCAGGACGCCCCTGAACCACATGGGCCCTGGAGGAGACCCCCAGCCCCGCCCTGGGTGTGGGGCCAGTCCCTTTGCAAGAACTGAGATTTGGGAAAGCTGGGGGGGTGGTCCCTCCCCAAGGGCAGCCCCGCCAGCTCCTCCCTGAACGGCTGGGAGCAGAGGTGGACCACTGTCTCTACAAGTCACTTCTGCAAAAGCCAGAGGAAGTGGCCCAACTGATGGTGTGCGTCCCCCAGCGGGGGCGAGGCCTGCAGGCAGAGGTCTGTACAGAGAGAGCACAGACTGGCTGAGGCCAGGGGGCGTCTGGGCCCTGCCTGGTGCCCCCCGCCCTGCCCTCCTGTGCAGACAGCACGGACTCTGGGTCTGGGGTGGCGGCCATGACTGTCAGCTGCCCTCATCTGCCTGGACTGGCGGGTCGCGGGGGAGGCCGTGTTGGGAGGAGCGGGGCCGGGGCGGGAACGCTGCACAAGGCCCGGGCCAGGGGGCCAGCGGCTGGGACGGCCGCAACCTCACGGCGCAGTCCTGCCCTGCCCAGGCCCAGGGGACCCCTGCCTCTCCACCCACCTCCGGGCCGTTTGCCCTGCAGAGCCTGGCCTGTCCCTGGGCTCGCCCTGGCCACTCCAGCCCCCACGCACACTTGGCTTCAGGTCTCTGCCCCTGGCTTCTCCGGGGTCTCTGGACCCGGTGGCCTGGGTGCCTCCTGCTTCCTCTCGTGTCCTCGGTCCTGTGTGTCTGCCCCACCCCATGAGCTGAGCGACCTGGGAGGGGGCCGTGTGTCTGCTCCACCTCAGCATGTCCCAGGTTGTCCCTGGTGGGCAGCCAGGACACCGCCCAGCCCGCCCAGGGGGATGGTGGACTGTCCCCCACCAGGATCCGATCCCGGCCGGCCCCAGAGGGCCCTGGCCTCTCCCCATCCTCGGCTGGGGCTCTTGAGGGCGGGGGTCGGGAGGCCTGGGTCCCCCCTTGTTCTCCCAGAGTCGGGTGCTTAGAGGGACACATCCGCCCCCCAGGCCCAGCTGCCTGCTCTTCCCTGCCCTCACCAGCCCCTGTCCACCTCGGGAGACCCACGGGTGGTCCCAGCTGCAGGGGACATGGACTGACATACCCCACAGGAGGCTCTAGGAAGATAGCCGGCCTGGGCCTGGTGGGCTTGGGGTCCCTGGTCTGCGCTCTTAGGAGGGGTGGGGGCCACGGCAGCCACAGGCCGCGGGGTGGGTGGCCTGGGTCAGCCTGAGGCTCCTGCTCTCGGCTCCCAGCAGCCGTGGACGCCGGCCCTGTCCCTGCCAGCCCTGGGCACCACCCCGGCAGCTGCACATCCTGGAAGGTCCCGCAGAAGCCCCTGGAGGGAGAGAAAGGACCGGGAGTGACCCGGCCTGCAGAGCTCTCCCCGGACGCGCCATGGCCCGCGGGTGCCTCGCGTCCCTCCCTTTATTGGGAACACACGTTGAAAGGGTTGACTCTGGAGCTTTCTAAACAGGCACCACCAAAGCGCCGAGGACCAGCCCGCCCACGGGCCTCGCTCCCGGCTCCCATCGCACAGCATGGGACCTGGCCGTGCCGGCTGATGGCCTGTCCTGTGGCTGCCCTGCAGCGCCTTTGCCCAATTTGCACCTTCGCCCCTCTTGCCTCGGCTGGAACTTTCAGGTCATTTCCATCTCCTACCCCCGCCTCGTCACGCCAGCTCGCTGACTTCATTTCTGTCTGCCCACAGCTTACACTTCGGGGCGGGACCTCCCAACCCGGGCCGAGCTCGGCGAGCTCACCGCTCTCAGCAAGCGGCCCGGCCTCTCCGGCCCCGGGTGTCCGTCTTCCCCGCTCCCCTTCAGGAAGGTTGTACCTGCATCTCCCTGACAGCTGGTGAGGTTGGACAGCCCCTCCTTGTTCCAGGGCCCCTGGAGGCGCCTATGTTGCCCCACTCTGCCTGGAGGATCCCCTAAAACGTCACCCTGTCGCTGCCCAGGTGGGGATGGCGGGAAGCACCCGGTCCTCAGCAGCCAAAGCTCCAGCCCTCCGTTCCCGGCAGACACCCTGGGACCCCGCACTGTGCCCAGCCCTGGACCCCATCCCAAGGGGCCAGCCAGCCGCCCGGCCAGCAGGGCCCCCTGTCTTGTGGTCCCTCCTCACACCCACACGCCTGCGGCCCCACCAGCTCCAGGAGGCCAGGGCGGCAGTGCCTTATTCCCGCCCGCCAGCACCCCCGGAGCAGCAGCAAGCACATGTCCTCTGGGGGGCAGGGAGCCTCCCCACAGCGGGGCCAGGCTCCGCCGGCCTGGAACTCCCAGGCTCCCTCCCAGGCCCCCTGGTGCCCTGGGGTCTCTCTCAGTGAAGGACCCCAGCTAAGACCCTCCACCAAGCCCCCACGTTCATGCCGAGGAGCCACTTCTGCTTTCAGCCCCCAACCCCGACGCTCCCGCGGGAGCCCAGGACTCACCCGGGCCCACAGCCTCGCGCTCCTCTCTGCAGGCGTGGCTGAGCGCGTTCAGGAAGTAGCAGCAGTGTCTCTAGAACTTCCCAAACCGCACACCGAGCAAGACGGGGGGGGGGGGGGGGGGGGGGGGGGGGCGGGGGGGGGCAACTGGCCGAGGTGTCTTCTCGCTGGTGGTGAGATGGTGGCCTCGTCACTTTCCTGAAAACGGATCCAGGGCCGCTTCTGCTCGCGCTTCTGGCAACACCCAGAGCTGCTTTCACTCAGGACTTCCCTGGCAACTGGGCCAGACGTGGGGCCAGCTGGCGTGAGCTGCAGGGACCTACTGAGCCCAGACAGCATCGCTGCACCCCCAGGCGGGGACCCCCAAGAGCTCCTGCGCTCAGGCCTCGAAGGCCTCCTGGGCTGGTGGGCGCAGAGCAGGGCTGCCAGGAGGCCTCGCCCCTGGGCACTCAAGGGGCGCAGGGAGCCGGGCTGCCTCCAGGCAGGCACTGCCCCACGGGCCCAGGACAGCACCCAGCCCCAGCCCCAGCCCCAGCCCCAGCCCCCTGCCTGGCCCCATCCTGGGGAGGGCCCTGCAGGCCAGGGTGCCCTGTGCTGGTCCCTGGGCCTCGGCGCTGTCCCTGAGCCCCCGGACCCCCTGGAGCCGAGCCCAGCCAGGCCGGGGGGCACCCGCGGAGAGTTTCTCTTGAGGGGTCCATGGATCCCCCAGGAAGCCGGGGTCCACTCGGGAAGGCAGGGCTTGCAGGGCCCCAGCCTGACGCACACACCAGTGTCCTCAGAAGATGGCGAGCTGCAGGTGACCCACCCCCTCGCTTGGCCACGCTAGGCTGGCTCTGGGCTTTGAGGTGAGGCACTGGGGCCCTCCCTGCACCTCCCTCTGTGGTCCCAGCTCTCCAGCCCAGCTCAGGGCTGGGCCCCCAACCTCTGTGGGCCACCTGTCCCCAGCAGCAAGGCGGCAGGTGGAACCAAGGCCCCTGCCTAGCGTGTCCAGGACTGGGGGCCCCAGGAGAGCAGGCGCCCACTTGGCACTTTTCCTCAGACATTGCCTTGCGGTTGGAGGCTGGCTCCCTCTCAGCAACCTCCCCACCCAGAGTGGTCTCTCAGGGGGGTCCCAGAGTGCCTGGGGAGCTGGGTATGGGGAGCCTGCGAATCTGGGCATAAGACTCACCTCAGCCCCCCGACAGCTGCCCAGGGGTGATGGCGTCAACTACAGGCCACTGCCAAGGGTGCCATCCACCACCCAGGGGCACAGGCCCAGACTAGCTGTCTGCAGTGGAGCCAAGGCTTGGCGGTTCGTGGCGCCTCCTCGGGGTCTGAGGACCTAGGGCCTCAGCAGGAGCAGAGCCCGCTTCAGGGCCGTGGGCCAGTGCCCTCGGGGATGCGGGGGGACAGCTCTCATCATGGGGCAGCCTGAGCCCTCCTGGGACTGCTGCGTCTGCGGCCCCCTGGAGGCACCGCCTGTTCCCGGCTGCTGTGCCCCCAGCGGACGGACTCGGGCCACCGTTCCCCCGGGCCGTGGCCGTAGGGTCGAGGAGGGCAGCCTAGTCCTCCCTTGGGTTCCTCAGGGGGCCTGGGAAGGGAGCCGGGCCCCAAGGAGCTGGGAGCTGCGAGCCGGGGGGCAGCAGCATCCACCCCACCTGCTTCCCGGCGCGACCCCTGCCAGCGAGGCAGGCGTGGGCAGCGGGGTTTCGGGGGAGCCATGGGCCTGGTGCATCTCCTGAAGGCTGAGTGTCTTGCAGGCAGGTTAAAGGGGCCCGCTGCAGCCCATTTTCTCAACACGCCCAGGGGCCGCTCAAGTTGAGGCCGCTAGCTCCCGGGGTCCCCCCTCCCACCAGGCAGGCATCCCAATTCCATCTGCAGCATCACGCCACCTCCTCACGACAGGGGAACGTTAGTCGCTGTTTTAAGTGGGTCATACAGTCACAGATTCAAACCTGAAAAGACACAGGGGGGCAGGCGGTGGCGACCCCCCAGGCACCGTCTGGACGCCTGCCGGACAGCGCGCTCCAGGCCACGGGTCTCCGCTCCCCTCACAGCCTCGGAAGGCTTAATAGGGAAAGGAGGGGCGTCCTGACGGCCCAAGTGACCACCACCCACACCAGCGCCAAGACTTCTAGACGAGCTCCGTGCCTGTGAGCAGAATCGGAGCCCGGGCTCAGCACCGCGCCCCCCGCAGAGCCTCCGCGTGCCCTGCCCACCCTCCTCGGCCCGACGGCCGGCGGTGGTGCCAGGTGGCTCACGGCGGGCACAGCGCGGCGGGCACAGCGCGCCCGGCACGCGTGCCTGGCCGAAGTCGGGCGTCTCGGCGGCCCCGCTCGGAAGCAGCGCTCCCCGACCTCCGCTTCCTGAGGGGGCCTGGCCGGCCGCCCTGACGTGTGGCACGTCCTCGGTGTGCGTGACTGGGCGTTCCCCGAGTCGTTCGCCGTGCTCCCCCACTGCCGGCTTCCCGGGTCTGGGAAGTGGGTCTGAAGCCCCGGCCGGTTCAGTCAGCGTTTCTGGCGCTGGGACCCCCGCCATGAAGGCATGTCTGGCGTCTCGCCCCCTACCCCGGAGCTGAACCTCCCACTCCCCACCCCAGGGCGGCCTCCGCACTGGGTCTTTCATGTGGTGACTTTCCCATCACGTGGTGTCTCTGCCTGTGAGGGTAGCAGCAGGCCTAGGGGGGCGGTCAGGGAGCTGGGCCCTCCCTGCTCCCCCAGCCAAGGGCAGCAAACCGCCTCCTGCCGCAGCTGAGATGTCAGGCCCTTTCTCACCATCTCTCCCTGAGTATCACTAGGGACTCAGACTTTTACTGCGGCAATTAGAGATAGTAAAATCTACCGTTAGAACCACTTTCAAGGGAACACTGCTGTGACCAGCACCCTCACGCTGCTGTGTGACCGTCCACGTCGTCTATCCCCAGGACGCTCGTCTCCCCAAACAGAAACCCTGTCCCGGCTCCCCAGCCCTCCCCCACCCACCCCCACCATCCTGCTCTCTGTCTCTGTGGGTGTGACTGCGCCAGGGACCCCCGACGAGTGGACTCTCCCAGGAGCACCCTTTTGTGACGGGCCTGGTTCACTCGGCATGAGGTCCTCAAGGCCTGCCCACGCTGGAGCAGGTGTCAGACGTCACTGCCCGTGTGGCTGAGTCCCGTGCCACCGCGTGGCTGGACCGCATCTGTTTATCCGTCACCCATCCGTGGATGCGCGGGCTGCCTTGTAACACTGTTGAGGACGCGCGTGTGCAGGACTCGGGGTTTTCATATCTTCGGTGGGTCTCCTCCGTCAACTTTAGTTGTTGCCCTTGAGGACCCTCAAGTTGTCCCAGACTCGCTGGACCATCTGCCCCGCCTCTGTGGGGCTGGTCACGTGCCCCATCTCTTCAGCCTTGCTCTTGTGCTATGTTCTGCCCCTCCATCTCCACGCAGCCCCTGCCTGGAGCGAGCCCTGCTGCCTTGTGGGAGTCAGTCTGTCTGTGCCACCCCTGACCCACTGCTGAGATGACCGCTTTTTCTTCTTCCAGAAAGTCTGCCAGGCCATCCTGACTGCTGGCCGCTGCCCACCCCCAACTCTTCAGCCTCACTGATGCTGCGTCACTGAATTGGGGGCTGGGGAGGGGAAGCAGGGGCTCCGGGGTTTCCTCGGGACTTGGTGCTTTCACAAGGGCCCAGGAGTTCCCCAGTACCTCCCAGAGAAGGGGCTTTCAGGGCGGTTTCAGAGAGAGCTTCCTCGGGAGAGAAGAGGCTGTGAACAAAAAGGGGCTTTACAGAAGTTGTCATCCCAGGAGCTTGGTGATTCTGAAACTCATTACCAGCCCATCTTCCTCTGACTGGGGCGCACTCTGAATGTGAATCATGGGTCGTGGGTTCAACAGAGTTAAAGTGTGCTCTAGATCAGCCCAGAATAGGCTACCCATCACCTCAGAAACCCCAGACATGCTGAGCACGTGGAGTTCTCTCTCTCTCTCTCCCTCAGCTGGCCCAGCCACTTCCATGGCCTTGGGAAACCAGGTGCCTTGTCTCTTGGTCAAAAATGGCTACTTGAGCTCCAGCCTTCACATCTGCATTCCAGGTGTCAGGAAGGAAGGAAGTAGAGGAGAGTGGGGCCCCTCCTCTTTGGGGAGATGCACCAGAATCCCCAAACAGTGCTGCTGGTCCCACCTTCTCAAGAATACAGAGCTGTGGCCATGCCTGGCTGGGGGGATGGCTGGGAAATGTGGCCTTTGATTTCATGGTGCCCACTGCCCCTGGGTGCTGTTACTAAACAAGAAGAGCTTCAGGGTATGGGGGGACATGCTGCCTCAGGCACACATGCTCATCAGCTTCTCTTCCACTTGGCGAAGGCAGGTCCCAGACAGGTGGGCGGGATGCATGCTGGCCAGGCCCAGGGACGAAACTGCCCCCAAATGAGAAGAGGGTCCAGAGTGGGGTTGATCTGGGAGGAAGAGGGAGGAGCTTGGGGAGCAGGAGCTGGGAGAGGGAGCCTGGGGGACCGACGAGCAGGGGAGGTGGAGGGGAGTGCGGCCCGTGGGGCAGCTCCTCCTAAGGAAGCTTCCTCCCCCGAGAAGCCCCAGGAGACCCACTGCCCAGAGCCTGCGAAGCAGGGTCCTCGTGGAGAACCCAAACCTTTAGTCCCCGTGGCCCTGGCCCAGCAGCTTAATAGGCCTTGCTAGACTCTGTCTCCACTGACAGAATGTTGCTCCTCCCAGGGAAGCTAAAGATGGCAAACAACGTTACTGTTTTCTCCAGAATTTCCAGAACGACCCATCCACTTGTCAGAAGAAAGCGTCAAGCATGCTTTGCCTGTCGGTATTTTGGGAACCCAGGATCACCAGTGTCTGTTGGGGGCACCAGAAGGTTCCGGACACAGACGCCTGCTCTGTGACAGGCCCTCGCCCTCTGTCTGTCTGTCCCCTAGCCCACAAGCCCTGGGGGCCGTGGGTTTGCACCCCACTCTCTGTGGCCCCTGAGTCCACCCATCCCTTGTGCATATGTCCCATGAGAGGAAACCATTGTCTAAAGACTGTGCTCGAGGCTTCCCTGGTGGTCATTGGCTAAGACTGCGCTCCCAGCACAGGGGGCCCAGGTTCGGTCCCTGATCAGGGAACTGATCCCACATGCTGCAACTAAAGATCCCACATGCCTTGAGGAATAACAGAAATCCTGACTTGAGTGCAGAAGCCAGACCTGGCACAGCCAAAGAAAGGATTTTTGTTTTCTTAAAAAGACTGAACTCACATCCAGCCTCTGGGCAGGAAGAATTATTCTTGGGAGAGTGAAAGGGGAAACTGAAACTTGGAGGACCAGAGGTTTGGAAAGTAGCAAGACTTTCTCCTTCACACAGAAAGAAAAAAAAAAAAAAAGCTGTTGGGGAGGACACTGCTACTGGGGCACAGAACAGCAAGGCTTCAGAAGAAAGCGGGTGGCTGTCCCCCAGCCCTGGCGAAGACAGGTGGGGACCGCAGGCCACTGCCCCAGGGCAGACAGACTTGGCTCTAAATAGAACCCCGGTGAGAGAGTCTGCAAGGCCATGGAGTTAACAGAAGAGCGTGCAGGAGGCGCCTTGGCAGCCTGGCCAGAGAAGGACATTGAAAATGTGTCCGAAAGCACGTGAGGGGAAAGACAGGGAAGAGCCTGGCAATATCGACAGTGAGGCTTTCTGTGCAGCCAAGGGTGCCCGGCCCGAGTTCACACGTGAGGCCAGAACTGGAGAGCACGGGCGCCGAGATGAGCAAGAGCTCACACTGAGGGCACACGAGGCCTCCTGCAGGTGGGGACGGGCGCGCGAGGGGCACAGGCACCAAGATGAACAAGAGCTCATGCTGAGGGCACACGAGGCCTCCTGCGGGTGGGGACGGGCGTGCGAGGGGCACGGGCGCCGCTCGGACGTGGCTCTAGCCACTCCCTCCCAGGCCATCGTGTGTCCACGCGCCCTAAGGGTGGTCCCTGGCGTGTCCATGCACCCTGAGCATGATCACTGGCGTGTCCACGCGCCCCGAGCATGATCGCTGGTGTGTCCACGCGCCCCGAGCATGATCACTGGCGTGTCCACGCACCCCGAGCATGATCACTGGCGTGTCCATGCACCCTTAGCATGATCACTGGCGTGTCCACACGCCCTGAGCATGATCGCTGGCGTGTCCACACGCCCTGAGCATGATCACTGGTGTGTCCACGCGCCCCGAGCATGATTGCTGGTGTGTCCACACACCCCGATCATGATCACTGGCATGTCCACGTGCCCCAAGTGTGGTCCCTGGCGTGTCCACGTGCCCCGAGCGTGGTCCCTGGCATGTCCACACGCCCCGAGCATGGTCCCTGGCGTGTCCACATGCCCCATCATGATCGCTGGTGTGTCCACGTGCCCCGCGCGTGGTCCCTGGCCTCCCCAGGGAGGGAACCTCAGCAGGCAGAGCCCTGGTGGATGGTACTCAGTGCAGCCAGCTGGGGACCCCCAGGCAGCCCAGCTGGCGAGTGGCCACCCGGCCAGGGCTGCCTCCGCAGGACTCGGGGCGGCGACTGGTGAGTCAGCCACACAGCGGCAGGAGCAGGCTGCTCGCTTCGTCAGCAGCTGTTTAATCAAGTGCCTACCGCGCACTAGCTCCAAGCAGGGGCACAGCAGACCCCGTCCACCGTCAGGGGCCCCACTATCCCTCAGGGCCACCCCGCCCTGAGCACAGCCCAGACCCGGCTGTAGCCCTGCAGCCCCACGCCCCCCAGGACTGCAGCCCTTGGGCCCTGATCCACCCTCAGCAGCCCTTGGGGACCGCCCGCTTTGCCTCAGGGTCCTAGGACCCAGGGAGGGTCTCAGAGGTCAGGGCCTCCTCAGGGGCACAGTGGGATGGCCTCTGCCCAGAAGCACAGGTGTGTGCAGCCGGTCGCCTCCCCCGGGGCAGGGAGAGCTGGGCAGACGCCGAGAGGTGGCCTGGAGCCCTCTTTAAGCCGGGGGCGCGAGGCGGCCTGGAGCCCTCTTTAAGCCGGGGGCGCGAGGCGGCCTGGAGCCCCTCTTTAAGCCGGGGGCGCGAGGCGGCCTGGAGCCCCTCTTTAAGCCGGGGGCGTGAGGCGGCCTGGAGTCCCTCTTTAAGCCGGGGGTGCGGTGGCCAGGAGTCCGCCTCCTTTCCCGGCCGCTACTCCCAGGCTCACTTGCTGTCAAAGGTCAACCGCAGATGGCAGGCTTCCAGTGAGATCAGGAGCCTCCCCCCGCCCAGACCTCTGCCTCAAGGCCCGCCGTGAGCCTCAATTCCTTGCAGCCCAGGGTCCCCAACCCGGAGGATTTGTCCCCAAGGACACTGAGCCTCCCTGGAGATGGTGTTGGGTTCCCTCCCTGGGCTGGGGCTGCTGCTGAAGGCTAGGGATGGCGCCAAGCACCCTAACGCCCAGGAAGGACAGGGCCCTTCAGCACAGAGAAGCTTCCAGCCCCAAATGTCAGCAGGGCCGCCAGGGGGGACCCCGATGCCACCGCATGACAGAGGCTGCCTGGCAGCCCTGCCCAGGGGGGATCCCCTGACCCACCACTGCCCCAGGCTCCAGGGAGGCCCTCAGAGGTGCCAGGAGTACGGGTGGGCAAGAACACACAGTGAGCCCTGCGCTGCCCCGCAGGCTCCAGGCTGCTGGCCCTCCACACCTGTCACCCTCTCTACTAAGTGAGAAGTCAAAGTGATCTGGGAGGGGAGCAGCTGGGGCTGGGCGGTCAGGGCACTGGACCCAGGCTCTCCCCCTCCCCTGACAGATGCAGCAGAGACAGTGGCCCCACGTTGGAAAACACCCCAGCTGGCGTGCGAGCCACTGTTCGCACCGGAAGCAATCCGGTTTCATCTGCAGGAGGCTGGGGCTGCAGCCGACCGCAGCTTACAGCACTCGGGTAACAGCCCTTGAGGCCGCCGGGCTGGGGGGTCCAGGGTGGCCAGAACTCACAGTCTGGCCGCCGGGTTAGAGAGCGTTTGCCGTGCGCTGGGTGGGAGGAGTCACGGCCCTCCCGAGGCGCCCACAATCCTGGCAGGTGGCCAGCTGCAGTCAGGAGGGCATGGATGGGGCGGCAGGGGGCAGTGCCAGGCTGGGGAGGGGCCGGGCCTGCAGCTGGGGCCCTGGGTGACCAGACTGGGGTGCAGCCAGCCCACAGTCAGGGCTCTGCCCAGGGCAGAGGGGTGTGCGTGCAGACGTGTGTGTGAAGCCACGTCTCCACTCCCAGCGCGTGGGCCCCCACCCCAGAAACACCAGGGCAGGGTGGAGCGGCCCCCGCTTCCTGCCCCTCCCTGCAGGCTCACTCCGTGGACTTGTTACCTGCCTGGCCGAGGGAGCCCGCCCCCGCCCGGACGCCCCGCTGGCACGCCCTTGCTGGCTATGACACCAAGGCGTGCTTGCTTCCTCACACAGGAGAGCCCAGTGCACACAGCTGCACTCACACACGTGGCCACGGAGGCACTCACCAGCATGCACGGGCACGCACACACACACGCACACACAGACACAGACACACACACACAGATACACACAGACACACACACACACACACCCCACACACACACCCCACACACACACCCCACACACACACACACACAGATACACACAGACACACACACACACACACCCTCCCCCACATCCCCCCCACAGACACACACACACACCCCACACCCCACACACACAGACACACACACACACCCCACACACAGACACACACACACAGACACACACACACATACCCTGCACACACAGACACACACACTCCCCCCCACACACACCCCACACACACACCCCACACACACAGACACACACACACACACCCTCCCCCACATCCCCCCCACACAGACACACACACACACACCCCACACCCCACACACACAGACACACACACACACACCCTCCCCCACATCCCCCCGACACAGACACACACACACACCCCACACACCCCACACACACAGACACACACACACAGACACACACACACCCCCCACACCCCCACACACACAGACACACACACACACACCCTCCCCCACATCCCCCCGACACAGACACACACACACACCCCACACACCCCACACACACAGACACACACACACAGACACACACACACCCCCCACACCCCCACACACACAGACACCCCCACACACACAGACACACACACACACACCCTCCCCCACATCCCCCCCACACAGACACACACACACCCCACACACCCCACACACACAGACACACACACACAGACACACACACACCCCCCACACCCCCCCACACACAGACACACCCCACACACACAGACACACACACACACACCCTCCCCCACATCCCCCCCACACAGACACACACACACCCCACACACCCCACACACACAGACACACACACACAGACACACACACACCCCCCACACCCCCACACACACAGACACCCCCACACACACAGACACACACACACACCCTCCCCCACATCCCCCCCACACAGACACACACACACCCCACACACCCCACACACACAGACACACATGCACACACCCCCCCACACACACACCCCCACAGACACACGCACACACAGACACACCCCACACAGACACCACACACACACACACACAGACACACACACAGACACACACACACCCCACACACACACACCCCACACACAGACACACACACACACCCCACACACAGACACACACACACACCCCACACACACACACCCCACACACACAGACACACAGACACACACACACAGACACACACACACCCTGCACACACAGACACACACACACACCGCCACACACACAAAGACACCCCCACACACACACACCCCACACACATACCACACACACACACAGACACCACACACACACACACATACACACCCCACACACCACCACACACACACAGACACACACCTACACACACACACACCCCACACACACACCACACACACACACACAGACACCACACACACACTGTAGCAGACTCGGTGTATCCCCACTCCGCCCCCAGCCCTGGCCCACTTTCCTCCCTGTGACAGGCAGGTGGCCGGGCTCCACTCTCCCAGGTTGAGATGGGGTGCAGGCGGGACTCCAGGAGGGGCGTGGGCACCTGCAGGGCGTGGGCAGAGCGCCCGCCCCCGAGTAGCGAGGCCGGGCTGAGTGGGCACGCTGCACCCGGTCTCGGCCCGGCTCCTCTGCCGTCTGGCCCCCTCCCCATTTGGCCCTGTCCCCCTGCACCCCCACCCCTCCCACAGTCTCTGCTGGCCAGGCTTCGGGGAGGCATCATCTCTGCCCCGAGGATGAATTCCTGGGACTGCGTCCCTGAGGCCCCATGTGACGTTTAGGGTGGATATGTCTACTTCTGGGGGCTTCACAGGTGCCATAGTGGTAAAAGAATCTGCCTGCCAATGCAAGAGACACAAGAGACATGGATGGATCCCTGGGTCGGGAAGATCTCCTGGAAAAAGAAATAGCACCCACTCCAGTATTCTTGCCTGGAGGATCCCACAGACAGAGGAGCCTGGCAGGCTGCAGTCCGTGGGGTCTCGGAAAGTCGGACACGACCGAGCGTCTGAGCACTTCTGAACATTTCTATTTCTGCAGACAGAACAAAACAAAATCAGTCACGTCACGGGGACTTGGGCAGGGGCTGTGGTGACTGCAGGTCCACTTTGTGGCAGCAGGGCGCCCTCTGGTCCGAGCGGGGTGCGGGCCGCCCCGCCTGTCTTCACTTCTTCCTGCAGCGGTCTGTGGCTTCCACAGTGCAGCCTTCTCTCTTCCCTGGGTCAGGTAGTTCCCAAGTATTTCATCATTTCTCATGCCGCTGAAAATGGGACTGATTTCCGCGCCCAGCCGCCCACAGCACATCCCTGGGAACTTGGCAGGGGTGCAAATGCTTCGGACTCACAGTGTAGAAAAAGAAAAGAGAGAGACAGAATGGAATTGACTTCCTAATTTCCTCCTCAGTTTCTCTGCTGTTAGTCAGTAGAAACAAAGTTGACTTCCTTGCTTGCTTCGTGTCCTGCCACTCAGCTGGAAGCCTCAGGATTTCCTACACGTCAGATCACACCTCTGCCAGCGGAGGTCACTTCACTTCTCCCGTTTCCCTTGGTCCCGTCTGCATCGCTGTGGGCCTGCAGAGAACACGCGGTGGTGTTCAGTTGCTCAGTCGTGTCCGACTCTCCGCAACCCCAGGAGCTGCAGCCCGCCAGGCTCCTCTGTCCATGGAATTCCCCAGGCCAGAATACTGGAGTGAGTAGCCGTTCCCTTCTCCAGGGGATCTTCCCGGCCCAGGGCTTGAACCCATGTCTCCTGCACGGCAGGCAGATTCTTTACCACTGAGCCACCGGAGAAGCCCAGGAAACTTGTACCCTAACTTCATTCTGCAATAGGCCCCAGCTCCACCGTGAACTTCCCATTACTGTTGGCAGCTCCGTGTCACCCCCTCACAGGGACCCAGCACTGGGCTGGGCAGCCCCAAGGCCCCGCCATGGGGACAGGGGACAGGGCCTTTCTATAAGCGTGAGTGCTACGGCCACGTGTCCACATGTCAATCTCACCTTCAGGTGCAGGTTGAGCCCCAAACCCCGACCGACGTCGGAGACAGTGGACAGGCTTCGGTCCCCCGCTGCAGCCTGCGTGCCGCGCGCTTGCCCCCCTCCCTGTTCCTCCCTGCCCCTTGGAGCCGAGAGTCGCCAAGCTTGTCAGAGAGCTGACCCTGCCTTGGGTCACCGTCCGTGTCTGTGTCTGTCCTTCCAGCTCCAGGTGTCCGTGTGGGGCAACTTCTGAGCATCACTTCATTCACGTTTTCATTTCCTCTAGCCCATTCCAGGTTTCTAAGAGTTGGTTCATCTCATCTGTGTCTTCAGAAATAACACACGGGAGTCTGCAGTGCCTCCTTATTATCTGCCTTTTGAAATGGGCGCTTTTCACTTTAGAAAATCTTCACGTACATGCGGTGAAGTTCACTCTGCGGTGTTCACCTCGCTCATTTCAAAGGTTTCCTTTTGAATGAGCATATGTATTGGCTGGCGGCTGTGCTGGGTTTTGTGGCCGCACGCAGGCTCTCTCTGGCTGTGGTGCGGGGGCTTCTCCCGTGCTGGACCATGGGCTCTAGGGTAGCTGTGGCTCACGGGCTTAGCCGGCCTGCACCAGGTGGCGTCTCCCCAGACCAGGGGCGGAACCCGTGTCTCTTGCATTGGCAGGCGAATTCTGAGCCCCTGGACCACCAGGGAAGCCCCAGCTCCGTAGGCTTTGACAGATGCACCCGGCTGTGTGCCCACCAGAGTCGTGCTGGGAACAGCTCCGCCACCCCGCGCGCCCCTCTGCGGCCCCTGAGAGGTGGTCGCTCCCCAACCCCCGCCCCTAGCAACCTCTCATCTGTCATGGGCCTCTCTTATTTCGCCTCTTCCAAAACCTCACGCGAACAGACCGGTACAGCCTGTGGGGTCCGGAGGCTTTCCTACAGACACGGCACTGGAGGCTCATGCCCACCGGGCACACGGACAGCCCCTTCCCCCGGTGGCATCTCGTGGACAGACCACAGGGGCCCCCACCGCACCAGCTGGATGACACCTACTTTGTCTCCGGTTTTGGGCGACCGTAAATAACACTGTTGTAAAGATTCATGCACAGGCGTTTGCAAGGACGTGAGCTTTCACTTCTCTTGAGTAAATACTGGGAGTGGAAGCCCTGGGTCACCAGCTGCTGAGATGTGACCCCGCGCCTCCACCAGGCTCTGCTCTGCCTTCTCACCGGCGACACGTCGGAAGCTCTGTTCAGTTTTGCCACGGAGTTCCTCATGTGGGGTTGCTCTTTCACCCGTGTTACTAGTGTCTGCTTTCTCTCACAGGTGGTATTGCACTGTGGTCTAATCTGCATTTGCCTAATGACACAGGGAGGAAGCGTCTCTCCACGTGCTTATCCACCGTTAGCAGGAAGCCTTCCTCCCTGCCACGTTCACATCTCTCGCTGTTCATTCGCTCAGTCGTGTCCAGCTCTCTGCGACCCCATGGACTGCAGCACGCCACCATCTCCCGGAGTTTGCACAAACTCATGTCCATTGAGTCGCTGATGCCGTCCAACCATCTCACCCTGTCGCCCCCTTCTCCTCCCGCCTTCAATCTCTCTCAGCTTCAGGGTCTTTTCCAATGAGTCAGTTCTTCTTGGCATCAGGTGGCCAAAGTATTGGAGCTTCAGCTTCAGCATCAGTCTTTCCAATGAATATTCAGGGTTGATTTCCTTTAGGATGGACTGGTTTGAGCTCCTTGCTGTCCAAGGGACTCTCAAGAGTCTTCTCCAGCACCACAGTTCACAAGCATCAATTCTTTTGTGCTCAGCCTTCTTTAGGGTCCAGCTCGCACATCCGTGCATGACCACTGGGAAAGCCGTAGCTTGAACTATATGGACCTTTGTCTCCGGCCCATTTTCCAATCAGGTTGTTTGTTCCTTTGCTGTTGAGTTCTGGGCGTTCTTTACTGATTCTGAAAACAAACCCTTTATCTGATACACATTTTGCAACAGTTTTCTGTTAGTCTGTGGCCTCTCAGTTCCTTTTAAGTCTGACATTGCATCTTCTTTCCGATTTACGTTGTTACCTTTGTGTTTTCCTTTCCTTTTTTAAAAATACTGATTCATTTACTTGGCGGTGCCAGGTCTTGGTTGTGGCGCGTCAACCTCTGCTTGGCTTGCGAGCTCTTAGCTGGGACACGTGGGATCTAGATCCCTGACCGGGGATGGAACCTGGGCCCCTGCCGTGGGACCGGGGATGGAACCTGGGCCCTGCCATGGGACCGGGGATGGGACCGGGGATGGGACCGGGGATGGAACCTGGGCCCTGCCTTGGGACCGGGGATGGAACCTGGGCCCCTGCCGTGGGACCGGGGATGGAACCTGGGCCCTGCCGTGGGACTGGGGAGTCTCACCCACTGCGCCACCAGGGAAGCACTTCTTTCCTTTTTCTCACAAGTTGGTCTGTTTCGTTGGTTGATTCTCTTCAAAGAACAAACTTTGTCTTTGTAGACCTACTCCTTCGCCTTTGCTTCCTGCTTCATCCTTTCCCAAGCTTGGTTTTATCTCTATTTTCAAGATTTCTCCAGAGTTATTCTGTCCCCCCCCCATCAATGCCTTCTTTTCTTCCCCCAACATTTTCATTTGATTAGCAAAACGCAGAGAGAACCTGCATTCCGTGTAGTCCCTCTAGGGTGTGGTGTCTGATTTTGGCCAGGGCTCCAGCCCAGTGGCTGCTGGCGCAGAAGGGGGCTACTCCCCCAGCCCCTCTGCAGCCCTCCTACTGCCCTTCCCCCGAGAGATGGGGATGCAGCTGATGGGGATGGTGTCTGATTTTGGCCAGGGCTCCAGCCCAGTGGCTACTGGTGCAGAAGGGGGCTACTCCCCCAGCCCCTCTGCAGCCCTCCTACTGCCCTTCCCCCGAGAGATGGGGATGCAGCTGACAAATTCGGGGCTTCCCTCTTTCCCACCCACGTATCTGGAAGCACTGCCGTTGCTGCCCAGCCCCCTACAAGTCTGGATACACAGTGTTTTTATTACCATTCAGCTCTAGGTATTTAAAAAGTTCTATTATGATCTCTTCTTTAGCTTATGATGTTTTTAAGACTTTTGTTGATTAATTTGTCAATTTTCAGCTGCACGAGGCCTTCAGTGCCGTGCGCAGGCTTTCCTTCCGTTGCGGCGAGCAGGGGCTTCTCCCGCTCCCGAGCACGGGCCCCAGGCACGCGGGCTTCAGTGGTCACAGCGCGTGGCCTCTGCAGTTGTGGCCCACGGGCTTAGTTGCCCCACGGCATGTGGGATCTTCCCGCGTCAGGGATCTAACCCGCGTCCGCTGCATTGGCAGGCGAATTTTTAACCCCTGGACCACCAGGGAAGTCCTAGCCCGTGAGTTTTCAGCAGTGTGTGTACATGTGTGTTACAGGGCTTATCTACAAACATTTCCCCAACATTGTTTTATATTTTCAAACACACAGCACAGCTAAAAGAGTCATACAGTGAAACCTCACGTACCCCTCGCCTGTTTCTACACTGAGCAACACGCCGCCTCGCCTGTTTCTACAATGAGCAACACGCCGCATTGCTCTCTCGTGCCTCCACGCATCCATCCGTCCGCCCCCCTACTCCTCCCTGCCTGCATCCACGAATCCACCCACCCACCCCCCTACTCCTCCCTTCCTGCCTCCATGCATCCACCCGCCCAGCTCTCTATCCACCCACGAGGCCCCTCCCTTTCCCCTACAAGTCCCGCTGGCTTGCTTGGAGCTCCGCCTACAGCCAGGCGCACTGCTTCCAGCACCTGTGCCCCAGTAAATGGGGAGCCAAGGACAGAGGCCCAGTGACTGGCACCTTGGGGCAGCTGCCCGCCCACCACTCAGCCAAGGGCCCACTGTGCGCTTAGGAGAGGCCGACTCAGACACTCCAGGGACTCGGAGGGTGCCTCCTAGGAGCCAGGCAAGGGCTAAACCTTTCTCTGGACTGCGCAGCGGGTGGACACCCGAGCCCGCTGGGTGACTCTTTCTCTGCCCAGGCCCAGAAGAGGGTTCTCTGAGGGGACACAGAAGCCAGTCCTCAGGGTTAGTGCATGGAGGGGCTCAGGAAAGGCTGCACCCTTGATGGCCCGGGCACCAGGTGGGGAATGGGTAGACAGGGGAGGGGCGGGTGGGCAGGCCCTGGGCACCAGAGCGAGTGGGGCGGGGTGTGGGCAACGCCGCAGCTGGAAGAGGGGGTCCGGCTGACCTGTTCCTCCCTCCATGGGGTTGGACACTGGGAGGCCAGGGTCTGGGGAGGAGTCCCCGGCAGGAGGCCTGCTGTGAGCACGGCGCCCCCAGGCTGGGGCCACAGCCGATCTCTGACTGGGGTGGGGCGCTGCTGTAGACTGGGCTGGCCCACCTCCTCCATCCCATTCCCCACAGGCCCTGCAGACAGGCGGACCCTCCCAGGCGTCCAGCCCCAGGCCCAGCCCCACAGGGCCCTTGGGCTCAGGGCAGGGGCTTCTGTCCCGAGGAGCCTCTCCTGGCTCAGCCACACCCAGAGCAGAGAGGGGCGCCACCCCGCCTCCAGTGGGCCTGCCGTCAGCCCTCTCCCCCCGGACACCCCAGCCGCCCAGCTTCCCGAAGGCCCGTGTCTCCTCGGACCAAGGCCGGCCAGCAGCGGGGAATTCTCTTCCCGCCCCCACCCCCTATTTTCACAGGGGAAGTGAAGGGAGAGCCTGGGCCGTGTTCAAGGTCACCTCCTAGGGATACAGCTGGGCTCCGCAAGTTTCATGCACCTAATGCCCCAAGAAACCGCCTTCCTGCCCCTCTGTTGCACGCAAACTTCAAGATGAGGCGAGGGCTCGGGGGCCTGGGTTCCCGTCTGCGATCCCGGTGGGGGCTCCGGGACGGGGCGGCCGGGCCTAGGGAAGCGGGTCGGCGGGGCTCCGCGCCGCGCCGCCTGCTGGCCGACGTCGGCCCTGCGTCCGCGGGCCTCGCTCGGGGCTCCCCCGATCGCGGGCGCCTCCCGGCCCAGAGCCCGGGCCCCGAGGGGCCGGTGAGGGCAGTGGGAGGCGGAGGCGCGGCCCAAGACCGCCGGTTGGCTTGACCCGCACCGCTTCGTGCTGTCTGCGTTACCACGAGCAACCCCGGGTACCACGAGCGGGTTACCACGAGCGACCCGCTCAGCACGCCGGCCGCTGGCACAGAAACCCCAACCCCCTTCCCGCGGGTGCGCGGGACCCACCGCTTCCCCCGCGGAGAAACGGGCGAGCGGCGCCCAGGGGCACGCGGAGGCGCGGGGCGCCGCGGGCGTGTCCCGAGACGCCCGGCTCCCCGCGCCCTCCCCTCACCCGGTCTAGACCCCGAGCCCGGCCCCGCCGTACCGAGCTCCCCAGCCCGCTCCGCCCCGGGCCCTGCCGCAACCCCTCGCCGCCTCCACCCGCTCCCGCCGCCTAGAGCCGCCCCTGGCCCCTCCGACCCCGGCGCGCTCCGGTCGGGGCCGGCGCGCACCCACCCTCGCCCCGCGGGCCTGAGCGCGCCGGAGCCTGTCGAGGCCGCTGGCAGAGCAGCGCCGGGCGGGCCCGGGGCGGGGAGAGACTTCGGTGTGTGCGGCCCGCAGGGGCTCCAGGCAGCCCCAGAGCGAGCCGGGGCGGGCAGGGTGGGTGTCCTGGGTCCCCGCACCCTGGGCACTGGCGGCGCTCGCCGTGGCGGCTTCTATTTGCGCGATACTGTGCGAGGCAGGCGCTGCTCTGCTTCCCATTTTCCAGATGCGAAAATCAAAGCCCAACTGGGATTCGCACCCGAGATCCAGACGCCGCCCCAGCTCACGTAGAGGTCTGCACAGAAACAGCCGGACGGCCGTGACCTAGGGGGTCTCATCTGTCTGTCGGGCAGGGCTGAGCCCGCTCCCCCAAGGGGATGAAAATTCCCGGCGCGCGCGGGCGCCCAGGGCCGGGGGCGTCCCTTCCCCAGTCCGAGTCCTCTTGTGCCCGCCCTCTCCGCTCCTTCCCCGGGGAGCTGCGACCCTTGGGGCGCAGAAAGTGAGAGGGAGTAGAGGGAGGCCCGCTCCTGCCAGGGCCGCTCTGGGGGTGCGGGGTGCCAGGGCCGCCCCGCCCCGCCCCCTTGGGAATCCAGCTCTCGGAGCCAAACCGCCGAGGGGCACGAGGGGGCCGAGGGGCGGCGAAGCCGAGCGCGCTAACACACGCGCCTGGAATTCCCGGGGAGCCGGCGCCCTCGGCGACCCCTCCGCCCTGGGCCGGCCCCAGCCCGCGGGGGGGAGAAGAGGCCGGCTCTCCGACCGGGCGGGCTTCACGGAGCCGCGCCGCCGGGTTCCTCCGCGTGCTGCGGCCCGGCCGCCCTGAGGGTCTGGGCACCCCCAACCACGGGTCTGAGCCCCAGCTCCCTCGATTTGCCCCTCTGCCTGGCGTGTTTCTTCCATCGCAGGAGGGTTGTCAGCGCTCTCTGCATCCGTGTGTGGCGAAGCCCTGGTAGTGGGGAGGGGCTTGTTACAAGTACCCTGGAGGAGACACAGGGCCCAGTCACGAGCCCCCTCCCCGCTGCTCTGGGTCCGCTCACACGTGCTCCGTAGGGCTGGTCACCAAGTCTGTGTGGTCTGTGCTCCTTGCTGTGTGAGGGGGTGGGCCTGTGAGTGAGCACTGGTGTGACTGCTCAGCCGGTGCACACCTGTCCATGTGCCCACAGCACGCGCACACACACACACGCACGCTCGCCACTTCCATGGGGAGTTCTGCAAATGCACAGGGCAGTCACAGGTGCCAGCCCCTGGGGATGCTGGGCCCCAGGTTTGCACAGCCCCCCTTCTCGATCTGGTCAGCCCTCACTGAGGGCTTTGCCACCTGGGGGTCCCGGCTTATGTGGTGGGCCCAGCTCCTGGGTAGGGCAGGCTTGTGCCCTGGGCACAGACATCCAGCCCAGCTCAACCTCCAGGCTCAGATGACAACAGTGCCCAGGGAGGGGAGCCAGCCACAGGGAGCCCCATCCCCTGATACCCTGGCCACAGGCACCAAGGACGGTGCGGGGGGGGCCTTACTGAAGGCCAGGACTGACTGGTCCCAGAGAGGAGGGGTCCTCTGGGCAGATATGCTGTGTGCTGGTGGCCTGCGGGGGGACTGTCACCACCAGAAACAGAAGTCCTAGGGTGCATGGGGCCCAAGGTGGCTTCCCAGGCCTGTGTCTGCCCCGCCACGCACCCCACCGCCCCCCAGGGCTGGCAGCGGAAGGAGCAGGGGCCACAGGCTACAAGCCAAGACGTGTCCCTGCGCCTGGTGCCCAGAGGCCAGGTGAGTCGGAGCCTCAGCCCAGCCCTTTACCCAGAGGCCAGTGGGCTCCCTTGGACCGCCCGGGCCCCTCTTGTGCCCATGACCCTTGCCCCTCATGGCTCCTCTCTGCACTCCCCCACCGGGGCGGGGCCCAGAGGATGACCCTGAGTTCCGTCCACCCCAGCCCCATCCCTCCTGTCCCGGCCATCACCGCCTGCCAGCTCTGACCGGGGAGGTGGCATGGTGCCCATGACCAGACCCCACGCCAGAGCCCGGGGCACGCAGGGAGCCAGGGAGGACGAGGGCCCTGTGTCTGCTCACTCACCAGCGTCCCGAGCCACAAGGCCCTCTCAGGCCAGCGTGCTGATGGCTTCCCGGGGACAAGTTAGGGTCAGGACGGGCCTCTGAGGACGGAGGAGCAGAGAGGACCGCGCTGTCTGAAAGGGGGTGGGCGCCCCGGTCTCCTGGAGCCCTCGGGCGCCTGGCCAGCTCCTCTCCCAGCCCAGACCTGCCGAGGCCTCAGGCCGACCACACCCCACGACTGAGCACCCCCAGGGCCTCTGTGCCCCCAGCGTTGGGCTGCTGTCCCCTCACGTGTGAACTCTGCCCCAGGCCCTGCCTCCCCTGCGGTCAGCTTCCAGGGGACACTGTCCCATAGCCTCCAGCTACCCACAGGATTCGTCCAAGCTTCTGACGGGCGGCATTCACAGCCTCCCCTGCATGGACCCCCATGGACACTCCAACCCAGCAGCCCCTGCCCTCTGCCCCCCAGGGCCTGCCCTCTGCCCCCTGCCTTCCTCAGGGCCTTTCTCACCCATGTGGCCAAGGCTCTTCCATCACTTAAGGGCAGAGGACAGGTGGCCTCATGCCACCAGTGGCCACCAGGTGGCCCCTTGTTATGGATGTGGGGTCCCGGTGCGGCAGAGCCTTTTGTCTGGGTGCTGGGAGTGGGGAGTAGGGGCAGAAGAGCCTGACTGTCCAACGGCGCCTTCCTGACTTCGTGAGGGCTCTGCCATGTGGTTACTGTGAGCCCACTCCCCAGGTGAGGAAACTGAGGCCAGAGACAGGGATGCCACCCACCGGGCTCTCAGGAAAGGAAGGTTCAGGTCTCCAAGGGCTCTCCGAGTCCACCGTGAATCTGCTGTGCTGCCTCCACCTTGCTGTGTGACTTTGGAAAAGTCCCCTGACCTCTCGGCCTCAGTTTCTCCATCTGGAAAGTGGGGGTGGGAAGGCATTGCTTTGGCTGGGCGGGGCCAACTACTGGACAGAGCCCAGCCCCGGCCTCCAGCCCACGCCCGGCTGGACTCTGCCCCCTCCTTGGAGCAGGGCTCCACCCCCAGCCCCCAGCACAGGTGCGTCTGGAAGCCGCCACACCTGCAGCCCAATGGCCCTGCACCCAGGGGGTCTGCAGCCCGGCTCTGCGCCAGCCAGCAGGGAGCAGACCCTTCTGCAGAACTCCTGGGATTGCAACCAGGACAAGCGGGCCCGCCTTCCTGCCAGCGAGCAAGTCGCCGCAGGCTGGGTGCAGACGTGTATGAGCACATCCGAGTGGGCCAGGACCCTATCGGTCAGCATGACCCCTACAGGCCCGCCCACCACTGCCCTCTCCCTTCCAAGGCCCCTCTGGTCCAGGCGGGGCAGGGCCTGCCCACGCAGAGTGCCGGCAGGGGCGGGGGGGGGGGTCAGGGCTGTGCCTCCCCCAGTGGTGAGGGTGACCTGGTCTCAAGTAGAAGACATCGAGGCCCCACCACCCCTTCCTCCCACCATGGACCCCACTTTGGCCCCAGTGAGGCCCTCGAGGGCTGACAGAGGGGTACCGACCACAGCCAGGCTGGCAAAGAGGGCCACCAGCCCGGGTGCTGGCAGCACGGGGTTCCCACACTCCCCGGAGCCAGCCTTGGCGCCCCAGCCCTGCCCCACCCTTGCCTGGTGGCGACCAGGGCACACAGAATGTGGCTGCGGATTCCGTCCCCTGGGGCCACGGATTCCTGTCTCAGTGGGCGAGGGCGGAGGACGGCTTTCCGCCCTTTGGTCCCTGCCAACTCCAGGGAGCTGGGCGCGCCCAGGCCTTGCCAGCCAGGCCACAGGGGAGGCTGGGAGGGGGGCAGGGCGGAATCTCACTCCCCAGCTCCCCCAGGCTCTGAACGCCAGCTCCCCGCATAACCCCAGGGAGCTCCTGCCAGCCAGGCGGTGGTCCCAACCTCTCCCCTGGGGGCCTGGGTCTGCGCCTCACCTCAGCCTGTGAATATCCAACAGCCCAGCCCTTCCCCTGCCCCAGGCTGGGGGCCCGGAGGCCTCCTCCTCCTCCAGCTGGGCCTTCCAGCCTTACTTCACCCCCCCCCCCCCGCCCCATCACCCCGGCCACAGCTGATCCACCCAGAGACCCCAGGACGTCCTGGCCTCAACCCTGACCCCAAGGAGAGAGGGGAGTGGGAGCGGGTGGGCGCTTGGCTCCGCCTCCTCGGCCGCTCTCCGTGGGCTTCCCCACCCGCGGGTGTCAATTACAGTAGTCAGCGCCCACCCGCTCGGCCGCTGCGGGGTCTGCTCCTTCCGCCTCCGCCACGTGCCCCAGCGGGCCGGGATGGAGGAGGGCTCCTGGGGAGGGGAGGAGCCACGCCCTGGCTCCCAGGAAACCGTGGGCGCCGGTCCGGTCCCGCTCCGGGTCCGCTCTCCTGCCCATCTGCTGTGTGCCCATCCACCCACCGGTCGGGCCTCGCCCCCGACCCCTGCCCGGCCACGGGACTGCCAGTGTCCCTGGGGATACGGAGAGGAGCGGGGCTTCAGGGTCAGCGCTCGGGCTGAGCGGGAGGCACCTGCGACCCGACCAGAACGGCCAGGGACGCTTCCTGGAGGAGGGGCGGGCGCGGCCCGGAGGCGCAGGAACCATTCTTGAGCCAACCCCCGCCCGAGAGGGGAAGACGCGGCCTTCGGCCCCCCGTCGCGCACGTGGCCCGCGCGGGAGGGGGCGGGCGAATCTCCGGACAGGCCCGGATCTCCGCTCACACCTGCCGGGGCTCAGGGGCGCCGGCCCGACCGTCCGTACTGCAGGGGCGGCGCGGGGGGCCTTTGTGAGGCGCCCCCCAGCAGGTCAGGCTCCAGCGCCCGCCCCGGCCCCGCGCGCATCCCTGGCAAGGCGGGGCGCCCCCAGCGGGGGGTGGGAGGCCACGCCGCCGGGAAGGGGTGAATTCCCCTCCGGCAGCGGTGACCCGAGGCCGTGGCCACCTCCGGCCCAGGCCCCGGGCACGTGGGGGGTGGGACCTCCAGGTCCCAGGAGATGGCGGGCAGGGAGCCGGTGAGGGGCTGGGGCGCTGGGCGGCGCTGCTGAGCTCCTGCCTGTCCCAGCGCCTCCCAACTCGGGGCGGCGGCCTGTGCGGTGGCGCAGGGACCGGTTGAGTGGGAGGTCTGAGCCAGGTCCGCCGCCCAGAGGGCCGGGGAGGCGTGATGCGGGGTGTGGCCTCCGCGCCTCCATTCACTCACTCCACACGCTGGGCCGAAACACCTACCACGAGGGACCAGGGAGGGAGCACACCCTCCCTGCCTCACAGGGGACGGGATCTCCGTCCGGGAGGTGCGAAGGGGCTGCCAGGGGCCAGTGCGGAGGAGTGCGCGGAGCCCCTGGGCCCTGGGGTAAGCGGCGCCCAGGGAGGGCTGGGCCTTGGGGACCAGCTGGAGGCTGACTGGGCTGCAAGCCTAAATCCCCCAGGCGCCCAGGTCTCTCCTTGCTCCCATGTGCTCAGCCCACCTGCCCTGACTCCCCCACACCCAGGCTGGACACGGGACACATCCAGGGGGTCCATAGGGAGGGGGTGACCGAGGAGGAGCTGGGGAAGGAGAGAGGGGCCCGGAGCGCCCACAGGGGAGTCCAGGGAAGTCCTGAGAGGTGCAGGCAAGGGCCCCAAGGAAGTGACGCTGGACCCATGAGAAAGGCCTAGCGCTGTCCACCGGGCAGAGGGGTGGTCCCAGCAGGTGCAGCGGGCCGGAAGAGGCGGGCCTGCAGCACGGTCGTAAGGGAGTGCGGGTGTGGGGCGCTGGAGCTGGGAGCGAGTGACCAGATGCAAACTGGAAAGATCACGCCAGCAGACACCTTGAAAGCTAGATGTACGGGGTTGTAGAATAATCCGTCTTGGGCGGGACCAACGTTTATTTAATAAACCCCCTAATGTTGGAAATTAACTAAGTGGTTTCCAGATTTCTGGCCAGAGACAGCTCTATGTGGAGGGCTGCTGTCCATTCACCGCTACTGCGCTTCGAATCCTGAAGACAAGGTTGTGGAAGTAAGGACTCCTGGTGGTTGTGCCGCTGCCCAGCCTCCAGCAGCGCCCGCAGGGCTGCCTCCCTGCCCACCATGCCGCGACCTCCCCCCAACCCCGCCTCACCCAGGGACCTGACAGCCCCTCCTGGGCGGCCCTCAGGAGCCCCCGTGCTGATGACCCCGCCTTCAGCCCCCAGCCCAGACTCCTGAGCACCAGCAGGGGTGCCCACTGGCCTCGGGGCCCTCTCTGACCACCTCCTTCAGAGACACCCCTCCCTAAAGTGTCCCTCCCACCTCAGTCCAGGCTCCTAAGCCTCTGTCCACTCCAGCGCCCTCGGGACGTCCGCCCTCACCTGCCCCTGTCCTGCCCTGGCTCAGCCGCCAGCCGCTCTCTCAAGCACACATCTGGCTCACAGCAACAAACCCATGCCCCAGGGCAAGCCCCTGCTCAGCTGTTTGCCTATGCCGGCATCCTCCATGCTGAGGGGCTCGGGGGTGCACCCAGACTCAGGGTAGGATGTGAAGATGTCGGGGTCCAATCGGAGAAGCTCAGAGAGGTGAGCCCTCGAATGTGGCCAGTTCTGCAGACCCTGTCCTGCTGCTGCCCCTCCCCACCAGGCTCACACTGCCTGGCAAGCTCTGCCCATAGCCCCCCACCTCTTCCCTGCCCCCAGTCCTAGCCTCTCTGGCCTTGCCAGGGCCCCACACCTCTTCATATCTCACCCCTGAGCCCCAGTCAGGTGCCGTGTTCCCAACTGTGGCAGAAAAAGCCCTCACTAAAGGGTCTGCAGTGTGAGACTCCCAGCCAAGGCCAGCGCCCCTGGCTGGACTCACATCCCAGAGAGGTCGGGTGACTGGCTCGGGGTCACACAGCCAGCTCAGGGTCCACGTGGCTGAGCAGCAGGGACATCCCCTGGCCTGCCCCCTCCAATACTCCCTGGAAGCTCCAGGCCTGGGGAGGAGCTGACTCCAGATCTCATCAGGGTCCAGGCCCAGGCCCCCACCCCCAACACACACGCTAACATGAAGCAGCTCGGCTGCGCCAGACGGCGGACGGGCATGCACCGGCACGCCCTGACATTCCTGGCTGACGGTCTGGGAAGAACCAGGCAGGCCAGTCACCACCCCGATGTCTCTCTCAGGAGCTCAGGCCATGGAGGGCCGAGCAGAGAACATCAACACGGCCCACTGACCCGAGACCAACTGCGGGGGGCAGAAGGCCAGGGCGTCCCGTCCCAGGAGCTGCAGAGCCCCGCACGGCAGGGGGTGGGCACGATGCCTTCAGAGTGGAGACCCAGCCCACTGCTCAGAGCCACCTGCGGGTCTCCAAACCCACAGAAACCTGGGCACCAGAACCGGCAGCCTGGGTGTATCCGTGTGGCCCACAGCCCGGCCCCGACCCACAAGCAGGCAGAGAGGCGTCATCAGTTCCAGCTCTCTGTTGAGGCTGGGAAGTGATCCCAGGGTTTCCCCCACCCCCACCCCAATAAAGAGCTTGTGGATTCCAAGATTAATTCCTGAACATCTGTTCTTTTTTTAAAATAACATCTGTCCAGTCATCTATGTATTTTTTAGTGACTTAAAGGAATACTGTTAACTTTTGTTTGGGGCCACTCTGCTAAACTCTAATTAGTTCTGATAGTTAATCCGTTGATTATTTGGGGGTTTCAATGAATGTTAACATGTGATTTGAAAAGACATTATGATATTGAGTTGGCCGAAAAGTTTGTTCGAATTTTTCTGAAGACGTTGTGGAAAAAGCTGAACGAACTTTTTGGCCAAACCAATACATCTGCCTCCATCTATTAATAATTCCTAAACTGACGATTTCTTTTTCTTGTCTTATGCATTGGCCAGGGCTTCCAGAATAATACTGAACAGAAGCTGTGAGAATGAACATTCTTCTATTATTCCCAGCCCAAAGGGAATGCATACAGATGGTCTCTGTTAAACTTGCCACAGATTTGAGGGAAATAGTCATTATTAGTTGGGAAAAGTCCCTTTAAGCTTCTGTTCCCTAAGGTTTTTTTTTTTTTCTTTAAATCATGTCAATTTTTATCAAACTGTCAAACGCTTTACTCTGCGTCAATGCAATGATTATCACTCTTTTCTCCTTTAAGCTGGGAAATTGCTGGGTTAAAATCTCTGATCTGAACTATGCTTCTATTACTGAGAGAAACCGTATGTGAATGCAACTTGTGATTGGATTTTAGTTAGCTACTACTTTACTATTTAAAAAATTCCCCTGGAGAAGGAAATGGCAATCCACTCCAGTACTCTTGCCTGGAAAATCCCGTGGACAGAGGAGCCTGGTGGGCTACAGTCCATGGGTTGCAAAGAGTCGGACACGACTGAGCGACTTCACTTTCACATTCACTTTCAGTGTTATATGCAGCAACATGGATGAACCTAGAGAAGATCATACTAAGAAAGTCAGATGGAGAAAGACAATGTAAATATATATGATATCAGAAAAAATGGTATCAGTCATATGCGGAATCTAAAAATGATTCAAATGAACTTATTTATAAAACAGAAACAGACTGAGATTTAGAAAACAAACTTATGGTTACCAAAGGAGAAGGTAGAGGAGAGGATAAATCGGGAGGCTGGGATTAACATGCGCGTTACTTTATGCAGAATAGTCAGCAAGGACTTACTGCGTGGCGCGGGGAGCTGTACTGAATGTTCTGTGATGACCTATATGGGAAAAACCTGAAAAGCAATGGATGTAACATATGACTGAATCCCTTTGTTGTGACCAACACAAAATTGAAAATCAACTATTCACCAATATAAAATAAAAATTTTAAATACAAAAAAAAATTAAAAATAAAAAAATAAAAACTTCATGATCATAGATAAAGCTGGTTTAGAATTCACTTATCCTGTGCGGTTTAAAAAATCCCTATACTGTTGTTGTTTAATCGCTCAGTCAAGTCCGACTCTTTGTGACCTGCCAGGCTCCTCTGCCCGTGGGAGTCTCCAGGCAAGAATACTGCAGCGGGTTGCCGTTTCCTCCTCCAGGAGATCTTCTCGACCCAGGGATCGAACCCAGGTCTCCTGCATTGCAGGCAGATTCTTTACCACTGAGCCACCAGGGAAGCCCCAGTCTCCGTACTAGCTTCATAAACTGGGGTGGACCACTTTTCCTCTATTTCTCTTTTTCTGGAACAACTTATACATCACATGGGTTATCTGTTCTCTGAAGGTTTCTTAGACCTGTTTGTGGTAACAGCTGGGTTAGGAGCTTCTGGAAGTGTGTGTGTGTGTGTGTGTGTGTGTGTGTTTGGGCAGTGTGTGTGTGTGTGTGTGCTGGGAGAGAGGTTTGGTTACTATTTTAATTTTTTAAACAATTGTTAATCTCCTGTGGTTTTCTCTTCTTCCTTGTTTGGATTTCAGTATTTTCAATTCTCTATGCATCTGTGCATTTTATCTAGATTTTCAAACTTTTTGAAAGTGAAAGTCGCTCAGTCATGTCCAACTGTTTGTGACCCTGTGGAGTCCATGGAATTCTCCAGGCCAGAATACTGGAGTGGGTAGCCTTTCTCTTCTCCAGGGGATCTTCCCAACCCAAGGATCGAACCCAGGTCTCCTGCATTGCAGGCAGATTCTTTACCAGCTGAGCCACCAGGGAAGACCTCAAACTTCCTGGTGTATACTTAAAAAAAAAATAGTCTCCTATATTTAGAATATGGCAAGGGTTTTTACCCCCTTTGTCTTATATCTTATCATATCTCTTCCCCCTATCCCCCTTAATCACTCCTGAAATAAACTATTTAGAGAGTCAACTCGGGGACTTCCCTAGTGGTCCAGTGGCTAGGACTCTGCGCTCCCAACACAGGGGGCCTGGGCTCTATCCCTGGTGGGGGAACTGGATCCTACGTGACCTAACTGGGAGTTTGCGTGTTGCAGCTGAAGATTGTGCGTGCCGCAGCAGAGATTGAGGATCCTGCGTGTAACGACCAAGGCCTGATGCAGCCGAATAGATGAATAAAGAAACATTTGGGTTTTTTCTTTTTCTCTTTTTTTTGAAGAAAGAAATTTGATTGCGTTTATTATAAAGCTATTACGTGCTCATCCTAATTTTAGCCACGGAGAATATGTTCAAAGAAGAAAGCTCCCTTGTCGTCTTAGGTCTCCCGTCAAGAAACAGCCGTTGTTATTAGAGAAACACCAAACATTTGTTTTTTCAAATAGAGAGACAGCTTTGATTTTGTCATCATTTCTACTTTCTGTTGTTGTTCTCTCTTGGTTTATGTTTTTATTATTTCTTTCCTTCTTTATTTCTTTGGACTTATTCTGTGCCATTTTTATAGATCCTTGACTTAATTGATTTTTTTCCAGTCTTTCTTATTTTCAGGTAAACATAGTCAAATGTATACAGTTGTCTCTAATACTGTTTTATTTTTTTTTCTTAGCATTTTATTTATTTATTTTTATTAGTTTTTTTATTTTTTTAATTTTAAAATCTTTAATTCTTACATGTGTTCCCAAACATGAACCCCCCTCCCACCTCCCTCCCCATAACGTCTCTGTGGGTCATCCCCATGCACCAGCCCCAAGCATGCTGTATCCTGTGTCAGACATAGACTGGCGATTCAATTCTTACATGATAGTATACATGTTAGAATGCCATTCTCCCAAATAATCCCACCCTCTCCCTCTCCCTCTGAGTCCAAAAGTCCGTTATACACATCTGTGTCTTTTTTCCTGTCTCGCATACAGGGTCGTCATTGCCATCTTTCTAAATTCCATATATATGTGTTAGTATAATGTATTGGTGTTTTTCTTTCTGGCTTACTTCACTCTGTATAATTGGCTCCAGTTTCATCCATCTCATCAGAACTGATTCAAATGAATTCTTTTTAACGGCTGAGTAATACTCCATTGTGTATATGCACCACAGCTTTCTTATCCATTCATCTGCTGATGGACATCTAGGTTGTTTCCATGTCCTGGCTATTATAAACAGTGCTGCGATGAACATTGGGGTACGTGTGTCTCTTTCAATTCTGGTTTCCTCGGTGTGTATGCCCAGCAGTGGGATTGCTGGGTCATAAGGTAGTTCTATTTGCAATTTTTTAAGGAATCTCCACACTGTTCTCCATAGTGGCTGTACTAGTTTGCATTCCCACCAACAGTGTAGGAGGGTTCCCTTTTCTCCACACCCTCTCCAGCATTTATTGCTTGCAGATTTTTGGATCGCAGCCATTCTGACTGGTGTGAAGTGGTACCTCATTGTGGTTTTGATTTGCATTTCTCTGATAATGAGTGATGTTGAGCATCTTTTCATGTGTTAGTTAGCCATCTGTATGTCTTCTTTGGAGAAATGTCTATTTAGTTCTTTGGCCCATTTTTTGATTGGGTCGTTTATTTTCTGGAATTGAGCTGCATAAGTTGCTTGTATATTTTTGAGATTAGTTGCTTGTCAGTTGCTTCATTTGCTATTATTTTCTCCCATTCAGAAGGCTGTCTTTTCACCTTGCTTATATTTTCCTTTGTTGTGCAGAAGCTTTTAATTTTAATTAGATCCCATTTGTTTATTTTTGCTTTTATTTCCAGAATTCTGGGAGGTGGATCATAGAGGATCCTGCTGTGATTTATGTCTGAGAGTGTTTTGCCTATGTTCTCCTCTAGGAGTTTTATAGTTTCTGGTCTTACATTTAGATCTTTAATCCATTTTGAGTTTATTTTTGTGTGCGGTGTTAGAAAGTGAACTAGTTTCATTCTTTTAGAAGTGGTTGACCAGTTTTCCCAGCACCACTTGTTAAAGAGATTGTCTTTACTCCATTGTATATTCTTGCCTCCTTTGTCAAAGATAAGGTGTCCATATGTGTGTGGATTTATCTCTGGGCTTTCTATTTTGTTCCATTGATCTGTATGTCTGTCTTTGAGCCAGTACCATACTGTTTTGATGACTGTGGCTTTGTAGTAGAGCCTGAAGTCAGGCAAGTTGATTCCTCCAGTTCCATTCTTATTTCTCAAGATTGCTTTGGCTATTCGAGGTTTTTTGTATTTCCATACAAATCTTGAAATTATTTGTTCTAGTTCTCTGAAAAATATGGCTGGTAGCTTGATAGGGATTGCATTGAATTTGTAAATTGCTTTGGGTAGTATACTCATTTTCACTATATTGATTCTTCCGATCCATGAACATGGTATATTTCTCCATCTATTAGTGTCCTCTTTGATTTCTTTCATCAGTGTTTTATAGTTTTCTATATATAGGTCTTTAGTTTCTTTAGGTAGATATATTCCTAAGTATTTTATTCTTTTCGTTGCAATAGTGAATGGAATTGTTTCCTTAATTTCTTTTTCTACTTTCTCATTATTAGTGTATAGGAATGCAAGGGATTTCTGTGTGTTGATTTTATATCCTGTCTAATACTGTTTTAAATGTGTCTCACAAATTTTAACATGCAGAGGTTCCATTACTGTTAAATTCTAAGTATTTTGTAATGTAACCTTATGAATTTCTCTTTAATATAAATGTTAGTTTAAAACATTTTTAAAAGTTTCTGAATATGGCATTTTTAAAGCTGTACTTTTGTTATTGGTGACTTTTGAAAATTATATTTCACTTCTTTATTTTGCAGGTAGCAAATACACAGAGCATTAAATTCACAGAAGAGAATGAAGCCCCTCCCTCCACACGCACACCCTCCAGACATTCTGCGCCCTTTCCGGACTCTACTAGAGTTTCCAGCTTTCTGGCGTCCTTCTGAAGACATTCTAAGTATGGCCAGTGTAGTAGATGACGCAGGCCGCCCTCGTTCTTGGCTTTTGTCCTTCCCCTTTCTCTGTTGTCGGGGCCTCACAGTTGGTTAAATACGTAACTTCCCTGCCTCCCTTGCAGCCAGGAGCAGCCGTGAACCCAGTTCTGACCCATGAGCTACAAGCCACGCCTGCTGAGAGGAATGCTGAGGTAAACACAGGCTTTCCTTTTTAAATAGCTTATTTTTTAATAAAGAGGTTTAGTTGCAGCAGGAGGGACCTTTTAGTCAAGACACGTGAAATCTCTAGCTGCCTCGCACAGACTCTTTGTCGCAGCCTGCGGGATCCAGGTCCTGACGGGGGACTGAACCTGCGCCCCCGGGTCGGGAGCTCAGAGTCTCAGCCACTGGCCCATCAGAGAAGTCCCATCATTTGCTCTTCCGAGAGAACGTGGGACCCGTGGGACCCTCGCTGCCTCTTCCCCGCCTCCTTTCTTCCTGACTTGGGCCCTGCTGTGTGGGCTGGAGACGAGGTGGCCGTCTTTGACTATGAGCCAAGGCTGAGGGGGAACCAGCCTGCTCCAGACAGCAGGGCGGACAGAGGAGGCCCGCGCTGGGCAGGCCTTGAGAGAAAGAAATGCCTGCCCGCTGGCATCACGCTGTCAGGCTTGATTTTCCTTAGAGCTGAGCCACCCCTGTGGGCAAACCACATGCACGTCTCACAGTGGCCGAGCGCCACACCCTCAGCACCATGATTTTTTCACACAGCCGTCAGCCTTGGAGATCGTCCTTCCTCTGGGCCTGGAGAGCTGGCGGTGGGATGTCACCCTGCTGCACACACACCACGGTGTACTTAACCATTCCCAGTGGCCTTTTGAGACGTTCCCAGGCTTTTTCTACCACAGGCAGTGCTCGAACGGATAGCCCTGCGTGTGCCATGGGGTCGCGAAGTCGGACACGACTGAGCGACTTCCAGTTCACTTTTCACTTTCATGCACTGGAGAAGGAAATGGAAACCCACTCCAGTGCTCTTGCCTGGAGAATCCCAGGGACGGGGGAGCCTGGTGGGCCGCCCTCTATGGGGTCGCGCAGAGTCGGACACGACGGAAGCGACTCGGCAGCAGTGCTTCATCCCACATCTGCGAGATGCTTCATCTTCACGTACGTGACGTCAAGTCTACAGGACAGATTCCTAGGAGCAGAGACTGTCCTCTTTATGACCGTGAGTCTAGGGATCCTAGGACAAGGCCTGCCTCGCCTCCGTTCAAGTCTCTGTCTGGGTCCCTCAGTGGGATTTTTTTTTTCCTCGGATCTTACGTGTTTCTCATTAGGTTTATTCCTGGGTACTTTAGCTTCTGGTCCGATGGTCAAAGGGATCTTTTCTTTTCTTATCTCTTGCTAACAAGCTGCTTTTTGTATGCTGTGTGCTTAGGCGTTCAGTCTTGTCTGACTCTTTGCAACCCCATGGACCGTAGCCCGCCAGGATCCTCTGTCCACGGGATTTTCCAGGCAAGAGTACTGGAGTGGGGATCTTCCCCACCCAGGGATCGAACCCAGATCTTCCACTTTGGAGGCAGACTCTCTACCGTCTGAGCCACCAGGGAAGCCCTTTTCTGTATGGACGAGGGCTAACGATGGCAGCATGCTCCTTCTGTCCCAGACAGTCTTGAAATACTGTTTGCAATAGGATTTAAATTGATCCACTTGGATTTTTCCAGAGATTTAATCATATCAGCTGCAAAACACTGACATCACATCACTGCTCCTGCCATTACACCCCCTCCTGGTGCCTCCTGAACAGGAATTCCTCCTAATAGCATCGCTCCTGTTATGTCTCACTTTCCTCTTCTCTGGTTGCAAAAATATTAAGTAACAGTGATATCAGAAGACAAGCCTCCTGAGTTTTTACTTTAATAGGTATGATTCTGGTATCTCCCCCATTTGACATGGGGATAGCTTGGGGCTTGTATAAATTTATGGCATTTATACAAGAAAATTTGATCAAGAAAGCATGTTGAGGGACTTCCCTGCTGGTCCAGTGGTTAAGACTCCGAGCTTCCGACGCAGAAGGTTCAGGTTCAGCCCCTGGTCAGGGAACTAAGATCCCACATGCTGCGTGGCGCAGCCAAAGGAAAAACAAAAAAGAACGCATGTCAGTTCCAGGCAGGACATTATAACCAGTTATACTTACCTCCTGCCATAAATAACTATAATATCAGGCAAATGTATGAGGCAACGGTGAGCAACAGGGGATGCAGGACTGAAACTCTTGAGAGGAGGAAAAGGGCCATGAAATGAGCCCCGGGTTTGCCCTGGTTTCACCTCAGGTTTCCCCTCCAAGGTCGCGAGAGCTGAAGCCAAAGCAGAAGTCTTCCTGGCCGAGGAGGCAGAGATGAGGGTTAGGGGCTCCAGGAGGGCTGGAGGGGCTGCAGCTGGCAGGGGCCAGTGCCAAGCAGGAGGGAACTGTGCGTCGTGAGTGTGCAGAAGCACGGGTCTGACACCCAGCCCCACGTGGGGGAGTTTCCCACACCAGCTGCGGGGAGGTCTTGCGATTCAACTCACTTCCAACATTATTGACCTGGACACAGCATCAGAGCCACAGGTTAAGGTCTCAGCCCCACAGGACTGCCCCCACTTCAGACCCCAGTTCCAGTCCAGGTTGTCACCTGTGCTTCTATCCGGCTTTGTATAGACTGGAGGCTCCAAGGACCCCCCACCTCGACTTCGATTAATATGCAAGGACAGCTCACAGAACTCAGAAAACCAGTCTACTCACTAGATCACCAGCTTATTACAAAGGACATTTAAAGATGCAATCAAAAGGCAGAGGAGGAAGCACTAGGGCAAGGTCCCACACACAGAAGCTTTTGTCCCAGTGGAGTTTGGGGCCTCACCCAGCAGCAAATGTATGCATTTGGTTCACCAGTCTGGAAGCTCCCCAAACCCTGTCCACTGGGATCTGATGGCGGCTTCACTACACAGATGTGATGGGGAACTCACTGGCCACTGATCACTGATTCAGCCTCTCTCCCCTCCTCAGGCTTCAGGTGGCGGGACTGACAGTTCCGACCCTCTAATCACATGGTTGGCGCCTCTGGCAACCAGATACCATCCTGAAGCGGTTTCGAACGTCATCCATTAATATAGCAAAAGACACGCGCGCTGCTGTCATCTCAGGAGATGCCAGCGGCCTCAGGGGCTCTGTGTCCGCAACAGGGACAAGCACTAGGCACACGTTTCTTACTACGCATCACACAGTCACGTGAGCCTGTGTGTGGGCTCCCATCAGACCCCGGCTGGGGCCAGGCTGCCTGTGTGCAGGGAGGGCTTCCATAAAGCCCAGCAGGAGTGGCTACTGTGGGGCGGAGGTGGAGAAACCCGTCACGGTGCAGGGATGGGTGACACCGCAGGTCCCCCCCAGCTCGAGTGGAGAAGGCTCAGTGGGCACCTCGGGTGACCAAGCAAAACCCCAGAAAGGCCATGGTTCAGGAATACAAACCACGCTCCAGAATAAGGGCCAAAACCTAGGACTCAGAACAGGCCTGAAACAGACCCAGCCTTCCAAAGCATCCAACACGACCACACAGTCTGCTAGGATTCTAGCAGCATTCCAGAACAAAGCAATATCTTTTAAAAGAAGACATCATTTACACTCTTTTTCATACAACAATCTCAAAGTCTAGCACATAACAGACAATTACTACATATGAGAAGAAGCTTGAAAACATGACCCATAATTAAGGGGGTGGAAGTCCCTAGAACCAGATCCTCAAGTGACCAAATTTTGCAGAGCAGAACATTGACAAAGCAGTCTTTATAAATATGCCCGAAGATTTAAAGGTACAAATGAATGCGCAAGGAGACAAAAGGAAAATCTAAACTGAGAAATGAAAACTGTAAAAATAGGACTGATGGAAAACACACACATACAAAAAATAAAGGACTGGATGCAATTTCTAACCAGAAGACAATATCTGAAACGAAAAAGAAATCACTGGATATGCTGACCGGCAGAATGGGTACTGTCAGAGCAAACTCCAGGAGATGGTGAAGGACAGGGAAGCCTGTCGTGCTGCAGTCCATGAGGTCGCAAAGAGCTGGACGTGACTCAGCAACTGAGCAACAAGAATGGATACTGCAAAAGGGGGGCTCCATGAGCGCAACACAAGCGACGCTGAGAGAAGGGAATGTCTGCGTGCAGACAGGTCGAGCACCGGAGACCAGGGAGGCGGCCACCGGGACGACATCAGGCGGCGGAGTGCATGCGCAATTAGGGTTCTACGTGAGGAGGACAGACAAATGGGGCAGAAAAAATTTTTGAAGAAATAACGGCTGAAAATTCCCTGCTGCTGCTGCTAAGTCGCGTCAGTCGTGTCCGACTCTGTGCGACCCCAGAGATGGCAGCCCACCGGGCTCCTCTGTCCCTGGGGTTCTCCAGGTAAGAACACTGGAGTGGGCTGCCATTTCCTTCTCCAAATTTGGTAAAAAACATAAATGTACAGATGCAGAAAGTTTAGTGTACGCAAACTCAAGAGAACCACATCTAGACACTTCGCAGTCAAACACCTGGAAGCCAAAACTACAGAAACGGCAATTTAAACCCCAGTGAGACGCCACTTAGATGCCAATTTAGCTAAGATGGAAACACCGACTGCTGGTGAAATCACAGAGCAAACAGGACTCATACAAGGCTGCCAAGAATGCAAAATGGTGCAACTTTGTGAAACAATTTTGCAGCTATATACCTACCCCTGGTGCTGCTGCTAAGTCGCTTCAGTCGTGTCCGACTCTGTGCAACCCCATAGATGGCAGCCCACCAGGCTCCCCCGTCCCTGGGATTCTCTAGGCAAGAACACTGGAGTGGGTTTCCATTTCCTTCTCCAGTGCATGAAAGTGAAAAGTGAAAGTACCTACCCCAGGACCCAGCAATTCCACTCTTACACCTTTCCAAGAGAAAAGAAGACCTCTGACCTCAAGCAGCTTGTACAAGAATGATTACCCTAACTTCGTTCACTGCAGCCAAAATCTGGGAAGAATCTATCTGCTGGTCAACAGGAGACCTGATAAGCAAGCTGTGAGAGTCATACCAGGAGAGGCTCCTCGGCACCAAGGAGAGCAGGTGACTGACCTACGCTGCAGCGTGCATGAGTCTACAGCCTATTAGATCAAGCGGAAAAATTCCAGACGAAAGCATGCACCATTCTATTCAAATGAGGAACAAGCGAAATGACAGAAATGAGAACAGCGGGCGCCTGGGAGGTGGGAGGAGTCTTCAAGGAGCAGAGTAACTTTATGGGTGATTGAAAGGCCTGATACCCTTTCTCAGATTTCTTCCTGTATCTGACTGTGCCTGGTCTTAGCTGAAGCACCTGTGATCGTCCATTTGTGTTGAGACACGCAGGGTCTTTAGTTGCAGAATGCGAACTCTTAGCTGCCAAACGCAGGATCTAGTTCCAGGGATCGAACCTGAGCCCCCTGCACAGGAAGCATGGAGTCTTAGGCACAGGGCCACCAGGGAAATCCCCCAGAGCCTGACACGCTGATTGTAGGGGCGGGTTACAGGATACGTACGTTTGTCAAAACTCACGGAACCGTTTGCTTCAGATCTGTGCACTGACTCATCCTTCGACACTGAAAGGAACCAAGGATTCTTCTAGAAATGGCTGATTGCTGGGTCAGCCCGGGAAAGTGTGAGGATGGGTTTGCCAGAGGATGGGGGAGCGCTGGAAGCACGGAGGGGCGGAGCTGAGGATGAGGCAGGGATGCTCCGTGCGGGTTTCCTGACCGCCGTGGGGCTTCAGTTGTGAGGAAGAGCGTCCTTCCTTGTGGGAACTACACGGCGCAGCGCGCGGGGACGCTGGGGCACCGGGCTGGCCATCCACTCCCGAACGGTGCAGGAGGAATGGGAGGAGCCTTTCTGCAGGCTTAACACTGGCTTTTGCTGGTTTGTTTTTGTCTTTGGGCCCTGCCGCTCGGCAGGCGGGATCCTAGGTTCCCGACAGGGATCGAGCCCTTGTAGTGGACGTGCTGAGTCTTAACCACTGACCTCTAGGGAAGTCCCTCGGGTTTAAGATTCTTTAAGATCTGTCTACCTGACTGAATGGAAATTTTACCTCAAGAAAAGAAAATCTATGATAAATCCTATCAAATACCTCTAGGAAATGAACACTATTTCTCTCTTCTGCTTTATTAATATGATGAGTTGTATTAAACATTTTCTGTTAACAAGTCATCCACAAGCAAACCTCACTCGGCTTTAGAGTGTGAGCCTTTTAATGTGCCTTTTGATTCTGTATGCTAATATTAATATTTTAGCATTGATATTAATGAGCTCAGTCTGTAATTGTACACTATTGTGCTAGATTTTTGGAGTTTTGATATCCATATTATTGAAGGAATATTTTTAAATGGGAAAAATTCACCAGTTTCCTATATCCTGGAATATATTATAGTACGGCTTTTTAAAAAAATATTATTCTTTTTAAAATCTGTATTTCTTTATTTCCTTATGGCTGTGCTGGGTCTTCATTGCTGTGTGGCTTTCCTCTAGCTGTGAAAAGAGAGGCTGCTCTCTCATTTCGGAGCACGGGCTCCAGAGCCCAGGCTCACCGGCTTAGTTGCTCCGCAGTATGTGGGATCTTCCTGGACCGGCGATTGAGCCCATGTCTTCTGCACTGGCAGGCAGAGGCTTCTTTACTTAGGAGACTGTCTCGGCCTGATGGCTTTTCCAGGGATAGCTCTGCATTACTTGCTGTGCTTAGATTTTTAAATCTCTTCAGGAATCTGTTTCAATAAATCTATTATTAATTATAATATTTCCTTAGAAAAACCATCTGTTTCAGCCAGGTTTTATTTACTTGCCTGGTGTGCATCAAAGTATTGTATCTTGTACTTAAAAACCATTTTCTGCATCTGTGACGATTTCTCTCATTTGTTCTTCTGTATATTTTAACATTCCTCCCTCCTTGATTCTCTCTCTATTTTTTGTGATTTTTGTCCCTCCAAAATTAGCTCTTGGAATTATTCTTTCGTCCTAACCATCTTCTGGTTTCCAGATCCATTTATTTTTGCCTGTATTTTCACTCTGACCCTTTAGAAAAGTTGGCCCGTCAGCCTCACGGCAGTCAAGGCACACGTTTCAACAGCAGCATCCTCCTGTCTCCTCCCCACAAAGAGGACAGCCCCTGGGTGGTCCACGGTCCCAGGACGCCAGCACGCTCCTCCTCTGTATCCCTCAGGGCAGCGGTGATGGGGACGGGTCTTCCTGGGACCACGGTCAGGAGATGAGAAGTTCTTGGTTCTTATTTTGGAATCCTTCCTCCCCATCATACCACAGCCTTTCCAGCATTTCAACCTCCACCACTGGGTGACCACTGAGCCCCAGTTTCAGTCAACCAACCAAGAAAAAAGTGAGGGACGCTTCCAGCTTCTTGCATTGAAAAATCGTTGTTGTCTAATCGCTAATGCCCAACCCTTTGTGACCCCATGGACTGTAGCACGCCAGGCTTCCCTGTCCTTCCTGGAGCATGCTCAAACTCATATCCATTGAGTCAGTGATGCCATCCAACCATCTCATCTTCTGTCGTCCCTTTCTCCTCCCACCTTCAATCTTTCCCAGCATCAGGGTCTTTTCCAGTGAGTCAGCTCTTCCCATCAGGTGGCCGAAGGATTGGAGCTTCAGCTTCAGCACCAGTCATTCCACTGAGAATTCAGGGTTGATCTCCTTTAGGATTGACTGGTTGCCCTCTTTGCTGTCCAAGGGGCTCTCAGGAGTCTTCTCCAACACCACAGTTCAAAACAAATCCTTCAGTGCTAGCCTTTCTTATGGTCCAACTCTCACATCCATGCGTGACCACCGGGAAAACCATAGCTTCCGCTGTAAGGACCTTTGTTGGCAAATCGGTGTCTCTGCTTTTTAACACGCTGTCTAGGTTTGTCATAGCTTTCCTTCCAAGGAACAAATGTCTTAGTTTCATGGCTGCAGTCACCATCCACAGTGATTTTTGAGCCCAAGAAAATAAAATGTGCCATTTTCCCCACTTTTTCCCCATCTATTTGCTATGGAGTGATGGGACCGGATGCCAGGATCTTAGTTTTTTCAATGTTGAGCTTTTAGCCAGCTTTCTCATTCTCCTCTTTCACCGTCATCAAGAGGCTGTTTAATTCCTCTTCTCTTTCTGCCGTAAGTGTGGTGTCATCTGCGTGTCTGAGTTTATTGATATTTCTCCCAGTAATCTGGATTCCAGCTTGAGATTGATCCAGCCCAGCATTTTGCACAATGTACTCTGCATAGAAGTGAAATAAGTAGGGTGAAAATATACAACCTGTCATACTCCATTCCCAATTTTGAACCAGTCTGTTGTTCCATGTCCTGTTCTAACTGTTGCTTCTTGACCTACATACAGGTCTCTCAGGAGGCAGGTAAGGTGGTCTGGTATTCCCATTGCTTTAACAATTTTCCAGTTTGTTGTGATCCACACAGTCAAAGGCTCTAGCATAGTCAATGAAGCAGAAGCAGACGTTTTTCTGGAACTCTCTTGCTTTTTTGATGATCCAGCAGATGTTGGCAATTTGATCTCTAGTCCCTCTGCCGTCTTCGTCCTCTGCTCCCCACATCCTCTGTCTTTTCTAAATCCAGCTTGACTATCTGAAAGTTCTCGGTTCATGTACTACTGAACCCTAACTGGAAGGATTTTGAGCATAACCTTCCTAGCATGAAAACGAGCGCGACTGTGCAGTAGTTTGAGCTTTCTTTGGCTTTGTCCATCTTTGGGATTGGAATGAAAACTGACCTTTTCCAGTCCTGTGGCCACTGCTGAGTTTGTCAAATTTGCTGGCGTATTGAGTGCCAGCACCTTAAGAGCATCATCTTTTAGGATTTGAAATGCCTCAGCTGGAATTCGGTCACCTCCACCAGCTTTGTGTGTAGTAACGCTTCCTAAGGCCCACTTGCCTTCACACCCTGGATGTCTGGCTCCAGGGGCACGGTCACACCACTGTGGTTTTTCAAGTCATTAAGATCTTTGGGTACAGTTCTTCTGTGTATTCCTTTTTTTTTTGGCTGTCAAATAATCCTTTATTTTTCTCTTCCTTTTGCAGCTCTTAACTAGGTGGTCACTCCACCGCAGTTGGTGTCATCTATGATGTCATGAGGGTGGCGGCCATCAGCGTTGCAGCCCACAGATGGGGCACTTCCTAGGATCTTTTTAATGGTGCCAGCGAGTTCTCTGGGCTAGAGCGTTCTCCAGCTAGAGATCGACGCTGCACCTGCCAGGCAATGTCGACAGTCTCATCAAAAGTGATGTTTCCACTGTGCTTAATGTTTTTCTCCTTCTTTCTATCTCTTGGTGGCTGCTTGAGGACTTTGATGATCAGGGCAGAAGCAGAAGATAGCACCTCAATCCAGGCCTGTCTGTTCTGATCAGTTTCACTGTAATCCTCAGACTCTTGCAATCACCAGTTGCCCTGGTGATGTTGTCACCGACCTTTTTTGGAGACCGACCCAGGGGGCCAATCTTGGGGATCAGGGCAGATGTGGCACCAACTTCCCCACTAGCGCACCTCAGGTATCCGACTTTGATCTCACTGGGGTCGAACTTAGGTGGCATGGTGGAGGCGGCTGGTGTCGGAAGAACCCCGATTCGGGATGACAAAGGAAGTTGTACTTTTTGCCTCCGCTGAGCCGAGAGCTCTTCTGTGTATACTTGCCACCTCTTAATATCTTCTGCTTCTGTTAAGTCCATACCTTTTTCCTGTGCCCATCCTTGCATGAAATGTTCCCTTGATATCTTCAATTTTCTTGACGAGATCTCAGGTCTATCCCATTCTATTGTTTTCCTCTTCTTTGCACTGATCACTGAAGAAGGCCTTCTCTCTCCCTGCTGTTCTCTGGGACTCTGCGTTCAGCTGGGTATGCCCATTTCTCCCTGGCTTTTCAATGCTCTTCTTTCCTTGGCTGTTTGTAAAGGCTCCCCAGACTACCACTTTGCCTTCTGACACTTCTTTTCCTTTGGGTGGTTTGTCACTGACTCCTGCACAGTGTTACAAGCCTCTTTCCATAGCTCTGCAGGCCCCTGTCCACCAGATCCAGTCCCTCGGCTCTGTCCCTCACTTCCACTATATAATCATGAGGGATTTGACTGAGGTCATACCTGAATGGTCTAGTGATTTTCCTTGCTTTCTTCAATTTAAGTCTGAATTTTGCAGTAAGGGGTTCATGATCTGACCCACAGTCGGCTCCAGGTCTTGCTTTTGCTGGCTGTATAGAGCTTCTCCACGTTCGGCTGCAAACGATAATCAATCTGATTTCGATTTTGATCTTTAGTGGTGTCCATGTGCAGAGTCGTCTCTTCTGTTGCTGTAAAAGGGTGTTTGCTATGACCAGTGCGCTCTCTTGGCAAAACTGTTGGGCTTTGCCCTGCTTCATTCTGTACTCCAAGGCCAAACTTGCCCGTTCCTCCAGGTACCTCTTGACTTCCTACTTTCGCTTTTCAGTCCCCTATAATGAAAGGGACATCTTTTGGGGGTGTTAGTTCTAGAAAGTATTGAACGTCTTCATAGAACTGTTCAACTTCAGCTTCTTCAGCATTACTGTTCGGGGCATAGACTTGGATCACTGTGATATTGAATGGTTTGCCTTGGAAACGAACAGAGATCATTCTGTTGTTTTTGAGACTGCACCCAAGTACTGCATTTTGGACTCTTTTGTTGACCATGATGGCTACTCCATTTCTTCTAAGGGATTCTTGCCCAGAGTAGTAGATACAATGGTCATCTGAGTTACATTCACCCATTCCAGTCCATGTTAGTTCACTGATTCCTCAGATGTCAGTGTTCATTCTTGCCATCTCCTTCTTGACCACGTCCAGTTTATCTTGATTCATGGACCTAACATTCCAGGTTCCTGTGCGACACTGTTATCACAGCATCGGACTTTAAGTCTCACTACCAGACACATCCACGGCTGAGAGTCGTTTCTGCTCGGGCCAGCCTCTTCCTTCCCTCTGGAGCTGTTTCTCCACTCTTCTCCAGGAGCGTATTGGGCACCTGCTGCCTTGGGGAGCTCATCTTTCAGCGTCCTATCTGTTTGCCTTTTCATACTGTTCATGGGGTTCTCCAGGCAGGAATGCCAGGATGACTTGCCATCCCCTCCTCCAGTGGGCCATGTTTTATCAGAACTCTGCCCTGGGACTATGGGTGACCGTGCTCGGCATGGCTCACAGCTACGCTGAGCTATGCAAGCCTCTTTGCCTCAACAACGATATGGTCCATGAAGAGAGTGCTGAAAATATCAAATCCCAAATCCCTTGTAACTGCACACATCTTGGAAGATTTAATCCAATCCACAACACGCTCTTCCCTCCCTCACTAGGACTTGCAGACACCAACCCACACAGCCCCAGGCTCCTGACAGTATAAATGACGAATCTGGCAGACCTTTTGATGCGTAAACCCTCTTTTCCCAAATTAGGCTTGTGCTTAACCTCCTTGGACATGCTGGGATCTGACTCTAATTGTAGGTTTGGGGCAGTGAGGGGCGGTGGAAGTGGAGCGCGGTGGAAACCGGCACCTGCTTGCAAAGTAACCACATCAGAAGAGGCCACTGCTGGGCCCGCACAGGAGGCGGGACCAGACCCGCGGGAGGGGGAGGGCCCGCACCCGCTCAGCGCGGTCACTGGCTACTGTGGGATTCTGGCGTCTAGATCTGCCCCAAATCCGGCGTCCAACTCTGTCCCCATCAGAGTCCTGCCGTTCACAGGGACCTGCGGAGGGAGGTTAGCTCAGTCTGTCTTGGGGTTCTGAACCCTCTGGATCTTGCTGGGGCTGCCTTGGGAGTACATCCCCTCTGCAGACTTGGGGGAGCAGAGATCCTTCAGGGATGGAAGGAACACTCTTGTTGTCTGACCTGCCTTGAGCGTAGGATTCAGGCCCCCCCTCCCCCCTCCCCCCTTCCCCCTTCCCCCCTCCCCCCTTCCCCCCTTTCCCCCTTCCCCCCTCCCCGCCCATCATGTCGCTTTATTCCCTTAGATGCTGGTGCAGCTCCTCCAGTGGCCCCTCCCACTGTCCTGAGCTGCCCCCGCCCCTTGCACCCCCATCACTGGTTGTGCAAGTAACTGTTGCCCGCAATGCACCACACACTGGTGCTGCTCAGCCGCTCAGTCGTGTCCAGCTCTCTGTGACCCCGTGGACTGCAGCACACCAGGCTTCCCTGTCCTTCACCATCTCCCAGAGTTTGCTCAAATTGATGTCCATTGAGTCAGCGATGCCATCCAACCATCTCTTCCTCTGTCGTCCCCTTCTTCTCCTGCCTTCAGTCTTTCCCAGCATCGGGGTCTTTTCCAATGAGTCAGTTCTGCATCAGGTGGCCAAAGTATTGGGGCTTCAGCTTCAGCATCAGTCCTTCCAGTGAACATTCAGGGTGGATCTCCTTGCTTCCAAGGGCCTCTCAAGCGTCTTCTGCAGGACCACAGCTCAAAAGCATCCATTCTTTGGCACTCAGTCTTCTTCATGGTCCAAATCAAACATTTGTGCACGACTACTGGAAAAACCATAGCTTTGACTAGATGGACCTTTGTCAGCAAAGTGATGTCTTTGCTTTTTAATATGCTGTCTGGGTTTTTCATAGCTTTTCTTCCAAGAAGCAGGCATCTTTTAATTTCATGGCTGCAGTCACTTTGTGCAGTGATTTTGGAGCTCAGGAAAATAAAATCTGTCACTGTTTCCATTTTTTCCTTTTGTATTTGCCATGAAGTGACAGGACCATGACCTTAGTTTTTCGAATGTTGAGTTTTAAGGCAGCTTTTTCACTCTCCTCTTTCACGCTCATCAAAAGGCTCTTTAGTTCCTCTTCACTTCCGGCCATCAGAGTGGTATCGCCTGCACATCTGAGGTTGCTGATATTTCTCCAGTTACCATGGCTCTAAATGTCACACAGTCCCATCACTGGATCCTCACAGCCTCCAACCTGCTAGGGCGTGTGAACTATTTGCCATGTCCCCCTGGGAGGCCTGTGGTCTGTAGCGGCCGTGGGCGCCCGCACTGTGGGAGACAGGATTCGGCTATGGAAAACAAGCAGGAGTCCAGGTTGACCACAGGCGCTCCGAGGCTTCTGCAGCACGGAGGGGAATATGATCTGTGTCTCGCTGATGGGATCCCAGGTTGCAACTAGCTCTGGCCAGAAAGAAGCATCTGCAGGCCGGGTTAGGTGCCCGAGGAGGCCAGGCAGCTCTGCCCAGACCTGCAGAAGAGGTGCCGGCTGGTCCCGCTGCCCAGCCTGCCGCTGACCTTGAGCCCCAGAGCAGCTGCGGTTTTGAGAAGCCACGCTCCAGGGTGATCTGCTGCACACGCACCTCTCAGGGGGGTCGCTGCCCCTGCTGTGGTTGAGAGGCTGAGGGAACCAGAAGACGTGGCCCCGCATTCGTCCCAGACCTCACTGAGGACGGTGGCCTGTGACAGGACATCTCGCTGGTGGTCCAGCTGGGCTCGCCAGCAGCCAGATGGAAATAGCAGCAGCAGGTCACCTGTCTTTTCCCCCAGCTCTCTCCCAGGGGGCAGTCACCGGAGGGTCCATGGAGCCCACTGGGGCTTCTTATCTGACCCACATCCTTGTCCAGCCTCGACCAGACTGAACCCACACTGTCATTTCCACCAGGTTGACTTGTGGGTCACATTATTTGCAGGACTCCCCAAACCCCTCAAACTCAGAAAGAGTTTCTCACAAAGAGAAACACTGACAAGACTCAACTGCACCTGAATTTAAAACTGATCATTGGCTGTATGGCTCAGGAAACTCAAACCGGGGCTCTGTCTCAGCCTAGAGGGGTGGGATGGGGCAGGAGATGGGAGGGAGTTCAAAAGGGAGGGGAAATATGTATATCTACAGCTGATTCGTGTTGAGGGTTGACAGAAAACAACAGAATTATGTAAAGCAGTTATCCTTCAATAAAAAATTAATTAAAAAAAAACTTCTGATCAGCACAGAAAGCACAAACTGGGAAAGACTTTCTGCAACACAGCTCTCTGACGGTGGACAGGTTGGACCACGTGGTTTAAAGGTCCTGTTTGGCAGAAGAGACCACAGTTGCCCCCGAACTGGGGGAAAAAAACAACAACAACAAAAAACTTGCAACCTACATAATGGAAAGACTGACAGATATAACCATGTAAAAATTAAAAATATCTCAGAGCAAAAGATACCATAGGCAAACATAGCTGGTCCAAGCTGCTTCTCCAGCTCAGGGTACAAATAAGGTCACATACTTCTGTTCTTCGTGGCACCCCACCTGCTCACACGGCCGGGATGCTTTCCACGGCAGCTCAGCCCCCCATCACCTCAGGCGTGTTTGCTTTCGACACCGGTGCACCCCTGCCCCAGCGACACACCACCCCTGGGGGCACCTGTGTGCAGCTGGTTCCCATGGAGCACAGGGGCTCGGGTCACTGGGGTGCCATCGACGCGTTCCCACCTGGGATGCTGCCCGCATCAGGCCTGGCGTGAACTCTAGGATGACAACCAGAGGCTGCTTCCTCCTAAGCAAGTGGCGCGGGGGCTCTGTCCACATCGCTAACACAGAGAGGCATCGGACGTTAAAAATAATCATAAAGCGCGTGGCGCAGCTGAAAAGCCGGGGGGGTGGGGTGAGAGAGGACGGGGAGGTGCTGACCCCTCGGGGCAGGGCAGTGGCACCAACGCGTCCGGGAGGGGCCGGGGCTGTGGTGACCCCCATAGCCGACCCTGAGGGTCTGCCCCTCTGGAGGGTTGGAGGGAAGGCAGAGGTGCGTGGGGTCCTCGCCGGCACAGCACGACGTCCCTGGGGCGCTGCCTGCTCTGGGTGTCCTTCGGGTGCAGAAGGCGGGCCCGGGGGCTTGGGACACCCGGTCAATGCTGCAGTGGCCATAGACCCTTGGGCACTTCTGCAGCCGCCCGGCACTTCCAGGAGCGAAAACTGCGTCCTCAGCCCAGCCCTCCCGTGAGCTGGGCCCGGGCCACAGGAGTTACTTCTGTGAAGTGGCGAGGCCTGGAGAACGTAGAACACCGTGAAGCATTTGCGAACAGTGGGCTCTGGGCAGAGGACTGAGTCCAGCCCAGAAAGATGCCCATGGCGCTGGGTACAGGAGAGGCCAAGGCGGGTCTTCACTCTACGTTCACTCCCCGCTGGCGTCTCTTATCCACACGGAGATACTCTGGCACCGTGCTGGCTGCCAGGGGCTCCAGCTTCCGTCTCATCACCATGCAGAGCCGCCTCGCCCGGCGGTAGCCTCTGACCAGGAGCCTGCCGTTGACTCACGTGACTGACCGGCACGTGTCTTCCTTCTTGGCGACCACCCTGGGCAGCCGTCCCCAAGAGCCGGGCTCTGAGTCCAGTCCTGGGTCTGGGGGACAAGCAGCCGGGGCCGTGAGGAGGTAGTGGCTCCCCACCTTTGCGAACCACTACCCAGAAGAGGTCCTCCCGAGGCAGTCACGATGGCAGGGCACGGCCCACAGCCCCCGCACTGCCGACGCCCGCTGGGAGCCCGGGGCCCCCAAGACCAGCTTCCATGTGAGCGTTTGCCAGAGCTCGCCGAGGGCGCTTGTGCTCCCGGTGTGGCTGCAACCCCGACAGGGCGCAGATTAAAGCCTGAGGGCGGGAGGGCCTGGGCAGGGCTCAGGAGGGCTGGGCACCAGCCTCCAGACGTCGTCCCACCCTGGAGTCCTAATGCGTAACCTCCCCGTGGGGTGTTGCCACTTGGGGTCCAGGGTCCTCACTGGAGCGCCACAGCCGACCACCTCTCTGGGGGGCAGGCTGACCCGTGGCCCACTTTACGTCACATTGATATATATAGGCCCCCAGATACTAGAGACCCTTTTACCAGGCAGGACACCCGAGAGGCCTAGAGATCACCTCTCAGGGGCTGAGGGCAAGGTGGTCTCTAAAGTCCAGGCCTTCCAAGCAGAAGAAGAGCCCAGCCTGCACAGGCGGGGAGGGGCTCTTCCCAGGACCAGCCAGCCTAGGGGGCCAGGAGCTCAGGGCCATCAGACGTGTTTGAGCCCACCTCATGCCCCCACCCCATCCTCTGCGGCAACGCTGACTGTCACAGAAACCCCCTGCAAACGTGCTGAACTCAGCCTGGCTTTGAACTAAGTCAACGGTGAGGCTTTGACAAGTGTTTTAGCGCTATCGTAGAAGCTGACCACATCATAAGCGAAGAAATGAAGCCCAAGCTCTCACTGACCATGGCTAACCACCCCCCACCCGCACCCTGGGCAGGTATAAGCAGCCAGCCCACCCTCGGTTCCAACACCACAGGGGACATCCGGGCTCCTGACAGCACAGCTTGGCAAGTCTTCCCACCCCCGGTGGAGTCCATCTCCCACTTCCGGAATCCAGGGGCTGGACCTCAGGGCTTCCTGGGTCCAACAGGAAGTGCCACATGCTAATTCCATGCCTTGCCCTCTAGACACCTTGGGCAAGGGGGAGACTTACACACTGAAGATTACAAACGCTGCTGGGAGAGATGAAGGCTTTAAAGGAACAGACATCACTGTTCACGGACTGAGCGACTCAGCACCTCTGTGGTGGCCACCCTACCTGAATTCACCCATGGGCCCATGGCAACCCCTCCCAAAATCCAAGCTGGCTTCTTAGTTTTTGCAGAAATTGGTGCACTGATCTTAAAATTCACATGTAAATGTAACGTCCCCAGAAGAGCCAAAATAGCCTAAAAAAGAACAAAGGTGGAGAACTCATTTCCTGACTTCAAAACTTACTCCAAAGCTGTCGTAATCAAGATAGTACCATATGAGCAAAAGGACAGACATCCAAACCAACGGAGCGTAGCTGAGAGTCCGAGCATAATCCAGTACATTGAGAGCCAACTGATTCTCAGCAGGGATGCCAGTCCCAGAACGGAGGAGGCACACGCCACATCCTTGATCGAGGGCTTGTACCCAGAATGTGTCTTATCCCTCAAGAGGACGACAAATAATCCAAGTTTTAAGTGACCAGAAATTTTAGACAGTTGACCAAAGGACACAGACGGCCTCTAAGAACTTGAAGAAACACTTGGCAACATCAGTAAGTAGAGAAATACAAATTAAAACCGCAGTAAGACGCACGGGGATAGCTATCACCAGAAGAACAGTTGTTCTGATGATAGTTCTGGGGATGGAGAAGTTTGAGAAACTGTTTGTTGTTTACTTGCTAAGTCACATCCAGCTCTTTCATGACCCTGTGGACTGCAGCCCCTCGGGATCCTCTCTCTGTGGGGTTTCCCGGGCAAGAATACTGGAGTGGGTTGCCATTTCCTCCTCCAGGGAGAAACTGGAACCTTCGTATATTAACAGCAGAAACGTGGCAGGTGCCACCGATTGAAAAGCAGCTCAGCTGTTTCCTAAAATGTTAAACATGAATTTACCATATGGCCCAGCAATTCCACTCCTCTCATCTACCCAAGAGAAGTGGAAACATATGCCCACCCGGAAACTTGTGCCGGAATATTCACAGCAGCTTCATTTCCACAGACCAGGACTGGAAGCGGCCCAAATGCCTATCAACTGGCAAGTGGGAAACAAGACAGGCTGGATGCTCACAGTGGAGCATCAGCCGGCACTAAGACAGAACCAAGTTCTGACACGTGGTATAAGACGACATTAGGCCAAATGAGAGAAGATCTCAGATGGTGTGATTCTATTAATATGAGAGGTCCAGAAAAGATAAGTCTGAGCACACAGGAAGTGCATCGGTGGCTGCCAGGGGCTGGGCCCCGAGGTTGCTCTGTGGGTGGGGAAGCTGTTCTTCAGCGACACTGTGGTGATCACAGCATCATTCCAAATTTATTCTTAAAAAATTGAATTGTGACACTTAAAACTAGTGAATTTTATAGTTTATAAAATATAACTCAATAAGACTGTTAAACAGAAAAATGGAAGAGAAGCCTCGGGCACTGTGCTGTCTCTCTCCCCACTTGGCTGCCGCGGTCTGCTACTGATGAGACGTGTGGCTCAGACACTCCACTGCCCACGCCCCAGCTGACAGGCAGCTCCCGGATGGGCCAGGAGACTGTCCTAGTCAGCCTCAGGTGACACGGGAAGGCCAGCCCAGCGAGGCCGTGCCTTCACGAGCCATCACGGGCTCTCCTGCTTTACCTTGAGCTGGGCAGCTTGTTACGCAGCACCAGCTGACTGATGCACACCCTGTCTGTCACAGCACTTGATTCCAGACGATGACTGCTGATGCAGCAGAGATGTGGGCATCACACCCCATCCCCCCAGCTGAGCTCAGTGCCAAGGACATGGGGTGGGGCTGCCCTGTCATCTCTCGGTGCAGGCCTGTGATCACACAGCCCCAGTGCTCGGGTTTAGAGACTGGTTCAAACGCACAGCTTCCCACCTGCAGCCTCAGTCAGAGGCCCACAGGGAGTCAGGCAGGGGCGGCTCCCCCAGCGGTGCAGCGGCTTAGCCCCCTCCCACCCTACGCACGTGTGGCCATCAGCAGCCCTTCTTCAGAACCCCACCTGCCCCGGGACCCCGCAGCCTGACATCTGGAAATTCTGGGTTGTTTTGGAGCCATGCCAGCTTCCTAGGGGTAGAGGGGTACGACTGAGACAGACAAGTGAATTGGTCAAGGTTGCAGGACACATGGTCCCTAAACAAAACTCAATCACACTTTCACACACTACCAAAAACGATGGGAAATGGAAACGTAAAAATACCATTTACAAAAGTACCACCGAATGGGAAATAGGATAAATCTGACAAAAATGGGCCAGAGCTGCAAACAGAAACCTAGGAAACGAGAACGGTGCCCTGAGACCGGTTAAGACGGGAGCTCCCCTGGCGGTCCAGTGCTGAAGACTCTGCACTCCCAAGGCTCGGGGCTCGGGTTTAATCCCTTGTTGGGGAACTAAGTTCCCGCGGGCTACACAGCATGGCCAGAAAAAGAGTAGTTACCATGGTAAATTACATGGTGTGTGTATTTTACCACAATTATTATAATAAAAGGACAGAAAACCAAAACAGGCCCCAATGCTAACAGTGGCTGTCTCCTGGGGAGTGAGACTGTGAATGTCTCCCCTTCGTTTCTATGTTTTCCCATACTGCCCACATTGTCTCTAATCAACAAGGATCACTTATAATCGGAGAAAAGTAAAATTAATTTTTAAATTAAAAAATAAAAACCTCCAAAGCATTGCCAAGAGAAATTCACCAAGAACTGAATCAATGGAAAGGTACATAGCCTGGAGGGTGAGAAGACGCAGTTTTGTTGACACCAGGTCTCTCCAAATGCGACACAGTTCCCATCAGAATTCCAGCAGGAGTGGCAGGGCCGTGCCTTACGTCAGTCAGATTTTAATCAGTCTCTTAAAAAGCTAAAATAGGGAGCTCCATGGTGGTGCAGGGCAGACTCCACGCTCCCAATGCAGGGGTCTGGGTTCAACCCCTGGTCGGGGAGTGAGAGCCCATGTTCCACAATGTGGGCAGGAGATCCAGGGCAGCCAAATAAATGAATCCTTTCTAAAAGCTGAAAACACACTTACCCTACACCCCAGCGTTCTCACTACCGGGTATCTATCCCAGAGAAACCGACGCTTCCGCTCACAGCAGCGCCCGTTCTCTAGTGTCTACCGAGCTCTGTGTAACAGCCTAGACTGGAAACAAGCGTCCTCTGACGGGCAAACAGCTGACAGATCTCGGGCATGTGTGCTGGGGGGCAAGAGCTCAGCGACACACGGGAGCAGGCCACACGTCTCCAGCTGGAAGGGTTCAGAGGAGGCGATGCTGTGGGCACAGAACCATCCCAGACGTTGCAGGGTGTGCAGTCGAACTGACACGCTATTCCTGAAGTGACGAGACTGCAGAGAGGTGGCGCAGATCAGAGGCTGGGGTGGGCGACGGGGCGGGACAGGGCAGCAGGTCAGGGTCCCCATGGTGGTGGTGGTGGTCCTAATTGCATCTAAACCGTGGCTGCGGTTGTGGTCTACGCCGTGGTAAAGTGTCAAGGAGCAATATACAGAGACACAGCGAGGAGCCTCTGAAGAAACCCCTGATGGCCCAGGAGGGTCTGTGGGCTGGTTACCATATCCTGCCTTTGATTGTTTAGTCCCTAAGTCTTGGCCCACTCTTTGAAACCCCATGGACTATATAGTCCACTAGGCTCCTCTGTCCAGGAGGATTTTCCAGGCAAGAATACTGGAGTGGATTGCCATTTCCTTCTCCAGGGATATCCTGCCTTTGATAATACACCACAATTACGGAAGGGAGGCTGGTGGGGAAAGCAGGGTGATGGGTATACAGGAATCCCCTGTATTATTTTTTGCTACCTCTTGTGACTGTATAATTACTTCAAAACAAAATCCCAGCAGGTTTTGTTTTGTTCTGTTTTGGTGGAGGAGGGCATGTAGACAGAGGTGCCTGGCCGGCTACTGTCCCAACAGGGTCACGGAGAGTTAGACACCGTGGAAGTGACAGCGTGCACACACACACAGAAAGTGACGAACTGACTCTGAAATTCAGATACAAATGCAAAGGACCCAGCGTGGCCCAAAACAACTTCAAAAAAGAAAGCCAGAGTTGGAGGGACCTCCCTAGCAGCCCAGTGGTTAGGAGCTGGCGATTTCACTGCTGGGGCCCAAGTTCATTTCTTGGTGGGAGAACTAAGATCCTGCAAGCTGTGTGGTTCAGCCAAAGAGAATAAAAGAAAAGGCAGACAGAGTTGGGGAACTAACACTGCCTGATTTCAAGACTTACTGTAAAACTACGGGAGCCCCAAACCAGAGCCAATCCCTGCATCCACCAATGCGCGTGACTGGACTGACCAGTGGTGGCATGCCCACTCAGTGGAGATCTACGCAGGGAGAAAAAGCGACGGCTACTGGCTCACACGGCAGGGACTGGCCTCAGAATAACTGAACTGAAGAGAAAAAGCCAAGTCAAAAAAGACTACTTCCTGCTGTTGTTTAGTCACTAATTCACGTCCGCTTCTTTGCAGCCCCATGGACTATAGCACACCAGGCTTCCCTGACCTTCACTGTCTCCCAGAGTTTGCTCAGATTCACACCCATTGAGCTGGTGATGCCATTCAACCATCTCATCCTCTGTCGCCCCCATCTCCTCCTGCCCTCAATCTTTCCCAGCATCAGGGTCTTTTCCAATGAGTCAGTTCTTCGCATCAGGTGGCCAAAGTATGGGAGCTACAGCTCCAGTTTCAGTCCTTCCAATAAATATTCAGGGATGATTTCCTTTAGGATTGACTGGTTTGATCTCCTCGCTGTCCAAGGGACTCTCAAGAGTCTTCTCCAGCACCATGGTTCAAAAGCATCAATTCTTTGATGCTCAGCCTTCTTTATGGTCCAACTCTCACATCTGTACATGACTACTGGAAAAACCATAGCTTTGACTATACGGACCCGTTGTCAGCAAAGCAATGTCTCTATTTTTAAATATACTGTCTAATTTTGTCATAGCTTTCCTTCCCAGGAGCAAGCATCTGTTGATTTCATAGCTGCAGGCACTGTCCACAGTGATTTTGGAGCCCAAGAAAATAAAACCTGTCACTGCTTCCACTTTTTCCCCTTCTGTTTGCAATGAGGCCATGGGCCTGGATGCCAGGATTTTAGTTTTCTGAATGTTGAGTTTCAAATTAGCTCTTTTTACTCTCCTCTTTCACCCTCATCAAGAGGCTCTTTAGTTCTCTTTGCTTTCTGCCATTAGGGTGGAGGATGCTGATTTTTGGCTCATTGTTAAGTTTGTATAGGGGGTTAGGTGGTGTATCATCTGCGTATCTGAAGTTGTTGATACTTCTCCCAGCAGTCTTGATTCCAGCTTGTGATTCACCCAGCCCGGCATTTCTCATGGTGTTCTCTGCATCCCCAGCTGAAGGTCTTTCCTGCTCTGGCCCAGCCGCTTCATTCTTTCTGAAGCTTTTAGAAACTCCCCTCTGCTCTTCCCCCGTAGCCTACTGGACACCTTCCCCCCCGGGGGCCCGTCTTCTGGGATCATATCTCTTTGCCTTTTCATGCTGTCCATGGGGTTTTCCGGGCAAAAATACTGGAGTGGTTTACCATTCCCTTCTCCAGTGGACCGTGTTTTCTCAGAACTCTTCGGTATGACCGGTCCATCTCGGGCGGCCCTGCACAGAATGGCTCTTAGCTTCATTGAGTTAGACAAGCCCTTTTGCCACAACAAGGTTGTGATCTGTGAAGGAGGGACATCCTGTATGATTCCATTTATATGAAATTCCAGGCAATGCAAGCTAACCCATCTTGAGAGAAAGCTGATGAGAGGTTGCCTGGGGCTGGGGTCACAGAGGGGCGTGGGGACAGTTTGGAGACGACAGCTGTGTTCACTATCTCGACTGTTTCCACGGCTTTGCAGGGGTGCACTCACATGAGAACTTATCGAGTGTGCACTTTAAGCGTGCGCCGTTTATTGTACGTCAAGGACACTTCAGCAGAGCTGTTGTTAACAGTGAGGAGTGTGTGGAGGTGCCCAGATTTTCTGCACAATTGGGCACAGGTCCTGTTTCTTGGGAGGAGCCATGGTCCCTACCGCAGGAGTGTGCAGGTGTGAAGCGTCCAGGGAGTCGGTGATCCTGGACCCTAAGGCCGCTGTCCTCCTGCTCTCAACACGGTTGCATCCGGGCCACGACCCCACCTGGGGAATGCCCGTGAGGTCCTACTATTCACATAAGACACACATAGATGGTCTGTGGGTATCGCGACATGCCCACGCATACCCATGTACATCGTGACACAGCCACAATTTCTTCTAGAAGAACACAGGTCACACCCACCTTGCGACACCAGACCACACCACTAGGATGGCTACTATGTCTAAACACCCAGAGCACTGAGCATCGGTGAGGGTGCAGAGAGACTGGAGTCTTCGTGCGGCGTCGGCAGGAGCATGGAACGGTGCCGTTGCCATGGAGAACAGCATGATGCTTCCTCCAAAAAATGAAAAATAGAAAATAGAACTATCATATGATCCAGCAATCCCAGCATGGGTATTTATCCAAATGAACTGACAGCAGAATCGCAGGAGACCTGAACCCTTGTCGAGCGCAGCTGAGAGCTGGGTGCAGCCTGGGCTCCAAGGGCAGACGAGGAGGCAGACAAGATGTGGTCCATCCAGACAAGGAAATGTCGCTCAGCATCAGAAAGGGAGGGAGTTCTTTTTTTTTTCTTCCAATATTACTCTATTTTTAAATTTTATTTATTTTTAACATAAATTTATTTATTTTAATTGGAAGCTAATTACTTTACAATATTGCATTGGTTTTGCCATAGATCAACATGAATCCACCACGGGGGTACACGTGTTCCCCATCCTGAACCCCCCTCCTGCCTCCCTCCTCATACCATCCCTCTGGGTCATCCCAGTGCACCAGCCCCGAGCATCCTGTCTCATGCATCGAACCTGGACTGGCGATTCGTTTCACATATGGTAATATACATGTTTCAATGCCATTCTCCCAAATCATCCCACCCTCGCCCTCTTCTGACGCCGGAACTCAAAGGCATCACACTGAGTGAAATAAATCAGTCACAAAAAGAGAAATTCTGCTGACTCCACTGATAAGAACCTAAAGGAGTCTGATTCCTAAGATTTGCAGCCAGAGGCTCCAGGGCAGAGAAAATGCACAGCTCTTGTTTAACGGGGATGGAGGCTCAGCTCTACGAGGGGAGGAAGCTCTGGGGTGGTATTTTGCAACACTGTGAACGTGCTTTAATTAACATTACTGAACTGTGCTCTCAAAAACTGTTAGGATGGAAGTTTTACCTTCTGTGGGTTTTGCCAGAATTGAAAACTTCTTTAAATACACCATGATGGTGGGACTACAGTGTGACTGTGCCAAGGCCTCTGAGCTGCACACTGTAAATGGCTGAGGTGGCCAAGTGCTTTATGTCTATTTTGCCACAGATTCCTAAAAGTTAGAAAGGGACTGCCCCTCCCTGCGGGTCCAGTGGTTAAGAATCTGCCTGCTAATGCAGGGGACACAGGTTCAATCCCTGGTCCAGGAAGATTCCACAGCTAAGCCTGTGAACCACAGCTACTGAAGCCTGCACACCCTGGAGCTTGTGCTTCATAACTAGAGAGGCTCAGTGCAACCAGGGGCAGCCCCTGCTCACTGCAACCAGAGAAAGCCAGAACGCAGCAGCAAAGACCCAGGGCAGCCAAACACAGTACAAGAAATTAAAATAAATAAATGACTTTCTTTAGAAAAGCGGCATGAGAGGTGAGAAGCTGGCAGGGTGGTAGGTGGACGTGGAGTCCATCTCTCTGCATGGATGCACCAGGAATCCATCTTCAGACACAGAAGATCTCACAGATCACCAGCTGAGAGCAGGCAGGAGTCTTTGACGCCCGGGAAGGAATATACAGACCCACGCAAAACTCTGACTTCCCTAGTGGTGCAAAGGATACGGATCTGCCTGCCAACCCAGGTCCAGGCGGACTCCACGTGCTGAGGAGCAACTAAAGCCTGGAGCCACAACTGCTGAGCCCAGGAGCCGCAGTCGCTGAGGCCCGCACGTGGCCCGCACGTCCAGAGCTCCTGCCCCACAACCAGGGAAGCCACCGCGACAAGCTGCCCGCGCGCCGCCGCTCACCACAAGCAGAAGACAACCATCACGTGCAGCAAGGAAGACCCAGTGCAAACCAAAACGCACCCATTCATTACATTTTAGAGAGAAATGGAACGAGAGAAAGGACACAGATGACCATGACTCCTTTCACGGATCCTGCCTTTCCAGCTCACCCGTCCACGGGCCTATGGATAGCCTTCCGTACGCCCTTTGTGAAGCTCGCAGTGTCCTGCCTCCTGGGCTGCCTGAGCGTAGGTGACCCACCCCGACAGATGGCACGGTTTGGGGTCTGGTTACTGGCCACTACTGGCCACGCGGCCACAACCAGCCCAGCCTTAGGACCCTAATGCTCGATGCTCCCAGGCAGCGGCAAAGGGTGGAGCCCTGGACAAGCGTCAGACTGACAGGCGCCGCCCTGCCTGCAGCGGCTCCCCGCCCCCTCCCCACCCCAGCTTCCCTCCACCAACAAGGTCAAGGAGCTGCTTCACACTGACCTTAACTGGGACTTCTCGAGTAGTCATGAAATGGGACGGGCTCTTCTGTGTGAGTTTTCTAAGCGCGCTCCTGAGAAGCCCTTGGCCCCACGTGGGTGACTCAGGCCCCACTCGGCTGCATCCACTGGGCCCCTCCGCGGGAGCCCTCCCATCCCCGCGGCTCCAGGGAGTAGGACACAGAACCACCCACCGGCTGTCTTCTCCCTTCCGTGATGTTCCACCGGCTCCTGGGTGAATCTTTCCTGGAACGCCTCCCTCTGTTTTCTGCTGGGGACAGTTTTCCTCTTGCTAGTTTGTAGAAGCTCTCTGAATAGCGGTCAACGCTGTACTTCGTCCTCACGAGTGTTGTGATGAAGAGGTGGAGCCCCTTGTGTGGACACGGCTGACTGTGTGAGCCGTCGGTCCAGCTGGTCGCGCAGGTCTCCGGGTCTTGGCCTCCAACTCCTCGGTGAGCGCGTGTGCGCAGCGGACGCACGCTCGGGTCTCCATTCCTAACCCCGGCGCTGCGGCAGTGCTGGCCAGTCCCGAGCCTCTGTCTGCCCAGCCCTGTCCTCCCGGTCCTTTTCCTCCTGCTCTGAGGCCACTGGCCTTCACGTCTGACTTCCCTGTCCCGGGGCACGTGTGCTCCTCGTGGGTCGGGACTCACCTGTGTCCTGTTCAGACACAACGACTCTCCAGCTGCGGGCAGGCGGGCGGCCAGACGCCCGTGCCCGAACCTGCTTCCCACCGCCCCGCACTCCACGGAGGAGCCTGTGGGGGAGCATTACCCCTCACCGGTCCAGGACCTGAGTGGACACGCCCACTGCCCCGCCCCCAGGATGAGCGGGCACGCCCACTGCCCCGCCCTCCCCTCCAGGATGAGGGGTGGAGATGCTCACTGCCCCTCCTCTCCCCGTGAGAACTTCCCTGAAGTCCTACCCTCTGGACTCTGGCCCGAGCTTCCCTTCATGACATCTTCCCCATCCTCACCCTGGGGTTGTCTGCAGTGCTGACCCCTCCCACGTGTCCTGTCCCCTCTCCAGCCGCCCGGCTGCTCCCGTTTGTGTCCCTGACACGGGGCAGTGGCCAAGCCGCAGGGTCCCTCAAGCACCCCACGCTCCCAGACACTCACCAAGCCCCGCCCAGGTCCCCACCTCCAGAGTCCACACATGACACGTGGGGTCCTGCAGCTGGGCAGGCCTCCAGCCAGGGGGAGGGGCGGGCTCCCTCCCCAGGCCCCCCATCTCCCCTCGCGAGGTCCAGGGACGACTCCTGCCCCTCTCCCCACTGGATGGGGAGGAGAGAGGCCTCCTGCCCCCCAGGACTCCCTGCAGGAAGGCAGGTGTCTCCTCAGCCCCCGTCCCCTCCACCCTAACCCCCAGAGTACATCTGCACCCATGGTCTCGGCTGGCTGCGGGAGAGAGGGGCCAGTCCAGCCTGGCTCTGGGTGGGGGCTGGGAGACCTCTGCTCTGACTCCAGGCCCAGCTGGGCAGGGGGCCCCACCCCGTGCCCGGGCGGCCTCTCCTCCACTGTACCCAGTGACAGGTGCAGGAGGGAGACAGCCATCCCAGCGTCCAGCGTCCAGCGTCCAGCTTCCTGCGCAGCTGCTGCTCTGGGGCTGGCCTGGCTCTCTGTCCTGGGAACTTTTTCTCCTCTGTGTGGGACAGGAGGCGCTCTCAGCACCCCGGACCCCAGGTCTCTCTCTCGCCGGGTCCCTTGGGGTCCCCACGCCGGCGCCCTCTCTTAGAAGCCCTCAGCCGGCTTGGAGTTCGGGGCCAGCCGGACCTCTGGGCCCCATGTGTGTGTCAGGGAGGGGCAGGGGGCCAGCTGGGGGTGCTTTCAAATATGTCCCAAGTCCTCCCTGCTCGGGTGTGGGCTTGCCGCCCAGGTGGAGCTGGTGCAGTGATGCTGGGTCAGTCATCAAAACCTTGCAGCTTCTGTCCTGCGGTTTCCGGCCCCTGGCTGTGGGGAAGCCCGCCGGCCCCTGGTGAGGACACTGCAGGGACCCCTGGGAGAGGCTCAGGCCCCACCAAGAGTCACGTGAGGGAGCTTGGAGGCAGACCCCCCTCCCCAGTCCAGCGCAGTCTTCAGAGGACAGCCCTGGCCAAAACTGTGACCACAGCGTCTGAAGACCCAGGGCCAGAACCGTCCTGTGAAGCCCCTCCCAGACCCCAGACTCACAGAATCTGTGAGATGATAGCTTGTCATTTTAAGCCCTTTGGGGTGACTATGTCTGGGGCGACTTGTCACGCAACAGCAGGTAAGCAGTCCTAGAACAGACAGCCCCTGGTGTGTTGCAGGTCAGATCGCAAGAGCCACGTGAGCTTGTTTCGTCTCCCAGGGCAAATGGAGGTCATGTTCACCCTTCACTGTAGTCTGTGAAGAGTGCAATAGCGTGATGTCCAAAACCGACTCACAGACCTTGATTTTAAAATCATGCTGAAAAAAAAAAAAAAAAATCATGCTGTTGGAAGAACAGCAGTGACGGGCTTCCTCAACAAAGGCTTGCCGCAAACCTTCAATCTGCAAAACACGAGCGTCGGCAGAGCGCAGTGAAGCGCGGGTTTGTACGGGGACAGAAGTCCAGGGCCTCCCGCGAGGGGATGGCAGGAGGGTGTGCAGGGAAGACCCAGCGCCCAGTCTCAGAGGTCACGGCATGCGGGACCTCTTGGCCCGGCAGCCGGCTCGGCACTCAGGTCTCGCTGGGTTCCTCTCACCGCAGGGCTTGGCGGGGCTGCAAGGTGGAGACCCAGAGCGACAGGACGCTTGTGCACGTCACCTGCCTGGGGACTAGAAGAGCCAGAAATGCCAGGGCACCAGGGCCGCCTGCGCCCCGCCACCCCACCCCCCCCCCCCCCACCGCTGGCTTTGTGGGTTTGGCTCATCTCCCTGGGTCCTTGCGAGCCTCCATCTCTTCCACAAGCTGGAGAACTTCCTGGGCTCTAGCCAGGCAACGCGGGGACCTGGGCTCTGCCCTGCGAGCTGGGGGCCCCTCGCTTGGTGTCTGCCTCCCCACCTGCTCTCTTCTCTCTGTTTGGAGCTCCTGTTGCCTCCCCTGAATCTCTACCCTGTGACCTTCAAGACTGTCCTGTGGGTCTCCATGCTGGCTGCCTGCGCTCGACGGGACCTCGAGTCCGAGGCCATCATGGGCCAGTGCTGACCTGTGATGCCCCGGCCCTCTCTGATCACAGGCTCTGCTGCCCATCTCCCTGCAGCCGTCTCTCACAGAGCAGGTGCTGCGGCGTCCTGACCAGGCCTCCCTCTGGATGCCCAGTGCCCACTGTCCCCCAGGGCGACTCTAACTGTGAGGAAGGTAACATTCGGGAGCTCAGGAGGCGGAGGTGCCGCCTCCTAGGGGGCCGTGTGTGGGGCAGGCTGTCTGCACAGGACCCGTGGTTCAATGAGTGGTCCCGCCTATGCAAGGGGACATCCGCCCCACCCACCCCATGCCCACCACACCCAGAATCCATCACCAGCCCCATCCTGGTTGGCGCTCAGGCTCAGGCACCGGCCAGGGGCCACCTTGGCCTCGCTGCTGGCCCTGGGTCTGGCTGAATGTCGCAGGGCTCCAGTCCATCCCTCGCCAGATGGTGGGCTTCTGGAATCTTCTAGGGCCGGAGGCGGAGGGGAGGGGTGGCACAGACTGTTTCTCTCTCCTAGTGGCCTCCAGGCCCCTGCTCTCAGCTGGAGACCCTCACAGGCCCCAGACAGCACAGCTCCTTGAAGACTTGGGTCTCGGGTCTGATGAGGGAGGGCCAGCGGGCTGGGTCCGAGAAAGCTGGGGTCGGGCCCCGTGAGGCCAAGGCCACAGTCCCACAGCCTGGCCCATGGAGGTTAACGGCCCGGCCGTCCAGGGGACAGCTGTGGGATCTCCTCCCCGCTCCTTGGGGCCTGGTTTCTTCGGAGACTCGGCAGGCAGAGCTGTCGCCAAGTAGAGCCATTCCCTAGGGCCTGGCACCGGGGAAGCAGCGGGCAGCCCCGGGGGGCGGCTGCAGGAGGCCCGGATCCCGGCCCCAGAGCCACTCTGCACCCGCAGCAGGCTGGCTGCAGGGACACAGGTCGGCACGTGGGGCTGCGACTCGGCCCTTGGTCCAGGCCCAGCACCGACGAGGCCCTGTTCCCGGCTCTGACCCCCCGGGGATGAGGAGGTGGGGGTCCATCTGACCCCAGCCAGAAAGGGGGCCGCTCCCGCAGAGCTTCAGACCTGCATCAACGGCCACTGCCGACTAGCCGCTCTTCACTTGGTGGGCACAGGGCTCCCTGGGTGCCTGGCCTATGGAGGGAGTGCCCACTGGCCAGGATGGGCCAGACCCCACATGTCCACTAGCACAGGCCAGCAGGCACCTGCCTGGGGCCTCAGACCCCCCACCCAGGCCTGCCCCTCCCCAGGCTGGCACCTCAGCACACGCTGATGTCCACCTCCACCCCCCCACCATCCTCTCTCAGCTGTGAAGCAGCAAGGACCTGGCCAGACCCGCAGCCTCCGCAGGCCCCAGCTGGAGCCAGTCCAAAGGTGCCGCCTGCTGTCCTCTCAGGGAGCCCCCAGCCTCCGGGCCCGCGCCCCGAGCCCTGTGCTGCCTCCAAGCCCGCAGCCCCGCAGGCCCAGGGAGGCCCAGACCCTATTTGGTGACCAGAGCCCAGAGGAAAGTGAGGAGGCTCCCCTGGTGCCGTCAGGCTGGGCGGGGAGCAGGCGGGTGGGGGGAGGCGGCGCCCGGAGGGGCCGCAGCCGCGCAAGCAAGGAGGCTGCTGCGGGGCCTGGGGGCCCTGGGCTGCTCCTGGATTCCACGTCCACTCCCTGCCGCCTGAGGTGTGATGCCGCTCCACACCCGGGCCGGCAGAGACGCCACAGGAGCCCAGCCCATCTCGGGAGATAGGGGGCCCCAGCTGTGGCCCCCGTGAGCCTTCCTTCATCTGAGCTTCCTGACTGCGTGGCAGACCCCCTAACCGCCCACCCAGGAGAGGACTGGGTGCTGGGGAGGCAGGCAGAGGGGCCTGGCGAGCAGAGGGTGGGACCGGCAGGGCGAGGGTCACCCGGGGGCACCGGGGCTGTGCCACCCAGGCTGCCCTTCGCAGCCCAACCAGGAGCGGCAGAGGCCGCGGTGCAGGTGGAATGAGCCCCACCGTCCAGGAGGGGCTGCCTGTGTGGCTGGCGGGGTGAGCTGGGCCTGGAGAGGCACGTGGACAGGCCTGTCCATACCTGGCTGGGCACCGGGCCCCCCCGGGCCAGGCCTGAGTGGGGAAGGGGGCTGGTGGCAGGCGGGCGGGGTGGGTAGGCTACACACACGTACACACGGGGGCGTGCAGTCTCCCCCAAGCCAGCAGGGTCCTGTAAGCTCCCCTCAGACCCCTTAAGGTCACGGGGTCCCCCCAAGAATGTGGGGGCCCACTGGCACTGCCCATGGCCACGTCCTGATTGCCAGGAGGGGCCCGGCCCTCCCCGCCACTGGCTCCACTCTGCACACCCACCTCCAGGGGACACCCTCCTGGTGTCCGACCACCAGCCCTGCCTCGCCAGTCACGTGGGCCTCACGCCACCCTGCCCTTCAGTCTAGGTGCTTCGGGAGCGTTCTCCCCCGACCTCTTCACAGCACAAGAGGCTTCTCCTCCGACCTCTTCTTTCTTCGGCAGCGTCAGAGTGGCGTTCGGTTCTCAGTTTGGAAGCGGCACTTTGTCATTTCTAGAAACTCTTTTCTTTTCAAATCTGCTCAGCAGTGCGAGCGGTCTTGCTCAAGCACACCCAGCAAACAGGCTTTGCACTCGGGGTCCGGGCGTCTGAGGGGAGCCTGCAGCCAGCCAAGCCAGACAGCTCTGCTCCAGGGGCTGGGGTGCCCCGTGGGCCAGGGTCTGGACTGCGGTCTGTCCACCAGCTTGGGCAATCACTCACAAGGAGTAGAGCGCTCCAGGACAAAAGGCGCTGGCATGGTTTCTCCCAGGAACCTGGAGTCCTGAGTTACATAAACACAGCGGAAAAGGGGCCTGGAAGCTGGTGATCATTCTGGTGGCACGAGTGCTCCGCGAGCGTGAGCTGGCGTAAACCCTGACCCAGTGAGCAGCCTCACCGACAGGCACGGAGCCAGCCCAGCCCACCACCCCGAGGCCCCCGGGCTGAGGCTCGATTTGCCCAGCCTTCGGAGCCAGGAGCCACGCATGGCCTCGGCCTTGGGCTGTCAAGCTTTGACCTCATTCCTTGAAATCCTGACAGCGCTTCATTGCTGAGCGACTTGGCACCATTGACAACGCTCTTTCCACGTGTTCTCAGCTCAGACCAGAGGCAAAGCGCCTCCGTCGCCCCATTTCCAACAAGGCGTCTGTCAATGGCGGACACCCGTGTGTTCACAGACATGGGGGACCCGAGGGGCCTGCACCCTGCCCCCTGCTTCCCAGCCCCCATCCCACTCTGCATAACAAAGGAACAGCACCTGAAGAACAAGGGAGGCCAAAACTTTTAAGTTATTCAATCAAATATACAGAGTGATTCATTTAATATGTACATATGTACAGAAATGCACTTTCACGAGGAGGGGCGGCCAGGGCCGGCAGGTGGGCAGCAGCCAGGGGCCCGCAGCAGACGCTGACGGTCGCGAGGGAGAGTCTGTGAGAAGGCACTTGTCACAAGCGGCGGTACTGCCGCCGCCCCGGGGGACGGAGCAGTCAGGAAGGGCACTTCTGAAAGCACAGTTGAGAGATCTCTGGAGCGAGCGTCGTGGGCAGCGCAGGCGAGGACGGCGGGCTGGAGGGGTGGGTCTGCCTGCGGCCTCAGGCCATGCCGACCACCACGGGCCCCACTGGCGACCCCCAGCCCCACTGCCACCACAGGAGCCCCCGGCAGCGGCGGGCCACGCCGGACGCCGTGGGTCCCACCGGCTCTTTGGCCTGGAGCCACGGCGAACCCAGATGAGGAATAAAGGAAGGTTCTGTAAACAGCGCGCCACCTCGGGGACAAACGTCCAAGGACCTGGGGAGGACACGCCCCCTTGCTGTCTCCTGCCACACACGCGTGTGCGGCCCACGGGAACGTTACAAAAATAGCAGCTCTCCAAGAATTCGCCGCTGTTTTCCGCCTGACAGTTACCGAATAATTTATACAAGGCTACAGAAACGTAGAAAATAAACATTTGTTTTTTTGCTTTTGGTGTTTTTTCTTTTTTACACAAAATAAACTATGCGCGTGGCCTCGGCCTCCTGTGGCCCCGAGGGCAGCCTGGCGCCTACTCCCGGCCGGCGCGGCGGGCAGCGCTGGCGCCCCCAAGCGTGCGGTTGTCCACCTTGGGGCCTGAGGCCCAGCGGGCCGGCCGCCCGGGTGAACGGCCGGGGTCTTTGGTGAACTTGTGTGCAAGGAACTTCTCGGCCTCGGGGGACTCGTCCTCCCCGCGGCCCGGCTCCTCGTCCTCCTCGTCCTCCCCGCCGCCTGCTGGCCCGGGCAGCGCCTCGCCCACCCTGCGCGGGGGCGGCGTGAAGTTTTTGCAGGGGAACAGCGTGTCCTTGGGGCCGCTGGGGCCGCCCGGCCGCTCGATGGGATTGCGAATGGGGTTGAGCGGGGCCCACTGGTTGTTGGGGCCCTCCTCCCGCGGCAGCCGGCTCCTCTCTCGCTCTTTCCTCCGCTTGCGCGTCCACCACACGCAGACGACCACGCACGCCAGACACAGCACGCTGAACACGCCGCACAGCACTGTCGCCAGCAGCCCTGGGGCGGAGGCACCCAGACGTCAGAGGGCCAGACGCCCGGTCCTTCGGCTCGTGGGGATGGGCAGGGCCCCAGGATCGGGGCTGGGAGGTGGGGTCGGCTGGGAAACCTTTGCTGGCGGGTACAGAGGAGCTGCCGCGTCCCCTGGGCAGGCAGAGGCCACAGCCCTGCCCTCCGAGCCCAAAGGAACCCACCCACTCTCCCTGGGCCCAAGCGGCGCTCCCCTCCCGCTCACCTGTGGAGGACCTGCCCACAACGACCGTCTCCACCTTGACCTCGGTGACGGCCAGCAGCAGCGAGCTGTTCCCCCGCTGCGTGATAGCGGTCACGATGGCGTGCGCCGCGCTCTGGATCAGGCTGCTGTCCGGCACGTCTCGGGCTGGGCTGAAGGACTGTGGCAGAGAACAGCGCTGAGGGGCCGCCTGCGCACTCAGCTGGGCAGTGGGGGGCCTGAGACCCCCTCCACTGCGGCAGCAGCTGGGACAGCGGCCCAGCCCTGCGTGCAGCCCCAGGGAGCGTGACACTCCCGCCCCGGCTGGCCTGTCTGGGCAGTGGGGAGGAGGGGCGGAGACCCCGTGAGCCCACAGCACGGCCATCTTGGAGCAGCGTCAGGGGCTGGGGGCCTGGGGCCGGCTCACTGGAGGAGGCCTCTGGCAGAGGCTGGGGGTGCCCTACACTGGGCAGGCTGTGGGGAGGTGGCCGTGGCCTGGTCTGCACTCCCACAGACCCCGCTGGCACCTCGGCCCTTCAGGTGGGTCCCAGCCCCAGCCAGCCACGCCCAGAGTCCTGAGGGGGCCACAAACCCGCAGCTGCCCTGATGCTGGCCCAACTCACCTCCACCAGGCAGCCCCTTCCACGCCAACACCAGCACCCAGAGAAACCACCCTGCCCATCCCCCTTCCCTCCTTGCGCATCCCGATACACAGCCTCGCCCGACCTCCGAGGTGCCGACTCACACCCCACCTAGGAGCACGTTCACAGTGGGACCCGGAGCAGGGGGGTGGGGGGGTGGTGGGCGGGTGCGGAACAAAGGTGGCCGCCTGCCGGCCGCACTCACCAAGGCCACCTCCACTGCGCTGGCCTCCGAGGGTGGCCGGTCGCAGAGCAGGACCAGCAGGCGGTCCCGGGCTGCAGCCCTCGTGGCCGGCAGAGCACGGATGCCAGAGCAGACGGCGCCCACGGTGGTACCCTGCCGGGCAGGTGGCACGTGAACATTGGGCAGCGACCGTGGCCCCAAGGGGGTCCACCCTGCAGCGTGCAGCGGGACGCCCTGACAGCCTGTCTGGGGGAGCAAGGGTCCCAGCTGCCCACGGCGGCCCTCAGCCCCACCCAGAGCCCAGACGAGCCTCCGTGCCCAGGGCCGGCATTGAGAGCAGAGGGCCTTACGGGCAGAGACGAGGGTGGGGTGAGAATGCCCGTGGAGATGCGGGCTGGCCCCAGCCTCCTGGGAAGGCCGCCTGCAGCCAGGCCCCAGGAACAACTGGGCATCTCAGCCCGGGCCGGCCCCTCCCGGCTGCCCCCAAGCCCAACGCTCCATCTCATCCAACCACACGCAGGCATGGGGCTGGGCAGCCAGCAGGGGTCTCGAGCCGTCTGAGCGGCCACAGGAAGGAGGCCAGCAGTCAGGGCTTTGCTCGCCAGTGGTGTCCAGGGGGCGGGCGGCTCACCTGGGGCACCTGATCGCGGTTGAAGCGCAGGGTGAGGCGGGCACAGTTGTTGTCCAGGTGGCCGGAGCGCGGCTGGCATGGGGTGCTGGGTAGCACAGGCTCCTCCGCACTACATGCCCCCCAAGCCGCGCAGGGTGGCCGCAAGCACTGGCCCGGGGCCTTCTCCAGGCACTGCTGCCCTGGAGGGCACTGGGTGCTCAGGGCATCCGGCCGGCCAGCCAGCAGGCAGGGCTTCTGGCCGCACCACACCTGGGGGCACGTGGACAGGACCCGCAGACAGAGCCGGACGGCAACACGCAGGGAGAAACACACCGTCGGTCACGAGTCTGCGGGTAGAGCACCCCCTGCCTCCCAGGGCAGCCCACGTCTTCCGGGGCAGGCTTGCCTGTCCCCCTCCCCCCGCATCCTCCTGGGGTGAGCAACAGGGTCAGGGGTGAATGACGGGGACTGCAGGCCTGGGGCACAGAGGCATCAGACCCGGCAGGGCGGTGGGGGCGCGCAGGGCTGGCGGACAGACCCCACACCTTGCTGCAGTCCCGGTGGCCGTCCAGGCAGCGGCAGCTGTTGCAGTCCTCCACCCACGAGCTCCCGTGAGGGAAGGGCACGCCCTGCGACCAGCAGGACCTCCCAAACACGATCACTGTGGGCGGGAGAGGTGGGGCACCATGGAGAGCAGGCTCCCCCGGACCCACCAGCCCGGGCGTGACCTTGCCGGTGGCGTCCCCCACCTACCCTCCTGGCACCGCAGGCCGGATCGGCCGGGTGGGCAGCTGCAGCGGTAGCCATTGATTTCATCCACGCACGTGGCCCCGTAGGCACAGGGTGAGGACTGGCACTCATCAATGTCTGCGGGAGAGGGGCCGGGCGCAGCGTCAGCGAGGCGGCAGCTCGGGCAGCAGGGCCCGCACGGGAAGAGCAGCCCCAGCCAGCCTGGGCCTCAGGGGGCCCCGTGGGGCCGCTGAGCTGGGCCTGAGACCATCGGCACTGCCACCATCTGCCTCTGGGAGCCAACGGCCAAGCCCACCTGGGTCCGCCCCCGGCAGGGCGCCCCCAGCCACTGCTGGCAGGAAGCAAACAGCAGGACCGAGGCTCCGACCGAGCAGGGACGCAGCTGTGGCCACACTGCACCCTGAGGTCCGCGGACGCACACGGCCCTGAGAGCTCTCGACACGGGGGCCGCGCAGCCCCGCCCACCCGGGGTGGGGACCCCAGCCCCTCACTGATGCGACAGTCGGGGCCCGCAAAGCCAGGCGCACACTCGCAGCGGAACCAGTTGACACCGTCCACGCAGATGCCACCGTTGTAGCTGCAGAGAAGGCAAGGGTCAGGGGGCCCGGGGCAGGCCAGCCCGTCAGCTGGCCCACCACTGGGGGTCAGGGGGGCCCAGGGCAGGCCAGCCCACCGCCACCACTCACCAGGGCAGGGGGTTGCAGTCGTTGGTATCTGCATTTGAGGAGAGAGAGGATGGTGAGCCCAGCACTCCCTACCCGGGCACCCTCCGAGCCAGGTTGGGGGCACCCCAGGTGCACGGGGAGGGCAGGTGGACACCGTGCTGTCTATACCAGCCCACCACGCCCAGGCTGGAACCTGTGGGGCCAGGGCGGTTCTGGGAGGACAGCCTGTCGTGGAGGCCCGCACGGAAGGTAGGCTGTGTGAACAGGACAGTGGCTGGGGGGAGACGAGCAAGGGCCAGCACCGGAGGGGGGAAGCTCGGGAGAGTCAGAGGGGTTCAATCAGGCTTCCGTGGCCAAGCGCAAGGAGTGGGTCGATGGGGCAGAGTTGGGGGGGCAGGACCAGGAAGCAGGGGACAGGGTGGGCCCAAACCAGCCCACGACCACAGCCGCCCCCTGGTGCCCCCCGCCCCCGGAGCTCACTGTGGGTGCAGGTGCGGCCCTCCCAGCCATCCCGGCAGATGCAGGAGAAGGAGTCTCCGCTGCCCACACAGGTGCCCCCGTTCACGCAGGGGTTGGGAAGGCAGCTGCTGTTTTTGGCTGCAGAGGAGTCAGAGGAGGAGAGCAGAAACAGAAGGGAGGGCTCTCAGCGGCGCCAGGCAGGCCCGGGGTCCCCACCCCAGGCCTCGACCCAGACGGGGCCTCCTCACCAACAGTGCAGGTGCTGCCCTTCCAGCCTGGGGGGCAGGCACAGCGGAAGGCGTCCCCGCTGTCGTAGCACGTGCCGCCGTTGCTGCAGGTGTAGGCGTCACACTGGAACTCCCCTGCAGGCACACGGCCACTCAGAGGGTGCCCGGAGCAGCGGGCGGCGCCCGGCAGGCAGTGCAGCCCCCAGTGCAGCCCCCACAGTGGCAGGGCGTGGTGGGCACTCACGCGAGTGGCAGGTCTTGCCCTTCCAGCCGTCGTCGCACACGCAGTAGAAGTCGTTGACCAGGTCGAAGCAGCGACCGCGGCTGTGGCAGGGATCGGGGAGGCAGTCGTTGGGATCTGGAGGCGAGGACGCCGGTCAGCGGGGGGTCCCCGGCGTTCAGGGAGGGCTGCCCGGAGGAGGAGGCACCGGGGTGGGCCAGGGAGCGACAGAGGAGCAGGGAGGGAGCATGTGTACCCCTCTGCCCAACCCCTACGTGCCGCATCCCAGTCAGCGGCTCAACACGTTGAGCCAGGCGGGCGTGGGGCGGGGTGCAGCGTTGGGGGGATTGCAGCGTGGTGCGGCACGGGCGCGGGGCGTGGCGCGCTCAGCCCCGGGAGTCACAGGCCCTACAGCCGAGGGCGGGGCAGCGTGGCCCACTCACTGGTGTCACAGAGCTCGCCCTCCCAGCCGCTGGGGCAGAAGCAGCGGAAGGCGTCCACCTCGTCGATGCAGGTGCCCCCGTTGCGGCACGGCTGGCCCAGGCAGTCGTCAATGTCTGCGGAAGGCGAGCATGAGCTGGGGCCCCGGGCGGCCCGGCCCCCTCCCGGCCCTGGGCCACGGCCACTTACTCTCGTGGCAGTACGTGCCCGTGAAGCCGCTGTCGCAGACACAGGAGAAGTTGCCCCCGGGCTGGCTGATGCAGTGTCCGTGGGGGCCGCACACGCCAGAGGGGCCCATTCCAGCCACCCTGGTCCCTGTCTCGAACCCGCAGCCATCGACCACTGCCACAGAGACAAAAGGGGTCAGCCGTACCCCTGCAGGACACGGCCACCACTCGCCGCAACCCCACTCCTTCAAGCCCAGCCCACACTGCACCCACCCCTCTAGGCCCCGCCCCTGCTGCATACATGCCTGCAGGCCCCGCCCACCGCACCCACCCTTGCAGGCCCCACCCACAATGCACTGATCTCTGCAGGCCCCGCCCACAACCCATCACCCAGGAGGCCCCACCCACTGCACCCACCCCTGTAGGCCCCGCCCACAATGCACTCATCTCTGCAGGCCCCGCCCACAACCCATCACCCAGGAGGCCCCACCCACTGCACCCACCCCTGCAGGCCCCGCCCACAGTGCACTCATCTCTACAGGCCCCACCCACCGCACCCACTCCAGGCCCTGCCCACCGCACCCACCCTTGCAGGCCCCTCCAGGACAGGGCGCCCGGGGTTCGGAGCAATTCTTGCCGCCCATGTCGTCCGGGCAGGCGCAGTAGTAGTCTCCCTCCAGGTTGTAGCACCGGGCCCCGTTCTGGCAGGGGCTTGGCTCGCAGAAGTCGATGTCCACCTGTGGGTTGGGGGCAGCCGTGAGGGTGCTGCTGGCACCAGACGACGGGCCAGGGCTCACGTCCCCATGCGCAGCCCCCACGAGCGGTCCCTGTGACCCAGGCCCCACTCAGACTAGACAGCCAGGCCTCTGCAGCCAAAGCCTGGAGGACGGCCCAGCTCAGCCGTCCGGACCCCCGGCTGGACGGAAACACCTGGGTGGGCCAGGCCCCGCCCCCGGCCCCGCCCCGGGGCAGCCCTCTTCCGAGCCTCCCAGGGCAGCATCCGGCCTTCGCCCCTCCCACTAGCAGGAAGGCCGGCTCCCGGCCACCCCTCCAGCCTCCAACGCTGCCCTGAGCCCCAGCTGTGAGTCCTTCTGAAGAACCACCCCAGGCTGCGGGGCAGAAGACAGGATCTGGTGCTCACACCCCGCAGCTCACTCCTCTCCCGGGTAAAGACAAAGCAGGTCAGCGGGGGTGGAAGCGTGAGCCTCTCCTTGTCAGGCCCGAGAGTGACACCCCCAGCCCACCCCGAGGCCCCTCTTTCAGGGGCCCGCAGATTCCACCCCATCAAGGCCCCCACCCTGCATCCACAGTGAGAATTAGCCAAGGCACAGGGTAGCCAGCGGACCTGCCAGGCCTCTGGGCCACCCCACCAGGAGGGGCTGGTCCTGACAAGCCAGGACTCTGCGTGTCTCCCCGAGACCTGCCCAGCCAGGACTCTGGGGCCAGGGTCTCTGTCTAGTATTGAGCCTGGGACACACTGCAGGGCCAATCCCCACCGTGGCCTCTGCTGGCCACTCGACGGGCCACCCGTGGCAGCCGCTGGGGCCGAGGGGCGGGCAGCACACGTGGGCCTCACCTCGCAGAGCGGCCCTGAGAAGCCCTGAGGGCAGTGACAGCGGAAGCCGTCAACCAGGTCCTCGCAGAGGCCGCCGTGGCAGGGGCTGCTGGCACACGCGTCCAGCTGGTGCTCGCAGTGCCGGCCCCCGAAGCCCCGAGGACACGCGCACTGGTAGCCATTCACCAGGTCCTGGGGGAGGGCAGGGCGTGGCGTGAGCCCTCAGGCACCTGCAGCCCCACGCCTGCCGCCCCCGAAGTGTGCAGCCCTCACCTTGCAGGTGCCGCCGTGCTGACACTGCCCCCGGCAGTCGTTGGCGTCTGCGGGCAGAGGCGCAGGTCACAGCGGGCCCTCCCCGTCCCCCAGCCCTGCCCCCTGTGGCCCGCCCACCCATACTGACTGATGTGGCAGTTGGCGCCCTTCCAGCCCGGGAGGCAATCACAGTAATAGCCACCAATCAGGTTTTTGCAAGAAAAAGCATTAAGGCACGGCTTCCCTTCACACTCATTGGCGTCTGTGAACGAGACAAGGGGGGCGATGGGCCCGCAGCCCTAGCAGCACACACAGCAGCCGCCACAAGCACAGCACACAGCCACGCACACACGCCCCGGCCGCGGGACCCTTACCCAGCTGGCAGGTGGCCCCCACCCACTGCTCCGGGCACACGCACTCAAAGCCGTCCACCTGGTCCACGCACGTGCCCCCCGCCGCACACGGGTTGGAGGCACACTCGTCGATGTCTGCGGAGAGTCCAGGGGGAGGAGCAGGGGTGATCGCAGGGTGGAGGAGGGGGCAGCTGGCCTTCAGGAAGGAGTGTGAGCACCCGGGGTCTTCCCCTCGCTCCTCCCCAACCCCAGCCCCACAGGGATAGGCCGCCTCGCCCCCACCCTCCAGAGCCCCGGAATGCAGTCTGGGGTCCCCAGAAGCCCTGGAACAGGCTCTCACCCAGCGCACAGGTGGGCCCGCTCCAGCCCGACGGGCAGTGGCACTCGAAGCCCGAGGGTGCCTCGTGGCAGGAGCCCCCATTGGCACACGGGTTGGAGGCGCAGGCGTGCTCGGCTGCGTGGGGAACCAGAGGTGGGTGTGGCGGCCAGGCCCCACCTTCTACAGGGCTCCCCGCTCCGGCCCCCGCTGCACTCCGGCCAGAGGAGTCCAGCCGTGGCCGCCCCGACGTACCCCGCTCACAATTCTTGCCCGAGTAGCCGTCAGGGCAGGCGCAGCGGTACTGGTCAGGCTCCGCGTTGATGCACGTGCCCCCGTTGATGCAGGGGCGGTGGCTGCCGCAGTAGTTTAGGTCTAGGGGCGGACAGGGCGCTCAGGGCACAGGCCGCAGCCCTCGTGCCCCCCCGCGCGGCAGGCCCCGCCGGCGCACCTTTGTTGCACAGCAGGCCGCCCCAGTTGGTCTCACAGGTGCACTGCCAGGGTTCCACGCAGCTGCCGTGCACACAGCCGGGGTACGGGACGCACTCGTCACAGAACCTGCCCTGCCAGCCATAGCTGCACCTGGGGGAGGCAGACGGCCGGGAGGCCCCGCGTGTGACCGCAGGCCCCGCGCGCGGGGACCACGCCCAGGGTGGCGTGGGGGCACGGCGCAGCGCCACGTGGGCCCCTGGGGCCAGCGGCCACAGCCTTTGAAGCGGCGCAGCCCCACCCGCATGTCACGGGCAGTCCTGGCCGCTGGCTGCGCACGGCCGGCCGCAGCTGTCCAGTCACTCCTCCTGGAGCTATTTTGGGACACAGCCGGAGCGGGGCCCCCAGAGAAGGCGCCAGGCAAGGAAGGCTCTGCTGGGACCCCGGGAATGAGAGGGCCAGGTGCTTCCAGGGCCGGCAGGCCAGCGGGCACACGCCTTCTGCTGCCAAGAACCCTGGGCACAGCCTGCGACCTCGCCTGTGACTCAGAGGCGGCCTCTCTCTCCACAAGGCCCCAGCAGGGGCGCATCTCACAGACGGGGACGCTGAGGCCCGTGGGCTGTCCCAGGCCAGCCCTGTGAGAGGCCAGATCCAGGGCACTTCCTGACCCGGGAGGAATCACCGGCTCCCTGGCCTCGAGAGACCTCTGGGCTCTCAGGCCGTGACCCCAGGAGTCAGCCCTGCCCGTGCTGTGGGCCAGCATCCTCTCTGGGAAGTCCTTCAGGAGGAGGCGCAGAGGGGCGCCCCAGCCATCAGCACCACCCCCTTGAGAGCCCAGAGCCCCAAGGAGAGGGGCCAGCGCCCTGTGCTCAGTGCCCCGGGGCCCACCCGGACGGGACCCCCAAGGGGAACCCCCCTAGCACTCAAGGGTCCTGTAGGACGCGGTGACGTCCACACCACCACCCGTCATGTGGATTTATTTTTGTAAAAGGGAAGAGGCACGGCCCTTCCTGGGCTGCCCTCGACCCCCCGGCACCCAGAAGGGATGCTGGTGGTGCAGGCCAGGGAACCGAGGCTGCTGAGAGGGGCTCGGCTGGCCAGACGCACGCGCAGGGCAGGGGCGCCAGCCCGGGCCCCACACACCCACCCGGGGCCCCCTCCAGGTGAGAGGGGTCCCCGGGGCGTGCTCTCAGCCCTGGGTGGGGCCAACTCTCCAGGCCCCGACAGCCCCGGCTTTCCTGGCCTGTGGCTCCAGCAGCTCAGGGAGGAGGCGGCAGGAAGGCACGGCCATCTCCGCGGCATCCGGTGGGGGTTGGCCTGAAACCTGAGCCCAGGGCCACCAGCAGCAGCTGGGCCTCACCCACGGGGCCAGAGGGAGGCGAGCGGGGCTCACCTAGGGCCCTGTCCGGGGAGCCCTGTGCCCCCCACCGCCTTCCTGCAGGGCCCACGTGGGCAGTGGAGCGCCAGCCTCCCCCCTGCCTGCCCCAGTCACTGGCCACCCGGGGCCAACGGCTCACCCCCAAGAGCGTGGTGCCTAGGGCTGGGCCGGGCCCCAGCCCTGCCGTGCTCACAACCCAGCAGGGACGGGTCTGCTGGACTCTGGGGCTCACGCCCGGGTCAGAGGGCAGGGCTGCAGGAGAGGCCTGCCCCAGGCAGACAGCAGCCATGCATCCCGTCTCCCACACGGAGGGTGCTCCTGGGGTGCCTGCTCCTCAAGACGGGAGCCCACTGTGGGCTAGGCCCCCGGGCACCTCTCAGCCCCGCTGCTCTGAGACTGCCATTCAGCTCAAACCTGACAGATGGAGTGGGTGAAGGCTAGACACACCACCCCCAACGCCGGGTCCCCAGGCAACCTGCCCGCTTCCCTGCCCAGGACTGGAGGATTCGCTCCACTTACCCCTTCCCAGGCCACAGGCACCGCAGGACGAGCAGAGGGTGCCCCCATCCTGGCTCCCAAACACTGCCCTCCCAGCCAGAGTCATCGGGGCAATTACCAAACTTCCCTGCCCAGCATCCTTATCGGAAAAACGCAGCAGAGGGGATCCTGATGAGTCAGACCCAAAGTGGAGAAGAGGCTTCTCTCACCCCCTGCTCCTCTGTCAACTGGCAGCCCCCCCCCGAAGGGCTTCACCCTCGAGGGCGTCCGCCTGGTCCCCGGGGCCCAGCTCCTAGGCCATCGGCAAGCACCTGGCACCCACCTGGCTCTCGCCTGTAGAGAGCCTCCTGGCCCCCCCCGACCCCTGCTGGCCCCCGCTCCTCCCCGCCCACCCCCTGACCCCACACAAGCCAGCGGCGACTCCACTGCCCCCTCAACCAAGGTCCGCTGCCCAGACCCCTGGCTCTGTGGTTCCCTCTGAACCCCTGCCGACCTGTCCGGGACCTGCTGCCCCTGCCAGCTCCTTGCTGCCCACTTGCAGCAGCAGGAGCCCGGACCGGCTCCCTCTGCCCCACCTGCCCCACCTGTACTCACGGGGCCCACGTGCATCTCTAGCCAGGCCTCCTCCCGCACAGCCGGGCAGGGCGGGCAGCACTCCCACGACAGCAGCTGCCCTCTCCCGCCCGCTGCGCCTAGGGCCGCCCCGTGTCAGTGGCTCCGGGTACCGAAGGCTCGGGGCGCTCGAGCCCCACTCTCCCACCCCAGGACGCCCGCGGGGGTGGCCCCCACACCCCCACCCGCACCGGACAGCAGCCTCTGCCCCCGGCCCATCCCTGCGGGGCCCCCTGGCTGCCCCCAGGCCCCCAGGCCTCCCCCGTCCCCCGCCTGTGAGCACCATCCTGCTCTGCCTGGGCCGTGCACTCCTGCCCCGGGGTGGCTCTCAGCCCAGACCAGCCCACCCGAGGGCGGTATGCAAAGCGGCCCTGCCCACCAACGCTGGCCCACAC